>NC_079296.1:1980000-2280000 GCF_023638135.1 Falco biarmicus | reverse complement strand
TTGTCCCTGGGCCCGTGCGGGGCTCTGGGACAGCTCCTGGCCATCGTCCTGCAGGGCTGCGGCCTTGGCCCCAGGCGGGAAGTGCAGCGGGAAGATGCCCAGGAGACCGCCCTGTGGTACTGAGGCAGGCACTGGCTGCAAGCACCTCATGCCCTCGCTGGGCAGCCCCCACCGTGACTGGAAGCGGCAGTGGGCAGCCTTTCCTAGGGAAGGCTCCTTGAAGCTGTGGAGGAAAACCGCCGGAGCAGGGTGAGCAGTGGGGCTGGGCATGGGCTCGCTTCACTGGGTCTGCTGCAGTCACTGCTCTGCCAGTGAATCCCAAATTACATGTCGTCAGGGAGGAGGGAGAAGACAGATCTTAAAATATTGTTTGCTTAAAAAAAATAATACTTTCTGTTGGCTTGAGGGAGTGCAGAGGCTGTGCAAGGTCTTCCTGGCATCTGTCTCGCTGGGTGGAGGATGGCTCCCCTCGTCCGCTGCAGGAGGGGATGAGGAAGTGGCTGCAGTGGAGCTGGCCAGAGCTGTCACCCTCAGTGCGAGGCCTGAGCACCTGAGCACCCGATCCTGCCCAGCCCCTCACAGTGCTGGGTCTGCAGCTTGGCGCTGCTGCGGGGAGGACTCTGGCTGGAGCGATTCCCGTTGGACACTGCCAAGCTGGAGCCTGGCAGAAGAGTGAGAATTTCCTAACTGTGAGAAATGCCTGCCTGAAAAAATGTGTCTTTATTTACCAGTGGTGTGTTCAATTAGCCTGTGTTTTGGAAAGCTATCTCGTCCCTGTGAGAGTCTCCCCTGCGATTTGAAGCACCTCTTCTCAGAAAAAGGCTAGAAAATTGTTTGCTTTAAGAAGAGTTAGGAACCTTGTATTTCTGACAGCCCACTTTGCAGCTCAGCTTTGACTTCTGATGCTGACATGGGAACGTTCCTTCTTGGTCCGTACGCTACTGAGAGAGCCTCATAAGTGAAGCTTTTTGTTGCCTTTTATATCTGATGGTAAGTTACTGTTTTCTTATCAGGTACAGCTAAGAAAATGAAAACCAGAACATGGTCCCCAGAGAACCTCTATCGTGACGGGCTATAATTAAGAAAGTGTTTCCCTGATCTGTTGTGATTTTGAAAAAAGTGACTACCACCTTGGCATGATTTCTGCACCAGTGAGTTGGACGCAGCTTTGTCTTTTGATTTTGGCATTCAGAGTTGGGCTTATAGTGGAAATGGAGCATGGCTTCTATTATTATTATGGTTGAGGGAGCGTTATTAAGGGCACAACTGAAGTTTTGTAAGTGTATGCTGGAACATACACTTAAAATATTAAAGAGAAGTTTTCAATAACAATTGTGTTTAGAAACAAATGATCTTGGTTTTCCATTTCTGGGCTGTTCTGTGTGAAGCCAAATGATCACTGTTCCAGGGATAGTCTTGCTGCAGCAATGAGTTTGGGGCTTCAGGCACAAGAAGAGCAAGCTGCCTACTTTAAAATGGTGCTGAGCTAGCAACAATGCTTCCGAGTCCAAAACAGCTTCACAAAGTACCATCTCTGGTAATCAGCTGATTTTTTTAGGTCATATGTAAATTAAGAACACATCTGCTTTCCATATGTCCCACATACACAGCTTACATATGTTTTTGGATGTATTATCTTAATCATATTTATTGGCCAAAGTAAAAAAAAATTGAAGTTTAAAATATTTTTGGATTCATAATATTATAAACCCAACAACTATAAAGCAAATGAGTCATGTACTACACTCCAGTTATAGTGTACAATTACAACATGTATTTAAGGGCTATATTTCTTAGCTGGAGCGAAATCTATAGGCAACAATGCTATCTCTCCTGTATTTTTGTCTAACAGAGATCTAAAGAAAAATTAATTACACTTCTTTGACTGATTGTTATTCTGCTGAAGTATGGTTCTAATCCTTATTAACATTCTCTAAAGTCATGCATGAAATATGACTTTTGCACCACACTCTGTGGCATATGTTTTCTCTTTCCAGCGTATTTTTCAAACTATCTTCAACCCTCACTGCTGTTCATTATTTTAAGATAGGTTTAAAGTTTGCCACAGTCTCAAAACTGATCCAGGACAGAGCGTTGCAAGGGAAAAAAATGACACATCATTCTGCTCATGAACACAAATTGCTTCTGATTATTTAGCTTTGAATGTTCTCCTCATACTGTTTTTATTAAAAGCCCCAGTATATTTACTCTTGATAGTGTCTTCAATTAAGTTAAAAAGAGTCCCTTTTCTATAGCAGTATGTAAAGAAAATAGTTGTTACAACCACAAAATTACCAAAAAAACCTGGTTCTACTAAAGTACTACTTCAGTTCAACAACCACAGCACGAAGTTTGCTGTTTTCTTGTAAACTTTCCAACCATTAGATAAACAGTGTCTGTATCTTCACATAGAAAGAAGCACCCTCTCTTTGTTTAAAGACAGTCATTTTCCTGCAGCTCTCTGCAAAAATATGTGCTCCATGTATCCATTTATCAGTATGGAAAACTTGTCCATTCAGATTTAGGGTGACTCTTTTTGACCAGTGGTGAGTAGGTCTTTGCTCCGGGAACAGTTTTGGTAACAAATTGCTGAACGACTCAGGCAGAGCGCTCTGTTCTGTTCATTTGCCTCACGAGCGTAGTTAATTTAAGCTGTGACAAGGGGAAGGAAAGTTGTTACAAGTGGGATCCTGTGACTTCAGCACACATTGCACACAGCCAGGAATGTTTTCCTTCTCCTTTTATGAAATCGTGATTTAGGAAAATGGTCTAAGTTTAGCAGTTTCTGGAGCTTCTACTCTGTTGTCTTTACAATAACTGATTTTTCTTTTGAAAACATTGTCTTTTAGTGCTGTGATGTCACAGCCTAATATTGTACAAAGGCGTAACTGGACTAAACATGTCAGGAACATGTCAGTAACTTTCCATAAATTATTCAGTCTCTTTGGGAAAACCCCTAATTATGTGTTAACTCATTTTCTACTTCAGAGAAGTTTTTTCTTGAACTTCGGAGTCCAATTGCTGGGGAGCTTGTGTTTCTTTTTTTATTTTTTTGGGTTACGGTATTTCTGCATAAAATTCTTTGTGTGTGAGCTCTGACAGAGACCTGTAAAGATCTGGCAGAAATGGGATGGCAGAAATCAAAGAATGGAATGAGCTTTAAACTCCTTTAGAAAAATCCCTGGAAGGGCACGGGATACGAATGTCTCTGCAGAGCTGTGCTCCTTCCTCCGCTAAGAGCAACTGCCATGCATCCCTGAATGAATACTTTACATGCTTCAGGCTATAAAGCTGTTTGTGCTTTGAAGGCAATGGGGTACGGAGGAAAGGACTGTTTGAAACATGTCACTTTGAACTGTGTTGGAGGGTCCCAGGGAGCTGGCCACCTCCGTCCGCCCCTGTTCCCTCAGAGGTCTGGTTCCAGTCTGCAAGCCCTGGAGCCAGCCCCATAGTCTGGTCAGGTGGCCCCACTGTGAGATGTCAGGCTGATAAGTGAAAGTAGAGACTTTTGAGTGAAGATCAAGAGTTTACTGCTTGAACTGCATCTCTTGCTACGCGTAGCAGTTCAATATGGTAACAAAAGGGTTTTCCTGCCTGCAGAGACAGATGCTGCCTTTTCAAAATGTTGCTTAACATTTGAAGCCTCAGCATATGCTGTAATAAAGCCCATCCTGAAACTTCAATGGATTGCATCATGAGGAAATTCAGAGAGGAAGGAGCTTTAGGTGGATCTGCAGAATCTTTTATGAACTAATACCCCATGAAAAAAATGGGACTATCAAGTAGGGGTCAGTCACGGCTCAGGATCAGTGCCGTCTTGTGGTTTAGCTACGCTGGCGTTCCTGCCAAGATGACGTATAGGGAAATGGGGGCTGTGATGCTGCTAAAACACCCGAACTGCGGTGTTGTGGAAAGGAAAAAAAAAAAAAGAAAATAGTGATCCTACATTTCCTGCATAAAGGGTGCATCGTTCCTAATAGCTGATGTGCAGAAATTCTGTAGGTACAGGCCAATGCCACATTTAGCAAGCGGCTGCACCAAGAAAGGGGAAAAAATTGAATCTTCCCCTTGCAGCAAATCTGTATGTGTCCTCTGTATTATGGAGGCGCAGCAGGCAGGTGGGAGTATACTTCTTTGGCCATTCTGCATTACCCTTACTGCAGTTTTCTCTCTCTTTTTCCTCACTGTTGCCATTCTTCTAGACAAGCCAAAGACTTGCAGCTTAGGAAAGGAAGCGACCAGAGGCAGGGACGTTATCCTGGCTCCCTTCCCAAGGGACGTTCGGGCAGCACACACTGTGTCTTGTGAGCCTGGAAGGGAGAGAAACACTTCCCTTGGCTTTTCATTTTAAAGCTGCTGTTTTCAATATGCTTTTGAGTATCCTTTCTGAAACGGCCTGGTAATGAAGCTTTACTTGTACACGTTTGTGAAAAACAAAACAAACACACTCATTTATTCTTCAAAACGAGTCTCGCTATATGCTTTTAGTAATGCCACAGTGACTGGGGACAGAAGTTGTCCAAAACAATGCATGGGTGCAGTATGCTGTGACTTATGTTGGATAATAAACAGAGAACAAATGCTGGGGTTAGAATAAGGGAAATGGGCAAAAAAAAGGTATGGTTTAGAGTAATTCTGATAAGGAAAAGAGGTTACAAAGGAGATGTTTAGTCTGCTTACCCATTATGAGCAAGGAGAGAAGCCTCTGACCTGCAGAAAGGCTGTAATTGTCAGATACGCTACTTGTTTTTAGTAATTTGCTCTGTGACAATTTTGAATGGAAGAAAGGCTGTAAATTTCTGTTTGTTTTAGTACTGACAGTAGGGAGCAGTACTAAGCTGGCTGCCAGCTAGAGTCACATGGACTGGAATGAATTCATGCTTAAAAACGCAAGAATTTTTAAAAGAAAATATTTTGTTCCTGGTATTTGAATTCAGTTTGTGTTATGCTGGGATTTTGTAGAGGTTAGATTTGTAATTTCACATTTTTACAGCCAAATTTTTGTCTCACAGCAGTGTAAATCTACAGTACTTTCACTAAAGCAGGGCAAAGCCAGTGTAAAGTTTATGCAACTTTATCTAGCTCAGACCTTCCAGAAAAGGGCTGTCAGATGAGCGTGAACTCTCAAGCCCCCAGTAAAGATGCTGTTATTAAGTATAAATACAGAGTAGCTTTTAATAGCTATAATTAATGTGTGTGGTTGTTTTAAATTAATAGAAACTGGTTTTGTGTTTCCATTTTGAAGGCAGGGGATTTACTTGATTCACTTGATGAACATAAAAAGTGTGAGTGGCTGTGAGGGTCAGAGCAGGGCAGGTGCTCTGACAGCGGCAAGGCATGGTGCTCGGGAAGAGAGGTCAGTAAGACAGAGAGTGTGGGGGCTGCTGCCCCACGACCTCTCCCAGCCTTAGGGGGTTTGTGACTTGGAGACTTCTGGGGAGGCAGATTGAAGCTTTGGACCGTACAGCTTCAGTATTTAAATCTTTATTCTAAAGGCTGGATTCCAATCTCTTTTTCCATCTCATTCTTGTGAAGAGTATGCATGTAGGCAATAGTCAGGGTACGGCTATTGCTGATATAGTTGGTGTCCCCCGGTGTTATTTTGTTCTAGCATAGGACTGGGGAGCTGGGGCGGTTTTGGTGGTGGCGATGCTGCAGGGCAGAGTGAGCTATGCTGCTCTTACTTAGGCTGCACTGCACTTGTCCCTGGGGTAGACCGTGGTTCCTGGTCCCTTTTTCTGCAGACACCTAGAATGTGGTTTATTCTGGACGAGATGGGGAGATGGGTCGGTAAGGCTGGCCACCCTGCCCGCTGTGTATGGCAAGGGAGAACCCAGCGGAGCAGCTACAGTAGAGTCTGGCCCAATTCAGTGCTAAGCCAAAGGTGTAAAGTAGGTCTTGGAGGCAGAGTGTTCAGCAGCGCAGGCGTGCGAGGTGAGGGGCTGCCTCCCCGGTGCCCAGACCTGCTGCCTGCCGCATGGTGTGGGTGCTGGGGCAGCCTGGCCTCTCCAGAGGTGCTGGTTCGCGCCCAGCTGACTGCGCTCCAGAAAGGAGGTGCTCCTGCACCCCGGCCCTGCGGGGCTCGACGCGGTAGGCATGCTGAGAGCACACCGTGCTGACAAGATCAGGTTTCGCACAAAATGCAGCGGCAGCCAAAACCTTCTCTTCAAGCACTGCCAGAGGAGGAACTGGTGGTGCTGCTCCCTCTCCCCCTTCCTGCAACAGCCTGGAGTGCTCATGGGAGCCTGCGCCCTGCTCCTCTTGACAGCACCCCAGAAGCAGCGGTGGGCAGCGCTGGGTGGGCGCTGGCACCTGCTAGCCTTGGCTGGATGAGTGCCCTTGCTGCTTGTCTTCCCAGATCACATCAGCTCCTTGGACCCTCACCTGGTGACCCCTTGTCTGCACAGGAGAGCGATCCTCAGGAAGGTGGAGAGGGGACCTGCCTCAGACACCTTGTAGCTCGCAGGTCAGGTGAGGGTGCTTGCCAGGATGATGAAAGGTGTGAACCCCCTCGAGGGGAGGGGAGAGTTGAAATGACATCTCCCACTTCCTTAACCCATGAACTTGCAGCCCACAATCTCATTTTCACAGCCTGCAGGTGAAGGCCTGTCCATAGTACCATACAGTTGAGTCCTAATTACTCTTTGCATTGTAGGATAACATATGTCAGTGTGTGTCCCACGAAGGAAGTGGTGATGTCCTGTAGGGCCTCAGCACTTGCAAGGACATCTTCACACTCCACCAGCAAAGTCGCTG
Source organism: Falco biarmicus (assembly GCF_023638135.1). Taxonomy (NCBI): domain Eukaryota; kingdom Metazoa; phylum Chordata; class Aves; order Falconiformes; family Falconidae; genus Falco; species Falco biarmicus. The sequence goes on along the minus strand of NC_079296.1, from coordinate 2,273,244 downwards.
TGGGTGTTTTATCCTGGGCATCTCGGCTGTCTGTGGCAACTGAGAGCAGAGAGAGCGCAGGAGCAGTCCATTTTCACTGTTCTCAGGTGTGGTGGAACTGTCAGTGCTTGGTACAAAGGCAACGTCATCTTGGTAAAAGAAGCATTAATTTGCTGCATATGGTGAGACGGCATATGCGCACACCCATGCGCTGGGGCACAGATGCCCACAGTGGAGAAGGAACAGTAGCATGGTGTAAAGCTCTTCCCTTCATGAGGGCTGAGGACATGAGACTGTAAGGAGGTGATTAGATAGGCGGGCCTTGTACAAGGTGGGGGTGACTCTCCACTTGCATCAACACTTGCACTGGGACTGCTCCCACATGCCATGGGGTGACGGGATGTTTCTGCTGCTGCTTTGGTCCCAGGGGAAACAACTGGTATGCACGTGTGAGCCTGCCAGGCTGATCCCTGCATGATACTGAGCATGAAGGCATTCCTGAGGCTTCCTCGGGACAGGTTGAGTGTCAAGCAGCCTCTGTCAGCGTTTCCCAAGCTGTTTTACCCCCTGTCCCACTTTCAGGTGAACTTGACTCTTAACGCCCCCACTTTTCTCAGCCTGGGCATTGTGCCGTGCTGACATGGCTGTTCCAGCTCCAGGAGCTAATCCAAAGCCCCCAAGCATTCCTGCATCCCGTCAAGAGGGAGTACCCACAGTTTGAAAGTATTGGCATGTGTGGAAAATACTGCTGCTGTGGCCTGCAGAGCTCCTGGAAGTTGCTACTCCTGCTGATGCATGCCAGCATTGCCAGCAGCTGGTTAGGAGAGGTCCTGGTGAGGCACAGCCATCAGCCTCATTGAATTTATGTGTTGGGGTCCGTGACAGCAGTGAGCAGGACCCTGGCTGTGGACACAGGAGCTGTTATCAGTGCAGCCGTATCGGTGCATCCACGCAGTCCAGCTGGGGTGCCCCATTTCACCAGAGCACTATTACATCCCTGAATAGTTTCTCCAGCTCCTGCTCTGGCACTCACTGCTGCAGTGGCTGAGGCTCAGAGCACATAGAGCTCTAAGGCACGTAGTCCTCTCAGCCTTCTGATTTTCATAGTTAAATGTACCAGCACTTAAGAGTCCCCAGACCCAAACACCATCTAGCTCTGTGTAAGCGCTATGAGTAACGTCTGTCACATACCATTTGCTTTCCCATGTCCTCCCCACAAGGAGAGGTTTAGCTGCTCTGTGTCCTCTTTTGATGAGGTTCTCAGACTACCGGCTACACATTCAAATGAGGCAAGGTAGGGAATGAGAAAAAGAAGGTTGGTTTTGTCCTTTTTTCTACAGGAGATCACGACATAGGTTCAATGAAGCAGTTCTTCTTCCTCTCTCTTGTTGATTGACATCACCACTATCTTATTCGTGTAGGACATGATGTGGCTACTGACTGTGAGCTGAGCACTGGGTTCCACTGGACACAACACACACACAGTTTTTAACTTAACTGGACTCTATTTCCAAACCATCAGTTGTATTCCATATACAGAGGCAACTCATAGCTGTGTGTACCACTCACAGAAGATGTCAGAGAAGAAGCTGATCTTTGCAGGGACTTTAAGCGAGGGATCCAGCAGCACATCATCACTGCATCTTGAAATCGTCCTGGAGACAAAGATCTAAACCATTTTATTACTCTTCCTGAGCAGCTCTCCTTTCCTCCCAAGAGGCACAGGTGAGACCTGTAGCTCCTTGTTATTAGCTTCACATGCTGCCAAGCTCTCCAGAAGTTTGAAAGTGGCCACTTGTCTTCTGGGGTGTTTCCTGGTTGATGTGCTGGGCTGCAGGAGTGGAGTGGCTGTAAGCGCAAGAGTAGGGATGCTCATTGGGGTGCCCCAAGTTTCTGGGCAGATGAACATACTCAACTCTTGAGAGTGCAGAGAAGTTATTTTTGTGATCAAGTTGCGAGTGTTTCTTGGGGCCTGTGGGCTTGTAGTTCTTTGGCTACTGTGGTAATGAGATGGATCATCTGTCCAGACTGCAACAGGCATAGAGTGGCCCCCTTACTGCTGCGTGGGCAAAGGTCGGTTCCACAGCACAATGGAAGATGTGAGCAGGACTAGAGAAAGAGCCCTGGGAAGGAGCTGAACTTTGGACCGGTGTGCAGTGAAACCTCCCAGGAGAACGAGTCTGTGGCATTTCACTACCATCGAAGAGAAGGTACCTGTGAATTTCTTGGTGAATCCTTTAGTCTCTGGTGGTCTGTAAATAAGCATAAAATGCATGTTAGTTTTGGCTCAGGTTTCTATTCTCAGATGAATGAATTTGAATGAACTTGTCTTATCTGTGGAATCTCTCTTGGAACTGATGTTTGCAGAGAAGATAAATGTGCTGTTGCCTGCCTGCTTGTCCTGACTTAATCTGTGATGCACTGAGCAGTGTCCTGGGGGGATTAGGAGAGCTGGAAGAGATCTTGGGATGTCAGGCTGCCAGGAGCTGGTGCTGTGACCTGTATCAGTTTCTTCATCAATGATAAGGCTGTGGATTGCATGTTAGCAGTAGAGTGTCATGGTTGCAATGTCTTCCAACATGTGTTTTTTTGTAGGCAGGCATTGGTGTCCTGTTATTGCAGCATCCAAATGAAGTTATGTACTGGAAAAAAATAATTCCCCATTCATGTGTAGGGTGGGCCACGCATACCTGTCTAGTACAGCACATACCACTAGGGAAGCCAGACGGTGATGTTTTTCAGGTTGATTTTAGCAAATGTCAAACCAGCTTCAGGTTGACTGGACTGTCTTTCCTATTCCCTGCATGAACTTCTACTTCCAAGAACTTGTGAAAATCATAAGTGCAACATGCTGTACACTGCAAATGCCAGTAAGTTACATTTATAAAATGTAAACTGCAAAGATACTATTGAAACTATCTTATAATAGGGGTCTGTAATGTATGGATTCAAACTTACTTAGTATCAATCCTTAAAAGGATGCAACATGAGCAACATGGTTTCAAAATTTCATTGTCCTATAAATGAAGTATTTTACTGGAGAATTGCTTAAGCATCTTTTAGACTAAGGATTCATTCAAGGTGGAAATAAAATGAACTGAAAATGACTGAGGGGTGAGCAATGAGCAGTCCCCATAGGCCAAATCTCAGTAGGAGAAAACACTTAAAGTTTCTTTAGTGCTGGCAGGTTCAAAAGTCAGGGCTGGTTTCAATTAGCCTGGGAGAGTCTCAGTGATAAACAATTCCTGTGGTCTTGAAGCAAAGGGGCTAGCTGCATGCAGCCATTCTAACTACTTGAGCTGGCCCTATTCCCTCTGCTCTGGGAGTAACTGTCTCTTTGAATGAAGTATTTGTCATCGTTTGTATATGAATTCTTCTGAGTTTTTGAGAGCAAGGAAAATACAAAGTTTTCTGGTTAAGGCATTTTTGGTCTGAAAATCCCCCAGGGTATCAGCTTAAAATATGCATGACGTTCATACAATTTATTTTCTTTAAGGGGCTGGAAAATGTGAGTGTGTGCAGATGTGCTTGTGTGCACATGTGTGTACGGCTGTGTGATCCCCCAAGTTCTGCCTGAAGGCTAAGCCCATGGGAATGCCTGCTCTGCAGTTGGGCAATGCAGACCCACAGGTGGAGGAGGGCTGCTGCTGCCTGCGACACACCGTCCCACAGACGGGCTGATCGTACCCCGGTCTGGAAACCTTGTTTGCTTCTGCCCATATTATTTCAAGAGAGGGGACAGGAATTTCAGGTCATTCCAGCTGTGTGTGTGGCATAGGAGTCTATTCAATGCTCCTGGAGCATCTCCATGTTTTGTGGTTGCGCGCACTGACAAAGCCCATTGTTACAGTTCTTCTGGCAGACGTGCTGAAGCATTGCAGTGCTGAGATGCATCGTTTCACTGGTGCTCACAGTTCATAAACTGCTGAGAAAATATTTTTATGTCTTGTACATGTAATATAGGGGTAAAGTGAGAAGCTGGGATTAGAAATATTATACCTCTTATTCAAAAATAGCATATCCTCAGTGTGCTGTGCTACCTAGGCAGGTAGCAAGGAGATAGCTCATCTGATCATTGCCTTGAGGCTCACTCAGGACTCATGCCAGTCACTTTTTTCCAGGCCTGCCAAGCTGATGGTGACTGGATGTGCCTTTGCACTTGCAATTTATTTTCAGGTGACCAGAAGAGCCCTATTAAAAAATAAAACTAAAATCAATCAACGTTATTTCTGCATTCAAAGAATCTTAAACTAAGCTCCTGATACCCAGCTGTGTCTACTCAACTCCCAGAAAACATGGGACTGAATGTATTTTTCTAGAATCACAATCACAGCATTTCAATTTTAAGAGCATTAAACAGACAAATCCAAGGGACACAAATAACAGCCCATAGTCTCTCATTGGATTTTTTTTAGCATGTTTTGGAGATAGCTGTCTTGTAGACTTGAAAGGTCTGAAGTCACACAAAATACTTCTTTATGATCCTGGATACCTCTATTCAGACTTATTTACTGTTAAAGATTTATGGTAACATGCTTAGGGATAGGTTGCAGGATTATGTATAATAATTGTAGACCACCATATGCTTTTAACTGTAAAACTTTTATTTCTAGCCAAAATGCAAGGAAGCATAAGCTTATCTTTTCTATTTGAAAAGGAGACACTAGTTGTTTTCCCACAATAGGGCCACTACAGCAGAACCTATTCAAATGAATCTTGGTGAAAGAAAGAAATTTTTGACAAATATGATTTCTGTGCAACAAAACAAACTGCACAGGATAGTTCAATAAGCCCCTTAAATCATGCACAGTACAAATCCTTTAGAGCGGGAGGATCTATTTTTATCATGAGAGTTTCCATAGCAAAAGCTGATTTAACTCCTTAGGGTGAAGTTCACGCCAGTGCATGTCTCTGTGAAAGATCAAACTCCCTTTAACACATGGATGAGGGACCTGCAGAAATCTTGCATTTGGAGTGGAGAGCAGATGTCCATACAAAAACACCCAAATGTGCACTGAGGAACTGCTTTATAACTGTGATACGGTTCTTTCACCAGCAGCGATGAGATTTCAGAAAGCTGTGCTGAGCAATGGCTGTGGTAGTTCAGCTTCGAGCAAAGAAGTCTTTCACCGTGCTTTTGGGAGCAGAAGGCTTTGCATGAAACATCTTAGAAACTTTATTCTGAGAGAGGGGGAATTACAGAAATTCCACACTCCAGCACTCCCTGAGCTGTGTGAGGATGCAGTTGTCATGGAAGGAAAGCATTTAACAGGGCAGAAGGCTTCTTGCTTTGCAGACCTGCTGTTGGTGGAGCGTGACCTTCCCTGGGGTCCCTGCTGCTGCGCTGGCTGAGGGTGAGCTGGTCGCCTCCAGCGCTGTTCTTGGGGCAGGCTGCAGCCCGCAGCGGCTGGGCTGGCCTGGCTTGCTCCAAGGCAGCTTCTCCTCTGGAGAACGTGCCCAAGGCCGGGACCCGGCTCTGCTTGCAGACAGCTGCCTCCAGCCGCTGGTGCGCAGAGCAGCAGCATCTTCTGCTTTCGCTGGGCAGGAATTTGCAATTCAAGCAGGCCTTGTGTAGCTGAGGACACGGCCTGTCACCATGGCGACGGAGGTGATGTCACAGGTGCAACATCGTGTTTTCACAGCTGCAGCAGATGGGCTGGGAGAAAACAAGCTCATCAGGGTTAACTGAAAAGAGTTCTTGCAGCAAGCAGCTGTAAAAAATGGTTGAGCGTAGGACCTGTGTGCCATCCCTGAGACATGATGGATGCGTTGACCTGGGACTTGTGATACCTGAGTCCTGTTGCCAAACCCATTGTGCTTGGGCTGTGTGCAGGGTGGCGGCAGGGTTATTTCCCTGGCAGGTGTGATTTACAGGGTGCGAACCAAAGCAATTGGGTTCACGTGGATGTAAATCAGCCAGAATTTGTCCTTCTCCAATCTGTTGCTGGCTTTCCTTGGCGGGCATAGCTGGTAGGGAGCCAGCACGGGCTCGGGGCTGTGGGGGAGAGGTGAGCAGCAGGCCCCAGGGGCCGCAGCCTGCTGAGGCAGGAGCCATGGCGGTGGCTATGGAGAGGTGGGCAGCAGGCCCCGGGGGCCCTGGCCTGCTGAGGTGGGAGCCGTGGCAGCGGCCGCAGGGGTGGGTGCCCATGGTCCTGCCAGTGCCAGCCCTGCAGCCGCCCCACAGCTGCCCATGGCGGCCTGGGCACGGGCTGGGTTGGCGGGAGCCCTGGCCAGGTGGGCTGGCTGCGTGGCCCCGTGGGGTGACAGTGGCTGAGCTGCTGCAGAGGGTATGTCAGTTTTTGAGGAATTCTGGAGCAAATTCCTTCCCAGCAGAGCTGGAAGAAACTTCAGTGGTTATTCTAGGACTGGATTTTGCACACTGCAATTTTTCCTACAAGCTGTAGCAGCCAAATAGATGCTTTGAATCACCATACAATTCCTTTTTTTTTTTTTTTTTTTTTAAGTATGCTTCTTGGGAAGGCTTCCTACAGCAGTAAAACGTGCATTTAAAGGTAAGCTGTGGCATTGCCACAATATCCGAGTTACTGAAAGGTGATGGTGAAAGAATCTAACCCAGAAAGGCTTGTTTCAGGTGGTGTAACCTCTCCTTCATGGTTTTAACACACATGCTGCCAATTCACACTAAAAATAGATTCTCATGTTCAAAATATTTGCTTGAACTCAGAAACTTGAAAAATCACAAAAAAGCTGGATAGCTTTGTAAACAAATTCAGATCAAAGCTTGTTATTGGATAAGTACTATAGCGATATAGAAATTAAAAGCTAATACCTCCAGACTGATTCTTGCATCTCCCACTAGAGCAGGGTTTGGTTCTAAAGCTTTTTCATGTTGAACGTCTACTGAAGATTGTCTTTAAGGAATTCCGAAGGAATTCTTTGGTGAATTCTGCTCAAAACCCCTAGAATACAAACAGCTTTTAAAAGGAGCTGAGTTGCATGATCTGTAATCAAGCAGGATTTCCACTGAGTTCAGTGGAGGCTATATTCATTGTATAACACACAGATTTAATTCCAACTTCAAAAATTTGACTTGTCATGTGTAGATAAGAATTCAAAGCAATATGCAAGCTCTGCTGTTAAAATGGCTCGGGGTGTCAGTGTTGAGTTGTTGAGAGTGTATAAATCATATGTATGTGTGATTCTCTGGCTAGTACCTGGGGATTTGCTTGATATGATTATACGCACTGCTCTGCTCACTTAGTTCATTTCACATCTGCCTCAGGAGCGACCTCAGGAGGCGTTTACATTGATTATTTCCCTCACAACAGCCAACACAGTTCAAATAAGCAGACTATGCATAATTAAAGGCATCATTGCTTTCTCACTCAAAATAGTAATGGGGCCGTGGATCTAATTTCCTACTTAACACAGAAAGGCTGTGCTTATTAACTATTCCTATGATTATTGTTTAGTAAACTCATTTTAATAATGGCCTTGTTTTGAGGTTTTTTTTTGTTTGTTTGTTTGTTTTCTTCTGGAAGACCCAAGCTGTTCTGCATATACTGGAAGAGCATGACAGGCCAAATAGCTGGTCTGGAGAGGGGTTATGCACAGCTTCTCAAAAGATCAGAACCCAGCAGGAATCATGCAGCTGAAGATTTACAATGTAGGCTAACACTGAGGCTGTGCTGCAAGATATGCACCGATAAAATTTGTTGCATGTAGAAGAGTCAAAAAGGAGGCAGCAGGGGAAAGTTCCTATGTTAGAAACATCCAGGGAGGCCCTTCTGCACCTCACCTTTCGGAAGACAAACAGCAAAGCTCACTGTGGCACAGCTCAACTTGGTGCCCAGTATGTGCCGTGCCCTCTTTGTTTCTGCTCACAAGTGTTGGTCTGAGAGGCCATCAGCACGGGGCTGTGAGAAGCCTGAGCAGCTGCCCCTTCTTGCAGGGGAGCACTTTGGGCGTGCTGCACTGCGGGCATGGTACTGTCAGCACGCCCCAATGCAATTACATTTGAGCTTGCTCATGTGGTGGACAGCTGTGGTTTTCTGACAATGCAGTGGTTAGTGTAGAAGACGCCCACTTTCAAAGCCAGCCTTGTATCTGTTTTCCCTGTGGGAGAAGTTTTTAGCACTGCCCCTAGACTCTGGCTTGCATGCTTCAGAGGGCTGTTGTGCTCTTATTTCATTAGCATAATAAAATCTGCACCTCCCAGTTCATTCCCCTGAGAACTGAAGCAAAAGGGAAAGAAAAAAAAAAAAAACACCAGCTCATACACTGACAACACTTGTGCCACTGAAAGAGAAAGTTGGTTCATGCGGAGTGGTTGAAGGATTGTGCTGGTGGCACGGAGAAGCAGCTGATCCAGCCTGATGTCAGGCAGAAGCGTGTCGGCTGCGAGCCTTGATCCAGACACCGTGCCCTCGCAGCAGGAAACGATTACACCACACAGGGTTCCTGCTCAGGCAAGACTTGCACGTGGTGTCAGGCCCTAAATTATCAGCTCCAGAAATAAATTTAGAAAGCTAAGACATTTTGTAAACTGGTCTTCTCATCGTCTGGTGGAATTGCTAAGCCCAGGGATCCTTTGTTAAGCTACAAATCCAGAGAAGTTTGGGGATAAATTCTGTGTGAATTTAGCCAGAGGTGCAGGCAACAAGCTGAGCTTATGGGCTTCTAGTGAGAAAACGTTCATTTGGGCATTGTCTCGTCCTCAGCTCTTACTGATCCTTTCCAACGCTGCGTCTTGCTGGTGAGTACTCAGAAGCTGGGCTGGTTTGTGTTTGCAGTGCTCGCCCTGATGGGGACACAAATAGCAGAGCAGAGTAACTTTACGGTAACTTGTACGTGCTCCCACATGTTTAAATTGTTCAGATTTTGAGGGATAGATAGACATCCACCCAGACAACATCTTCCTTCTGATGAATGGGGGAGCCTAAATGCTATAATCCTTGAGAAAAATCTGTCAAATCTCATTACTGTCAGTAAATGAGCACCGGCAGCTTTCCGGGTTCATACATCTCTACTTAAGTTAATAATGTCTCCCATAAAACTTGGGCACTGCAGGATGCTCGTTCCCTTCCTGTCATTTGGGTAGTTCTGCCACCCTTGTCCACTTAAGTCCATGCCAGAGCTGGTGTGCTGCATCTCCCAGTGCTGTTGGAGGGCCAGGAAAGTGCATCAGACAGGACAGCCTGGTGCCTTCTCCTGCCTTAGCTCCAGAGAATGGTCCACTAGATGTCCTTCTGCCTCCAAACTAGTCCCTTGGGACACTTCCAAAGCACTTCCAGGAGGGCCACCGAGGCTGACCTTCCCTAGCTGCATTTGCATAGTGGGACGTGGGGCTGGGTGGCCCAGAGGGGCCAGGCTGGTCGCCCAACCCAGGCACCCCAGTGTCCTGATGTGTGTCAGCAGCCTCTGCCCTTAAGGCTCAGGGGTCATTTTGTCCGAGGTGGGTCCTTGAGACATTCACCTGGCTCTGGCACTGCTCCGGTGCAGTCTGCCAGCCTGCACCAGGAGGTGTTCAGTCCCCAACTTTCTGTAAGGGCAAAGAATCGGGTCTGAGCTCTTCTGAATACAAATGAAATGGAACACTTTGTATAAATGGACCAAAAATAAAAAGCCCCATACCAGTTAGCCTCACATTTTTCTTAACTTGAGCAAACAGTTAAAACAAAAGCTAGTGATTGTAAGAAATAACTGAACAAACTTCTGTGAAACAAGTCACAAACTCAGTTCACTCCACGGGCTGTTAAATATCTGACAAACTTCTGGTTAACTTTAGCAAAGACTAACGACAAGGGGGTTATTGCCATTGTAAATTGTATCTAACAGTTTAATAGTTGTAATACCTGGTATGTTCTTTTTAATCATATGTGTCTGGAGTATTGCAAAACAGAGAAAGCATCTGGATCTATAGCAGCTGAAGTAGAAAGTTGTTTTTCTGTTTACAATGTGACCCTCTGCTCATAATAATGTTCTTTAAGTGTGTGGTAAGTGCATGTCTTGTGTGTGCATAGACTGTATATTTAGTGTGTGAAAAAGGTCTATTTTTGTGTAAGTTAGTTAAGATTCTAGCGGATTTTTTTTAAGAGAAAACAAAGACGGTAAGCAAACCCATGTTTGTTTCCACTGCAAAAGGTCTGTCACCTGGCAAGGTGACGGCGTTCTGTTGAAGACTGGAGATGAGGGGTGTCCAGCTGGGCTGTGTCACATCCACGCAGACTGAACTTGCTGAATCTGAGCTGCAGCAACCTGAAGCATTTCCACTCCACAAATACCCTACAGAGAGGGCTCTGGTAGCTTAAACTTTCCCAGGCTGCAAGTAAATGCCGATTTAGACTCTCTTAATTAAGTAGTTCGTGTGTGACTAAGTCAGTGTGTGTAGCTGAGTAGAAAGGGGTTGTAGATATGGCCATATCATTCCTGAATTTATTTTAGAGACTTACCCTAACAGCTTCTTTTAATGGGCAGGAAACATTAGCTTTAACTGATAGATAACTGGGAGGTAATAAATGGGACTTTACAGAGCTCTGTGTCGTTGTTCTGCTGTTTCTCTGTGCAAGATCAGATTTGGAATAGGTGGAAAGGATTCTGCTTGTCTTGTTCTGTTGAAAAGCAAAAGCCATAGGGTTTAAAGGGAGAGATGGTGCTTTTCAACACAGCTGGAACAAACCAGGGTGGACCTGCAGGACATGTCAGACAAGGCACTGAGACAGATAAAAAAGAATCGGCTAAAAATGAGCTATCAATGAAATAAATGAAAACTTAATAACTGCAGTATAGTCTGCCTTAGATGTGGTTTTAGTTCAGCCCCAGCACGCAGCTTTCCTGTAGAAGAGACTGCAATGGGGAGTTAGCAGTGCCCGCTGATGTCCCATGGGGAGGCTTTTCAGCCTAAGCCCCCTGCATGTCCCTGTATGTCCCTCATCTTGGGACAGCCCTCGGGACGTGGCTTTCATTGGACTTCTTTCTTCTTCCCTCTCCAGGATGGAGAGAGGAGAACTTGCTGCAGACCTTTTCCCCTGTGAATCCCTTGGCTTGTCGCAAATTCCACTTCTACCCACCCAATATATGATGCAGAGCTGAGAGCAAAAACATTTATAGCAGGATTATTCTGAGATGGAAACAAAGTGAAGTAATTTCTGTGTTAGGGTTGCTTTGCTTTGCTTCCCTCCCTCCTTCATGTGCAGGTTTTTAAAAGTACTGGTTTCCAGAAATGCAGATCTGTTAGGCTCAAGAGGACCAAACCTGTCCTCTCTCAGCCATTGCTCATACAAGAGGCTGGTTTTGTGCATGGTTCCAGGCAGGGTTTTCAGGGCTGGCAGAGTACCACGTGCAGGATATGCTCTGTTATTGCAGAAGACATGGGCACAGCGTAGGTGGCAGGAGACTGTGGTCCCCAGGCAGGCATCTGTGCCCAGGTAGCCCTGTGCAGGGAAGGCTGGTACAGTCCTATAAAGAAAGTCACCACTGACAGATCATCTTAATCCCTGTTCAACTCTGTTGGAGTCTTCCAGTAGTTGTCCTGTAAATGAGATATTTGGGGAGCAGATGTGGCCATGGATGTTTTGGTGAAAACTAGAAACACTGGAGGATTTATCAAAGCAAGTTGCCTCATGTAGCCCAACTCTATCCCAGCCAGCTGCCAGTGTTCAATCTTGCCCGATTTCTTCCTCTTGCTTTAAAAGGGAATGGGCTGGAAGTATTTTTAATCACAAACAAATGTTTGGTAGAAATTTATGGTGCAGGGGAGAAAAGCTTCTGTGTCATCTCTCTTGCTGTGGATAGATAGGAGGGGGTCAGTGAGCCCCAGTTCCAGACTGGGTTAACTTTTTCCCATTAATATGCACAAGCCACTTGACAATTAGACTCCAGTAAAGGGCCTGAATAGGCGGTTACATGAATGCTGACACCTGCATTTACAATTTAATGCAGTTACTTCAAGCAGAAAATATTGTGATTGGAAGGTAGAAGAGGTCTAGGGCTGTTACCCTTTCACCCCTTTGCAGGGATGGAGCTATGTCGACCAAAGGCAGGATGTGCACAGGAGATGCAACTCACATAGGTTTTGGGGACCAGCGATGCCCTAGGCCAGTGGGATTGCCCACAGCCATTTCAAGCTGTTGTTCTTCCGTGTCCACTCACCAGGAAAGGTTGATGTACCTTTTTGAAGTTGTTTATGGCAGAACTGCACGCTTGCTTTGCTGTGGGCTGTTGTTTTCTGGCTGGTAGACTAATTGGGGCACACTTCTCTTATGATAGGGAGTATTTCTTCCAATTCAGTGGGAAGCAGTACCTTGTTTTACTGATCATCAGATGTGGCTTGGGATCCTCTTGCCATGTTCACACAGCTGAGGTGCAGATACCTCAGCTGACTTTTTAAAAGCACTTTTATTGGACAAAATTCAAGATGTGTTCTGTCACTTAATCCTTGCACTGCCTTTCACTATACAGAACTGACCAGAGTATGTCATTTGTCTAAAATTTTAGGACAAACAGTATCAGCAGTATCTAACCTCAGGGAACTGCTCATATAGAGTAAGATGTAGTTATTGAGTCTGTGATCTGCTCAGTCCTGAAATTATTCCTGGGATCAAACAAGTGGAATTGACTCATAATAATAAGGGTCCCAATAGGCCTAAATAGAAATTGGTTTTCTCAGATTCTTGGTTTGTGTTGGTGTTAAATACAATCACTGACACATCATTTGTGTCTGCAGATGTTGACACAGTACTTGTGAAGACCTGAAAATGTGGGTTGTCCGCTGCTCTGTTTCCAGCCACTCTGCTTTGTGCTAGCCTAGTTCTCCAGCTCACAAAAGAAAAAATAACTGAGATTTGTCTTGTCTTGGGCTGACAGTATAGCCAAGTGATTGCCAGTCCAATTTGGCAGTTTTTAATCATTTTATCTCTGTTCTCTTCTCTCTGGGGAGACAGTCAGTGTTTAGCAGTCTGCTCAGAAAGACCTTGGGGCTAGTTTCAGCGGCAGTGGCTCAGAGCTCCGATTATTAGCTCTGCTCTTAGGAGCACACTGCGATCTTTCCCAAGGGAGTGGTGTGAAAAATTAACACAGGCTTAGAGCAGCAGTGCAGCAGCAAGCTATGTAACTGTAATTACTCCATTGATATTCCTCACACAATAACACTGTCATCAGTCATTTACATAAACTTTTTCTCCATGAAGAGGGAATGGCTTCTTATAACCCTATTGGGTGCTTCCAGAGCATGCATTATACATTTTATTTGTTCTAATTTCAGACTCGAGGCCTGTAGGAACAGAGGGAGGAAATGCACAGTCTTTTCGTTGTCGTTTTTTCTATTGCAGCAGTAAGTGTGCCACTCTGCACACACAATCATGTGAGCAAGCTGAAATGTATCTTGACAGGACATTGGGAGCCATTTCCAGAATTTGAAATGTTCAATGTAATTTTAAGAAAGATGCCAGTATATTTTAAACAGTTTGGTGCCCAAACTCTGTCCCCAGTCAGTCTCTCACTCTTTCGGTCAGGCCAGGTCCATGAGCTGCAAGTATTGTTCTGCTTGCAGAACTCCTTGGGACATACTGGCTTTTCTTAGATTTCTTTTTCTTCTACAAGCACATGGTATGGCTCTGTGCCCTCTGCCTGTACCAGGCTTTCCTGTAACTCCATTTATCTCACTGCGACCAGAAAGAATGGCTGCGTAAGCCACAGATGCGCTTTTCCTGGCAGCAGGTAATCCAAGAGAGTAACAAGAAATAAGTTGTTAATAAAATTCAAAATTAGCACTATCCTGTCTTCTGCCAGGGACACTCATTCCCTTTGTGGCCCTTTTACAATGTGAAAGCCAGAGCTACATAAAGCAAGCTACCCTTCCCCCAGGTCAGAGCCATGTAGAGATGAGCATCCCAGAGCCTGAGCCAGCAGGCGCTTTCTGGCCTTGGGTGTAGAGCCGTGTAAGTGAACAGCATGCTCTGCGTCTCTTTAAATGCAGGTGGCCATTTGAGCACTGTCTAGCCTAGAACAGCTTGACACTCTCCATTCTCAGGGTATGCAGATCATGCAGTCGCTGAGTCTCCCCACCCAGTAGAAAGAGGGAGAGAGAAAAGGAGGTAATCTAGTGCTCAGCTCCTTAAAAGAGTGCCTTGTTAGGGATGAGGTGTCCTATCCTCATAGGAGAAGTGTTAAACTTTTGTAGATATTACAGTTCCTCTAATTAAAGTCTTTGGAGCCAGATATTCCTGGGGCCAAGGCTAATAATGTATTCAGAAGAATAATAACCCTGTCTGAGCTGCAGCATGTTTATTGATGGTGCTGGTACCTGACAGTGCTGACCGTGTCCTGCCGCCGCTCAGTGCTGCGCAGGCCTGCAGGGCACAGCTTCCCATATTGCTGTCACAGTAAAAATTCTGAGTGCTGCAGCAGGACACATCTAGTGGGAAAAAAGGCGCATGATAGTCAAATTTCAGTTGCTGAATATTTAATGAAGCCTGCAGTGTTTATTTGGTTAGCCTGTCGATTTTTATCGTTCTGTCAATAGCTTCTCATATGTGGCACGGTGATGATCTTTAGCAGCCTGTCCCCTGGGAGCCAAAGCGCTAAATGCAATTATGGATTTTATACCGCAATGTGTTTGATATTTCCACTGATCTAATTTGCAGTCTGGTAGTTTATTGTTTGGCATTTTAATGGCGTTCAAATGCTATGGAAAATTTGATTTCTCTTTATAATTCACCCTAACATCATTAATGCTGGTAGCCGAATGGCATGGATTTTAGAGGGCTAAATACATAGGAAAATCATTTTTTTTAATATGGACCAAAACAATCAGAGTTTTAACTAAAAGGAAAACCATGTTCTATTTTTTTCACACTTCCTCTTTGTCACTTTTCATTAAACATTAAGATTACTTTGAGGAAATGGTAAAACAAATACTAGACCTTGCCAAATGCAATACAAATGCAGTATGTCTGATGGAGGCTTCACTGTAGATCTCAAAGATCCTCAGGAGTCTTGAGAGAGAAACAGAATGAGAGCCATCTATTAAAAAGTCTTACTGGGCCATTTCTATCTTCTGTTCCAGACCACTTTTGTTTGATAATTAATCCTCCATATATTTTTTCCTCTGATGTAGGTGGCAGAAGTCCTGACCCAACCACTTCATCAGATGCATCTATTTTGCTAAAAAAACTAAACCAAACAACCAAACAAAAAAAACCAAAACAGCCCCAACCCCCAAAAACAACAACAACAAAACCCAACCCCAAGCCACAGTTTGGTAGAAGTTCTTGAATTTTGGATTGGGGCTGTTGGCACAAGGAAGGGGCACGCGGAACTGTATGGGGCTAGGTGGCTTGGGGAAGTTAATCATGGTGTTATTTTACACATCTACAACACTTTTATTGTGCAGTAACTCATGAGTTATGGGTCCTCTGCAATTGCAAAATAAATCCTTTAATTAACCACCTAGTCAGAAACAATTTAACCTCCTCAGTGTATCTCATAAACTACATTAGCCCCAGATTTATTTAGAATAGTGTTGTGCAAGTGTGATCTATTTGCATTAAGGAGTATATGCCCTTTGTTATGTCGAGTATACTGGGACAAGGAAACACAAATCTCTTTTATATGGTTTCATCCATGGCTTTTAATGATTTTACTAAGTGTTTCCCAAATAGAAGAAAATGCATTTTTCTGGTGTTACATGAAAGCAGGCAGGATGATAACTGCTTCATGTATACAGGTGGCTTCAAGTTTCTGTATTCCTTGCTCCTTTTTAAGGACTGTTTCGTAGACAACAGTGTTGGAGAGAAACCTTACTCTCCTCATATGTCCGGTGAAGTCAAACTATGCAGTGGCATGTTGACAAGCAACGAGTCTTGAATCCTGAAGAGTTTGTTTCTGTCTTTCAACAGAGGTGTGAACACAAGGCCAGTTAGTGTAATAAATCTTACAGGCTGCCAGAAATAGAACATGCTTTGTGGTTTATGAGTTCAAGAACATTAAAGAGATTCAAGAGAGTTCCTCTTTTAATGTAACAGAGTAGAAAAGCCGACAAAAATAAGTCATAAAGGAGGCTGAATGAGGTGCCAAAAGCACTAATGAATGGATATAGAACAATCAGCCTTGTGTTTCACAAAACATTTCATCTGTCCTGTTGGAGTGATGGACCAGTTTGCTCTCTGGTTGAGATTCATACTGATCCACAGATTCTCAGTGCCTCTTCACAGTGTGGCGTCATGAATGCTCCTGCCGCTTGCACTGTACTCGGCAATAGCTAAAAGCAGTGATTACATTTGTAACTCATCTTAATTCTTTCCCCAAAATAAATTTTTCTTAAAAAAAACCCAACAACCCCAACAGATTTTTCTCTGAACTAAGTAATGGCAAGAGCAATAGTGAGCATGTGGAGGACAAACTGTTAACTGCCACATTTCCTTCCTTGGGGCAAGTGTCTTTCTCAGGGGTCCCCCTTCTGTCCCACACCAGCACACAGCGCTGTCAGGCCACAGCAGGGTTGGGCACTCGCATTGCCAGCGCCAGCAGAGGTTCTGTGGAGGTCACCTGGAGTCGGGGAGATCCTCCGCCAGACCCTGCTGGTAAACTGCTTTTCAGGAAGACCAGTCAGGGATCAGACGAGATTGGATCAGGGGCAGTGATTATTTCCTGGGCACCTTCAGCTGAGCTGAAGTGCAGGTGAGTGCAGCCGCAGGACTCAGCGGGGTGTTGGGAGTCAGGACTGCCACATGCGCTGGCCTGCCCTGGGCTGGCTCTGCTGCAACCCCCCTGTGATGCAGTGTCTGGGGCTTGGCGGTGGGTCCCTGTGTCTGAGCCTGTGCCCATTGTCTGTCTGGACCCCAAAGTGACCCTTCTTACTTTAAGATCTGCCAGCCAGACCCTCAGACAGCAGAATCACGGGCTCAGCTGGGATCCCATCTTCTCCACAGGAAGGGCCAGAGTGGACAGGGACAGGAGCACAGGAGATGGCACAACGGGCAATCACTGTCCTGCTGCAGTGAAAAACTAAACAAAACATTTGAAGAATACTTAGCAATACACAGACTGTGCAGTGGCAATGCTTGCTGGAAATAGGCCAGAACATAAAAAAAATGTTACCTTCAGTAAATATATAAAAAAACCTACTGTAGTATTCAAGCTCTGGCCTACAGTGTTTTCTGTTGATTTTTTTTTTTTTTTGTAGGAAGGAAAGCTAACAGGCTGTCACAAAATTGTTGAGGAACCTAGTTAGCAGGAATTTAAAAAAAAAAAAAAAAAAGCCACCAAGTTGTGGAAGGTGGCAGGCTAATGACATAAGGCCTGGCCCTTCAAGTGATCTGTTAGCAGATGATGGATGAATGTGCACCTCACTCGGCAGCGCCACCAGCCTTGCTCCATTCTTGAATATCTGTCAAGATGTTAAGTGGACGACTGCAATCAGCAGTGAAATAAGACCTGTGTAATCTGATGTTCCACTTAGAAAAGAAAACAAAATTCCTACCACCTAATATGAGACTACACCAGCCAACACACAAAGGCCTTTCAAGCAGGCTAGGTATCTGATAAAATCTTTACACCTCATTATCATTTGTAATTTAGAGATATGGGTACAGCTGTATCTACAAACAGTGCATGATGACATTTCCAGGGATTTTTATCTGTGGCTCTTTCCAGCAAACAGCTCTTCATTCGTACGTATACTTTTATATTCCTTTTAATGTGTTCTTTTATTCAGACTTTATCTCGCTGAAAAGGGTAAGCTGCCTGTTAAAAATGTCCCTTCAATAAGAATTGTTGTAGATTAGCAAAAAAGGCAGCCTTTAGTTCTCTGCAATGGAAGTTCAGTTTTGGTTAATTCCATTTAGTCAGGTTGTTTTCTAGAAGGTGACAAGAAATGGAGAATTTGCTGTCTTTAGGTGCAGAAAAGTTGTACCTCTTAGGGAGAAAAACAACAATATGAATGTTAAGTGAAGTGCAGTTTTGAGTAAGTATCTAGGGCAGGACAGCCCAGAAACCACATCAAGCTTTGTTGCTGTTTAATCTGAGCCTTCCTGATCACTTTCACCCACATAGTTTGGATTACAGAGGATATTAGCAGATGCAATTGAATGCACAGTAGTTTGCTGTGAGAAGGCAATCAGCTGTGTAAGCACCTTGACTTCCTCAGCATTATAATAGAGGTTTGCAGGGTGGATGTTGAGGCTGGAGAAAGTGCATCTAGAGGATTAACCCAGCACTTCAGCAGAAAACACTCTGAAGTAGAAAGGTTCATACAGCTCAGTCCTGACTAGAACACTCTTGATGACTTGATGATGCCAGGCCAGCTCCCATGCATGGTTACTCCCATGCTGACTTTGTGGGACACTGTGGAGGGAAGCCTTCACATGTGCAGGAGCATGTCCCTGCATGGCTAGGGTTGGTGGTGCCCCACCTGGAGCAACCAGTCTGCATGTCCTCCTCTGTGTCTGGGCTCCTTTCTAAAGGACATCAGAGTGCAGAGAAAGATACTTTATTTCCAGGTCTTATCCCAGAAAGCACCTGGGAGAGTCAGGGCTGCGGCCCAGTGGAACTCACCACCCCACTGCGTGGGCGCAGCTCCCACAAGCAGTGCCCTCTGTGCTGTCTGTAATGTGCCTGATACCATGCCTGGCATTTTACACCGCTCAGCAGTCTGCTGACACTGTGACACGGTTCCTGCTTCTCCACTGCCCTGGAACATGGGTGTTACTCTGATTCTCTGGGATACACAATCTCATTCTTCAAGCAGATACTTGGGTTTTTTTTGAGTGTGTGTCTGGGGAAAACAGGCGGGAGCCACAGAAGTCCTGCTCTGCTCTGCTCTCCTCCCAGCCTTCCCTTGGTTTATGTTCTGTGCTGTCAGACCCAAGCTTTGACCTTCTCCCTCCCACAGGTGTTGCTCCCTATGAGAGCAGGGAGCAAGGAGGCACGGCTGTGGGAGGAGGTAGTGAGTGCCTGGCACAAGGTCAGTGAGGAGTCTTGGAAACAGATCCAGACCTCCAGGCCATTCTTGTTTCATGGTTCCCTGTTGGTGGCAGAGGTAGCATGGGAACACACATTAATCCACAAAATTACAGACATACTTCTGAGCTAAGGAGCATCTCAGCATGGGCAGGGTCCCAGATACCCCAGTGGTGTCGGCATGATTGTGACGTTCATGAAGTGACTGCCCACACAGCAGCCATGTTGGCTGTGACCATTGCATGCTCATAAAGAGGTCCTTCTCGCTCTTTCTGTAAATCCAAAGGGACGTATCCTGCAGTTACTTGGCAGGTCCTCCCGTAGCTGAAGTCAGTCTGAATTCAGCCACCAGGGAGTGCACAGGGCAGATCTCTCGGCAGCGTGTGCAAAAGGTGCTGAGAACCTTGGATGGGCTTTATTTGGGGGATTTGATTTTAAAAACTACATGTAATTTGATCTATGAAGTTTAATATAATAGTTGAGAAATATTTGTGACAAATACATAACCATAATTTCCCATAATGTTCATTAAATTTTTAAGTGGGACAGAACTCCCTCTAACAGATGAGCTCTCCTTTTTTCAAGCTGTCTTCACAGCATTTTGCTCCTTTACTCTCCCAATGTAAGCTGACTGTGGGTTTAGGATTATAGCTGTAAATAAAAAGGGGAGATCGCAGAACATCTTATGCAATTCTTCCTTACCAAAGACATTGATTCCAACCAGATTCAAATACTGGCAATAAAGCAGCATTAAAAATTATAATTACTATTGTTACTATTAGAAATGTTATGTGGCGAGATCTTAAAGACCCTAATTGCCAAACAGTATTCCTCATCTCCCTTCAAGCTGCAGATACTCCTGAATTCTCCTCCATGTCCTATACGAAGAGGCTCAGCCAGGTGCAGTGCAGTTCCTGTGCATTGATGTGACCCTTCATGATAGACCATTTAGTGGAGTCTAGATGTGTTTTGCGTATTGTATCATGTCACTTGCGAGTCTCGAGTGTTGTACTTTTAAAACGCCATGACTGATGTGGTCTAGTTTGTTTCTTAAAAGCCAAGAGTCCTGCTTGTGGCATGCAGGTGATCTATCAGCTTAGCCCTTTTGTAACATTTTTTTTTTCCCTGCGTCCTAACTTTTTTTTTCTGAAAATTAGTGTGACCATCCTCAGACACCTGTTGTACAGCCCCTGTCACTGTGGACATGCCAATAACTTGCTCTTTTCCTCCTGTAACTGGAAGGGTCGAGTAGAGATCTAAAATTACCTGAAAATAGTGATTGAAATGAATATATTGCATTTGTTATATGAAAGAGAGTTCTCGATCCCATAGTTACTTAAGCTGTTCTCTTTTTTATCATTTGCTGCACAAGTTCACTGAGAAAAAGAATAGGAAGGAAGACTGTTTAAAGAGAAGAGGTAAGAAGGAAGAAAGAAGGGGAAACACGGAAGGTTGGAGCAAGGAGAGAGTATAGGTTAGACAGGCATAGGTAGTGATTAATAAAGAGTAGACTCTCAGGCACTGAAGCAGCAGGCAGCCGCCTGAAAGGCTGGAGCAGGACTGCTGATGGGGCTGCAGTCTTGGGAAGGAGGATCAGTTTTGTTGCACTAGAAAGCTTATGGTGGGTTGCTGCTGTTCTGTTACTAGTCTCCCTGCTGCCTAGCACAATGTTTCAAGTCCTTCAGCTTTCTGGGCTGAGAAGTCTGTATGCCTTTTCAGGCGACACAGTACAATGTACCATGAAACTGCTTAATGCTGTAGAAAATTGCTAATGCAACAAGAGAGCCCCTTGAAAAATCGGCTAACGCTTCATTATGCCTTCCTGGGTCTTGATTCACAAGAGCATCACTTCCTACAGGACCGTTGCAGCTCAGAGGCACTGCTTAGATGCCTGCTGTGGCTGCCTCCCTGGACCCTTTCTGGTATTGTGTGCTTTTGCAGCAGGTAGGAATGCTAAAAAGCGTCTCTTACAGTCACTCAACAAAACGCTGCGTTGGGGATTGCAGGTCTCCAGCAAAGCTCAGTCTAGTGCCCTGGTCAGGGGCAACCTAGAGGAAAAAGGCTGAGGGATCTTCAATGTTCCTTTTGTTCCCCTTGCCTGCTCTTCTGCAGGGGCTGCTGATACCAGAGGAATGCATGGGGTTGAGAGAGGGTCATCAACAGATGCCGGCGTCAGCATGTTCCCTGTGCAGGCGTTATTTGGCCATTTAGTCGATGCTGAGAGAGTCACCTGAACTACAGCAGCAAGAGAAGAATCTGTGGCTGAAGCAGTAATACACTTGACCTCAAGGTAGATGAAGTAGTTTTATGTTGGGTTGGCAAAAGCGCTGCCCTTTAGATTGTGTGCTGACCTGCAGTACCACACTAACGGGGAGCCAGGCTCCCACTCCTTAAGCAGTGAAGTACATGTTACGTAGCAAAAGGAAAGCCAGTTTCTACTGCTCCTCCTGTTATTTGTATTACAGCAGTTTCTGAGGGCCCTATCTAGATCATGGGTAGGTGCTGTCCTGACAGTAAAAGCTTAGACATGGACTTTTAAACCCGTGATGGCTCTGAGTCTGTCTACTTTTAGTAAAATACAGACAAAAAAGCCATATATAAGTTCTCCCTCATTTAGCAATGAGAAATATGATAGTATGCACATCACATAGCTCATCAAGCCATAAAAATTAGATTAACAAAGATTAGTGAGTAAAGGAAATACATATGTAAATGCAAAAAAACCACCCCAACCATAGTCAGTATGTGCATAAATATGTTCCAGGCAGGAAATATAGGGACTCCTACAGGAAAAGACAATTACAGAATATCATACTTTTTGGGAGAATGAAAGTTCATTGAGACATGTCAGCCTTTTGCAGTGGGACTGGAAAGTCAGAACAGCAAACACAACTGCTGTGGGGATTCCATATATATTTTTATCTGTCTGATAAACTTCCTAAGCAGGAATACCTGGGTGATCATGGATAACCTAGACAGAGATGAAGGAGGGGAGATGAGATGCATGGCTGCAGTTCCTGTTGCTGCTTTAGCTACAGGAGCATAAAAATACTCAGGTTTGAAAGGAGCATGGAAGTACTCAAACCCAGAGTGACATTACATGCGTTTCTAGAGGAGTGTGAAGGGGCTCCACATCATTGAAAGTCAGGCAGCATAAAAGGTGCTTGGGCCTTTCTGAAAGGAGCGGGGGAGCCTGTGGTTGTGTTGATAGACTTAAGCCCCTTCCAGCCTCTCTGCAGCTGGGTAAATCTCCCTAGGATTGGGCTGGCTAACAGAAATATTGGCATTCCTCAGTGCTGGGTGAGTGAGTACAACTGATTCATTTCTTTGCTCTGCAGAGTAATTCTAAGCAGCTTCTTTTTAACTGAAAGGATCAAAGTCCCCAAATGAGAATGTGGTGAACTTGATACTTCTCCACAAGCCCAATAGGCATGGACAATATACATTCTGTAACCGAAACCTTTTGGGGTTTGTGTAATACAATACCCTTTCTGTAACCCCCACCCTTTTCTCCATCCTCATGACCCTGCAGCAGCTAAGGGACCGGACAGTAGAAAAACATGTCAAGCATGAAAAGCAGCAACTTGAGGGCAAACATGACCCCTCCGCTGCTAGTTACTGAACTTCTGAAAGTACGTCAAGCAAGCAGAATCAGCTAAAAAGGGAGGCCAGGGACACCTCATGTTGTGCGAGATGGGAGGTTAGGTCTTTGCTCTTTAGAACTAAAGTGTTTTGGTTTAATCATGGGGAGAGCTGCTGGCTTGGCACTGTGTGAAATAGATTCAGAAATCCTGAGGAAGAGGAATTTCTCAAAACAGTAAGGAAAACAAAAGTCAGCAACAGGGAGGAATTGGCCAGCATTTTTACAACAGGAAATGTGGAGGATACTGAAAAGAGAAAATTAATGACACTGGGAGTATGATCCTGTTAGCTGTTATTGTTGACACCTCATTATTTCCAGACTAAAATGCCAGCTAAGGCTGTGTTTCACTTGACACTAACTTGGGTCACCTTTGCCTTGCCCAAAGAAAAAAAAACCATGAAGCAAGCAATCAAAACTCTATAATAAAAATGGAGTACATCATGAGAAACTCCTTTGCATGTGGAGAAGCCACAACATGGCTGCTGCAAAAACTCTCTGCGTTGATTGCACCAAATATTTTGCTGCATTTTATTTTCTGAGGTAGAATAAATGTTCCATTTTGAGCAGTGGAAAATGCTAGCTATACCTATTTTAAACACAAGTGTAATGTTTTATAGCCCATAGAGGGATAATTACAAAGTACAAAATCACAGATTTTATAGCAGATTTTCCCAGGAGTGCAGTTAGGAAAACAGTATGTGTCATGTAGCCAATTTAGATAATGATTCTGATAAAGATAAACTGAATTGTTTATAATAAGTAATTGGATCTGCAAAGGCCCAAATGACACAGACGAGCACACAAGCTTAGAGGCACAGGAGCTGCAGCCCTGGCCCATGTGCGTCAGCTTCCCTGCTGCCAGGCTTCTGCCCAGATTGTGTTTGGCTCGGATCTGATGCTGGGGCTGATCTTCGTAAGGCAGTTAACTTCCTCAGGAGTGGCAAAGATGAAAAACAGTTCAAAAGTTTTCTGTTGCTGAGATTCCAAGGTGGTAGCTCTTGCAAGGGTCCATGCTGGGAGGAAAGATGCTTTGGCGAGGTGAAGCAGCTGATTCCTGTTTGGCAGATGAACTGGGAGAGGCACCTGAAAGCCTGAAAATGGGAAAGCAAAACCCCAGCTTCCTTGCTCCTAAGGAAGTTCTAGGGCTTGTTCAGAGCTGAACCATGAAGAATGCTGGCCTGGTAAATACACAGTGGCACTTTACCACAGGCAGGAGATTACTTGTTGAGTAGATTATCTCTCTTGAGATAAGACAAAATCCTTCAGACTCGAGTGGAGTATCTTGCCTAGCCTATTAGTAGATGACAAGATGCAGTTTGGGCCCAGTAAGCCTCTATCAATCACAAGATGAAGTAAAGCTCTAATTATCATTTAATTGCTGCCTTCAGCTTGAGCTGCCCTTCTTCACAGCTTTCTGCATCCATTTGAGATTAGGTTGCACTAAAATGAGAAACGTAAAGGGCCTCGCAAAGGTGTGAAATTCCCTGGGTAACTGAATTAATGGCAGTGTGCTCCTGCTGCTGGGGGGGGTTCTGTTCTCTATGAAGACAGAATGAGTGAGGGCAGAGGGACATAATGGGGAATTGGCAGCAATAGCTTTCAGCCATTTGTTCACAAAAAGAATGACATAGAATGTGCTGGTTAGGCCAGACTTGAGGGAAACAGAGGAAATACCACTCACAAACATTTGATTTTATGCTATTTTTTTGGAATTATGTTGTGAACTATTTTGTTGAATAAGAAAAGGTAGTATTACGTCCATGTAGGCCTGTGCAGTTGTTGAGTACAAGCTGTAGAATATGAGCGTTGGTGACTGTAGTTTTGCTTTTCTATGTTATTCTTCTAGGGCATTTTGAAATTGGTTGACATACAGGTTGGGGGTATTTGGGATTTGATTTGGTTCGGTTTCTAAGCAAGGCTTGTTGTCGATCTGTTTTCATATGCTCTGCATGGCAGGTGTGTTTTCTAAGTAAATTGTAGAAGCAGAGCGGTGTTTCTCATGATGAAACTCTAACAGCAGCCCTGACACTGACATTCATCATTAAGACACTTGTCTACACTATGTAACTTTGCAACATCAAATCCAGTTTCAAAGATAATTACAGGCCATTAGTGCCTGACACATGGAGTTTAATAACAGAGTAAATATTGTGGTGATCTTTGGAAATGCATAAATAAATAGATATATACACGAAATAAAGTTGTCTGGCTTTAAAAATGAGCTCTTAAAACTTGTATTGCCTGAGAAACAGGCATAGTTGGAACTGGTCACTTAACCTCTTTAGATGAAAGGCATAGTTCTATGAATCCACCATTTCACTAGTCTGCCTGGCAAGCAAATGCTACTCTTCCTGAACAGGTATTGCACAGTACTTGTTTTGCAGTGCCCTCTAACAAGGTGAGCTGTGCAAACTCAACACCTGGGAGCACAGGGCAAGCCCTTCCATGGCGGTTGGGTTCCAGGAGTTAAATATCGGGAAGTCTTATGAGTATTTCCAGAAAATAAGTGCTAATAGCCTGACAGATTTTTAAAGCATATCTCTTTTCATTTAAAATAAAAAAACCTGAGTGTTCCCAACAATGTAGTTGGATTTTTTTTTGTCCTGATGCTTCTTAATTTTAATTTCTTTAAAACCCTTCACAGTGACAGTACTCGATACCTTTTATGTGCATTTGTTTATGCACTTAACATCAGGGAGTTTGGAGTCCTCCTTGTCCCTGCCCAAAGATTTCACTACTCTTACCACCACAGTTTACAAAGCCTATCCTTGATGCTCACAAAACAGTGCTAGGTAGAGCAGATTTTTCGCTTTAAGTGGATGTGCTCAGAGATGAGTGATTTCTTTGAAGTGGCAGTAGCTGTATTGAAGGCCAGGAGCATTGCCGGTCAGGTGGTCCAGGGAAGTGCTGTGCCTTTGATGCCAAAGCAGTCCCATAGGCTCTGGGTGGCCTGTGGTGGGGTAATGAGTCGGGCAACAGCGGTGCATCCCCTAAGATTATCCTTTGCTTGTGCACTTGGTTCAGCAGACCAAATCCTTCTTTTAGAACTGACTTCAGGCCACAAAATCTAAGGATGAGGAGGCTTTTGTTGGGTGGATGAGCATGCACATCACAGCCTGCGGAGGACATCTCTGGGCACCGGGGTGGCCAGCTGCTGAGAGCACACTGAGATGAAATCTACTTACCTGCAGAATCTTTAAGATGAAAACTGCTGTTCTTGCACAAGACGTTAAGTACAGTTTAACATATTAAGACAGGAAAAGGATGTAGACTTGCCTAGAAAGAAATTTTTCTTTAGAAGCAAAGTAAATTTGGTGTTAGAAACAGAGCTGAAAGGACATCTGAATCCTCTTTTTTTGGGGGGAATATTCATTTTACCTAGCCATTATCAAAGTAACTGTAAAAGGCAAAGGATTGAACTGATCTGATCATTATCTGCCAGAGACTTCACTACAGCTTTTTTTTTTTCCTTTTTAAAATGTCCAGTTTAACCAAACAGAGCCCGTTACAGCTATCTTGCCATATTTCTCAGATGCTTGAAAGTTTCCATGCTGACGCTTTGTGTAGACAGGTTTAAGCCCATAACAGTTTTTGCAGCCCAGTTATAAGTTGTATAAAATTAAGGTTTGTAACACGAGAGCTGCTGTTGCCTTATCCATAACACTGCAATCGTCTGTTAAGCCATTCCTTTAGGTAGGGAATTACAGTAAACAACACCTTTGCTGCTACTGCTGTACTTATAAATTGTAACGATGTTCCTTCATCACATTTTCTACTGTTGGATCCAAAGAGCTTGACAACAGGATCAGGAAGAGTGTAAGAGCAAGGCAGGCATGTAATGAAGTGAGCACAACGTGAAATAATGTCTCCCTTTCTGTGGCCCAGGGACCTCCTGATCCAGATGCCTTACCAATATATTTTAGAAGAGTGTATTCTTCTCTCTTTTTACACTTGGCAAATCCAAGCAAAGTACCGAGAGTTTTCAGGGTGCTCCAATATAAAACCATAAAGTACTGTTTCTTTCAGTAGGCTACTAATCAGGAGGTAGCGTCATGTTAGCAGTGTTAGGCATAAGCAGGACACTGGATGGCTCCAGCTTATTCAGTCCAGCACTCCCCCTGCAGTCATTTGGCTTTTCAAGTGTCGTCTTGTGTTGAGTTTGACTGCACAAACCTGGTTTGTGGCTTGACAGAACATCCTTGGAAAGGCCAGTCATTTGAATGTTGTGTGCCAAGCTCTAAAGAGACTCTCAAATTATGATCAAAACAAGAAATAAGAGTTATGTAGAGACTCTTGACAGATAAAAATACTGGAAGACTGAGGATTATTTCACTTTTAATAGTTCACATAAAATTCTGCTTGCCTCTGGGAAAGCAGTTTTCAGACTGGTGCATGTAGTCTGCATGGGTCATGCAGGGAGTTTGTGTCCTCTGAGCTTCTACGTGCCCATGGTGTCACCATGCGAAAGCAGGAATTTAGATCACCTCAGTATGCCTTAAGGCCTCCAAGTACATATCTGTTTTGCTGTGGAAAAGTTTTGCTGTAATGGATCAGAAGTATGTTGCCTCAGCTTTCTAGTCGCGCATCCTCTGATCCCTGCAAGCTTTGAAAGCTGATGGCTGATTACCCCAAAGCATTCACTGCAGGTACAGCACAACCCCTGTCGTGTGTTTGTGCTGCAATTTGTGCTTAGCCCTTTTACCTCTCTCACCTTGCCTCAGACTTGGGGGGAGTGTGGCTGTTGAACTCAGAATCCTTCTCTAGGGAATAATTTTATCCACACAGCAAAAGGCCCTTGGAGAAGCAAGAAAGCCTTGATCGAGCAAAGTCAAGCCTTCTCTGGGATGCACAGCAGAAGCTGTGAATCCAAGTGGAACACCCTAAGCTGCTCGTACCTCTGCAGCTTCTGCTCCCTGCCCTGCGGAGGGGCTGGTACAGGCATGCCCCCAGAGCAGGGCAAAGGGGCAGCCAGCCTGTGTCAGGCGCAGCACGGGGGGCGGCTGCTGCACGGCCAGCTGCTTCATGTAGCACCTTCCCCCTGGAACGGGCAACCTGCATGGCCTGTAGACCCGAGCACACCAGCCTGTATTAAAGCGTCAGGCTCAGCTGGATGCTCAGTGGGGTTGTCCTGATGCCATTGTACTTCCTGGAAATTGTTTTCCACCCGGGTTTCCTTAGCTTTTCCCCTTGCAGACTTTGTTGCCTTTGCCTGTGCACCCAGTGGGCTGGTCAGGGTGGAATTCGTGTTTGCAGGGCTTGGGGCTCTAATTATGTTCAGCTAGATCATGCTGTGGATAGGGACAGATCCACAAATTATAAATATGGGATTAGGATTTTGTCCTTCTTAGACCAAGTTTACTAGACTTAGTTGTGTAAGTTTTAGGTAGACAAACTGGATCAGTATTTTAGGAATATTTAGGACAATTTTAGGTCTATTTAGGACTTCAGTTAAACAAGGGTTTATTCTAGCTTTAGCTACAACATCTCAAGAACTTGTATAATACATTGTCTTTTTTTATGAATATAAACCTTGTGCTGTAGGACCTCATTACTAATTCAGAAGATATTTGTCTTTTAAATGCCTGTTTTATCTGAATAACTAAAGCTTCATAAAAGATCTTAACATAGATTTTAAAAATAATAATAATAAAGGGAAAGTAAGAGAGAGTTTGTGAAAGGTCATTCTAAATGCTGGTACATGGGCATTTCAGGGCTTAATATAGTGGTCGTCAAACCTCCTGCAGTCTAATTGCTGGGAGATGCAGGGCTGTGTAGATTACAGGGAGATGATGAGCTGTAGTATGTGTATCAACATTGCAAAGATAAGTTTCAGTCTTTTTAGGTGTAAAACCAGGGGTTTGGGTCTAGTGTGAAAGCCAAAGATGACTAGCTGATTAAGTAACTTTTGGGGTAGATTTTGTACTCGTGTATTCACTTTGCTGTCTCTGGTGGGGAAAATTGCACTTATAAGAGCAAAATGTGACTGGAAATGTAGCTTTTCTTGTTTGTTTGTTTTGCAGCTACTATGATGTAAAACTGAAAAACATTTTTTTAATCTCTCTATCTGTTCATCCCTTGAGCTAATTCTTTCCACTCTCAACTCCATAATTTTTTTTTAATAATTGTTTATTTCTCAAGAATTCTGATGGAAATTTTTCTTAACTCACAGAATTTTTTCATTTCATCAAAATTAATTTATTTCACTTGGAGCCTGATTTGTTTACAATAACAACAACAACAATTTCTCATACTTTTCCCTAAATAATAAAATAGATCGTAATGGTGAATAAGGAGTTTACATTCCCAATGCAAAGAATACATCTGTGGAGATGAGTTTCATTAAACTGTTAACTGCAACAGTGACTTTTAAAATTGATTCCATCTTTAGCCAGTGTAATCAGTGCTCTCCTGAAGACTGCATTTATGAAGCATTTTTTATTTAAGATAAGCAAAAAACATAAAAGGAGGCCACCTCACCCTCTTTTGCTGTCTCTGGGTCAACATCTCAACCTCTTGATTAGATTTGGAACCTACTAATTAGATATAATTCATTACCTGCAAAAATGAGATCAGAAATCAGGAGCTGCTTTTCAGAATAAGGCGATCTTTCCCCTCATCCATCATGGCTATAAGTAACCAATTTAAAGTCAGACAAATGCATAACCAGCATTATTACCTTGTCATAACTAGTTAGGGAGAAAGACCTGGAACAAGCTGGCATAATAAATGGTTTTTATCACATTATTTTGCAGTTATTTGTCAGCCACTTTGCTTAAGATAAATGTAGAACAATAATCAGATTCTAAAACTGAACTGTGGACAAGATTTTGTTAATTGCAAAACCACTGCTGCTGACAGACCTCTCTAGTGGGACACAGTTTATAAATTTCCTTATGGAGAAATTGCACTCAGCATATCTCCACGTTTGGACTTGAAGGTCTAATAGGCAAAAAAATCGGAAAGGGGATCCCCTCCTTCTGAAACACTGTGAAGTCTCACAGCAGTCAGTGTCACTGATCGTGTCCCAGTAGGGCTTGCTGAGCCAAGTGACCAGGGAGGAGAAGTTCAAATCCTGGTTTCTCTTGAAGTGTACTGAGCTTTGTGTGATACACTCTGCAATTCATGGAAAGGAGTCTTGCAGTGCGATGGAAGAGATGCTCCTGCTGTGGAAGGCTTTTCAGAAGCGCAGACAGGTTCCTAAGGTTGGATTTTTGGTAATCATGAATGTTCAGTGCTGTGCTTTCTCTGATAAAAAGAAGCAGATTATTAAATCCTAATTGCAGCGAGATTTTGTTGTGACAGTAGCTTCAGAGAGTGACTGATGTCTGCAGCTCTCACTGCAGTAGGTTTCTGGAGGACTATGTTCCCATCCCCCTGGAGTGGAGTTGGTGGAAGGTGGGAGCCCAGGGAGAGTGCTAGGAGCTGTACTCCTCCCTCTCCTGAGTGGCTGTGATTTTCCCTACGACTTCAGTAGATCAGGACTTAAATTTGTGTTTTAGAGAGGCTGACTGAAGGAAATCTAAGGGTGAGGTTCTAGCAATATAAATCCCAAACAACTCTCTCAGCTCAACTTGCATTTAGACAAGGAGTGCCTTCAAATTTAAAATCCTGCTATGGAGAACAGGGCCAGGCCATAAATTATGCAAACGTTTTGATGACCATTGGAAACCACTCTTAAAATTTGGAGACTTCAAATGTGAAGGAAGGTTTCTTCAAGCTGGCCAAGTGAGGCCAGAACACCCAAAGCAACGGGCTGTTTTCCACAGGGTGAGGCAGAGGGCTCGAGCGTGGGGAGCTTGCAATAAGGACTAGTGTTCCTCCTTGTTAAGGGAAAAAAAACTTCATACATCTTTTCTACTGATAATAAAAATATTCATGTTTGTATTCAATTGGAGTGTAAAACGGTACAGTTTTAAAGGCAACAGAACTACTGCAGTGTGGTTGTGGTGAATGAGAACTGCCCGGTAGGTAAGGACAATAGCTTGACTTTGATCTCAGCTGCAGCACAAGTAAGATTTCAGCTGAAGATATTTACTAAATTATTTATATTTATTATACAGTGTTTTCACTGAAAAACAATTATGTGTTTTAGGTACCATGTGGGTGTATCTTGCTAGAGGAAAAAAATACTTCAAGAATATTTACTCTCTGGGTTTCTTTTGGTTATCATAAAGCCTTATCTAATTGAAAGTGTTAATACAATTGCAACTCAAAGGAAAATGTAGCAGGAATAGGGACACTTGCACTTTAGAACTTGAATTATTCTTCCATCATTTCAAAACTTAAGCTATCGCTAGGCAAGGCAGAGAGGGTTTTTTTGTTTTTCGTTTTTTTTTAATTTCAGTGAAAATTTTGTGCCTTCTGTCAGCCTGTGAGTATCAACATATTAGTTATGTTCATTGAATCTGCTACAGAGGTGACTGTCAGTGTCCATCCTGCTGCAGCCTTTCAGAACACAACAAAAGCAGTGGCGATTCTCATCAGACCCTGCTCTGTGCTGCGTTGTGTGCTTCTGCCTGTAGCACTGCTCAGCATGCATTTGTGTTTACAAATAAATATATTCTGAAAGGCAAACAAATGGTTCCACCTGTTTTTTGTATTCCAGGTTCACTTTCTGTCACCACCCCCCCCCCACCCCACCCCCCACCCCCGGTTAATGCAGTTTAGGTGGCTGTAGCATGAAAAGACTTGACAAACTGTTAGCATTAATGTACTGAGCATAATGAACACCAACCATACAGCACATGGTGCTTGTCTGCTTATTGGTGAATTTAACTCACTTTAATTGCAGTGTTACTTAACATGATGGAGATGTAGCCCTCAGAGGGATCATCTGAGGGACGAATAATGTATTTGTGTAAAATTTAAAAAAAACCACCAAAGAACAAACAAAACCAAACAACTAGCAAATAGTACTACTAACTGTAGTAAATTACAGTTTAATAATTATTATCTGGATAGGACTTGGCTTAAGGTTAAAAAGAGGCACTTCTGGAAAATAGGATAAAAGCTTGCCTGGAGCACAGCCATGGGGACTGTCTTTTGCAAGCAATACTGGTGGCGAGACATTCACTAGAGCACCTGGGAATAAATTGAGTCTGCTGGGAGGAGAAAGTATCTACCCTCAGGGCATGTCAATGGAAATAGAAGGTGACAATGAGCCCAAGGCCTGCTTGGCCGTATCACATGGGTCTCCTGATTCTATTGAAGGTATTGCACAGCAACCCGCCCTCTGAGCAAATCTGACACCTGGGAGGTTTTCTGTGCAAGTGGGAGGTGTAGGACCTTTACCCTCTAGAACAGAGCTGGTGCCGTAGGCGGTGGGACGCTGGTGGTGTTAGAACCTCCTTATGTCTGTCATTTGTACCCTGAACATTGAATATCTTCCTCATTATTCATCCTACCACACTAGAAACAGCTGGTCTTCAAGGGAAATTACCTAATGAATCAACAATAAGGCTATTGTGTAGGCGTGACATTTCTGATAATAAATTATTGCTTTCAGGAGGTTGACCACACTTGTCAGGGTTTTGTGAGTTACAAATTCAGCTGCCTTGTCTTATGCTGTTTTACATAACTGACAGTGTAAAACCTTGGCATTTGACTGTAAATTATTCCCTCAACTTCTAGATCTATATCATAAAATATCTTTCTTTCTTCATTTGTTCAGAATAATCTCTGGGCATTTCTAACCCATACTTTGAAATTATATTCATTTGGTTTTAATTGATTATCCTTATTGTGTTATATCTATTTTAGAATTAAATACAAATTAAAACATATTTTTACTTAGAAATGTAAACAGGCTGCAAATGTAAGGACTACAGTTTTTATTCTACTTAGATAAATGATATGTTTGCATATTTCTTATATGCTTACACTGGAAGGAATGGTTTTTCAGAAACCCATGGCATGGAGAAAGACCTAAATATTCCCTCTCTTGCTTTCCAAAAATATCTGGATGTAACTAATTAATTTAAAAGTGCTTGGCCTATATGAAATATGCTTCAAGGATTATTATTTTAAAGCATGCATTTTTTTTCACATGCAAGTGTTATTTGCCTTTTACTTTGTACAGGCATATGACTAGTTAGTGATTAAAAACAAAAGTCTTTACTCCCTCTTAGCTGAATGCAAATAATACTGAAATTCAGTCAGTATCTGCAACAAATTGTATGCTTTATCTCTGTGGAATTCTGTGGAACCAGTTCTTTAGCTTTTAATACTGTAAGTCTTTTCATAAGTAGCCAACAAGTAGAGAAGGACAGCACTTTCGTTTTCTGCCAGATTTCTTGGGGGCAGAATGCATACTTGCAAATATGAATGAAGGAGGCTAAGGTAAGTCAAGCTGGAAAGGAAGTCAGTATTCTTATGCAAGTAGTTGTGGAAGTTAAAAATGAGATCTAAGGCAGGGAATACATGTTCTAGCAAGTATACTGGGTTTCAAGCACTCCCAGTGACTATTATTACACTCATTTCTTTTCACAGGTAGTTGATAGCTAATGTCTGGACAGTGCTGCTGCTTCTGCCTCATGCAGAATATGTTCTTTCTTTAGTGCAGTATGGTATTTTAAGGTGTTATATAAGGCTTACTTACACTCAAGCACTCGTGGATTACTTCTTAAAAATAATAATACAGATCTCAGGAAGAACTTAACCAAAACTCAGAGTGTCTAAGAAGTCTCTTCTGACCCTCCTGCCTGAGAACTGCGAAACCAGCTTTGCTCGGTGGTACCAGGGCATGCTGAACTGGCCTCATGTCTGATGTGGTGCCAGGATCCCTCTGTCCCAGGTTTTCTAGGAAGGCCAGCTGTAAGTGGAGCAAAACCTCATAGTTATTGCCCTCAACCCACCCCCCCTCAAGGTCCCTAAAACCAGAAGGTCCCCAGGGAACCTGTGAAGTAAAATGTCCTTGGGGAGGATTGCACAAAATCTTGAACACACTTCAGAGAGATGCCTGGAGGCAGCATCCTCTGCCTCTGGGAACACAGGCACAGCAGACAGGGTGCTGCTTTGGTCCCCTGCTGACCCCTGGCCCTGGAGGGGTTTCTGAATCCTGCCTTTTCAAGTCTTCCATACCTTTATATGTTGCACTCCACATGAGGCGCTCCCAGGCACCCCGAGCACTCACTCCTCACTGGCTGTTAGGGCAAGCACAGGAGGAATCTAAACCAGTGAAAATCAACTGCCTCTGCCTTTACTGCCTCCTCGCTTTCCTTTCCAACGTGTATGAGGTGACCTCCTCTGTGGCTGCAGGGCCTTAGCTTTGCCCTCTGGGGAAACAGGCCCTGTGGCCCCAGCACTGGTGGCTCTGCTGCTGTCCAACACAAACCTCAGCCAAGCTGAAAGGGATACGTTTTCACAAGAAAAATGGTCTTTTTTAAAAAAAATAATCCGTAGCAGAGTGCTGGCCTCCTTGGCACAGTGCTGCTTGCCAGGGCTGGGGGTGGGTGGCGGGAGACACAGCACCTTTCTGCTGGGCGCTGGCCTGCTGCCAGCCATTGCTCCCTCCTGTGTCTCCCTCCCACTGCCCTCACAGCCCCACATGTGGTGGCACCAGCTGGCCCCAGCCCTCTCCAGGGGTGCCCCGAGTGCCCCATGGCCAGCATACTGCTGGCACTCCCTCTGGGAAGGCGGCGTGCTGCCAGGCTTCAGCTGGAGCCAACAGCAGACCTTGCCTAGCCATGGCCTTTGCTGGGGGTGGCTCATGGCAGCGCAGGTCTGTGGCCTCAGAGTGGGTCTTGCCCCCAACAGCACCAGTTTGCAAGCAGGCTGCCTAGTCATGAAACTGGTGATCAGTCCTGTTAGGCTGCTCAGTAAGCAAAGGCTAAATGGTGTAGAGGAAGCTGTGAGATACTGTGACCTTTACATGTAATATCTTGGCATCAGTTAATTAATTGTGTGTTTTAAGTGTGCTGATGGTGATGAGTTAGTGGTGGACTAACTGCTTAATTGTGGACGTGTTCTGTTTATAAAGCAATACCTGTAACCAGGGCCGGGTGCGCTGAGCAGCCCAAGGCAGACACGCATCAGCAGGAGAAGCTCTGCAGCCTGAGCCTCCTGTCCTGCTGTCGCTGCCCCCTGGAGAGGGCATTTCCCACCACCTCTTGCCTTTGCTAGGCTGCCTTTCGCTCTGTCCCCTCCTACTCTGGAGGAAGACTCATCTCCCGTCCCTTCCAGGGATGTTTTAGCTACTCGTGGCACCTGGGGATGGGGGCGTGGGGATACCCCAAGAGACTGTGGTGGCTGCTGCCAGCACCGGAGCAGAGAAGCACTGTTTGGGAGGGCCAAGGATGTGGGTTTATAATGGCTCGGGCATGGTCACCAAGGGTATTGTAAACAGCGTGGTGTGCTGTCCAAATGGCTTCTTATTTTGGTTGAAGATCATTGCTAACTGACAGGGCCTGCTGATTCACGTGAGCACCATTCAGTCGCGGTGCAGAGATGAGATGACTGAAAAAAGAAGTGGAAAACAAATTTTAAAACATACAACCAAAGACCCACCCTACACGCTTTTTGCGTAGGACCGTATTGGCCCAGAAAATTTAGGTAGGTGTTAATGATAATCAAGATCCTCTGGAACCTTTAAATGTTTCTCCAAATTAATGTAATTTCTGGGGGTCTGTTGTTGAAAGCAGGTGCTTGCTGTGCTCTTTCCTTTTTCAGATAATGGAAATTCAGCTGAAACGAACAAAGGTGTCTTAACGGTGTCACGTTGTCATTTAACTTTCCCCACCAGTCTTCTAATAAAGACACGTTGTATTCAGCAGCATACAGACATAAGAGCAGTTCTGTCTCCAAAATCTGGCTTTACAGCGTAAGGCCTGTTGAGTTTCCATGGCAATGGCCACAAATTCCTCCCCAGCTCTTCAAAGTGAAAGACATATTTGTTTTGCTCGTGCAACTTTGTAGCACAAAAGCTCTCTCTCTTTTTTCACGTAACACCTGCTAATCTGCACTTGGTCCCTTTGAAGCCTCCTGCTGATGAGAAATTCAAATACATTTTTGCATGCTAATCTTAGTGGTAATCTAGAGCTTGTGTCTTTCATGTTCTGGCTGTGAAAACAGTTTTCTTTATAAATCACCAAAAATGTTGGCCCTGGTCGATCTCCATGGGAGGATGAGCCGATAGGGAAATCACGCTGTCAACAGCTTGGATGTTGATTCGCTCAAGGTGCACCGCAGCTTGGACCAAGCTATCAGATCAGGGCTTTTTAACCATCCATTCGTTCTTTGTGAAAAGAAGGAGAAAGGGGGGAGAGAGAAGAAAAAAGAGGGGGAAGGGCTTTCATTAGCTCTGGGTGAACCCAGCAGGCCGTGCGTGGCTGCCCGGCTGTGCAGTGCGAGTGGGCTTGCGAGGGGCAGAGCACAGCACTTGCAGCCTGAGCGCCTTCAGCTGTCATTTTACACCCTGTCCCCGTGCGTGTCAGCTCAACAAAGGAGCAAGGGGGGCTGCAAAGCCAAACAAATGAGCGCTTGCTGCAGTGCTTTTCTGGTCATCTGATGAGCAACCGTGCAGCCACAGCGCTGAATTCACAGCCTGGGCTTTCCACTGCAGCCGAAACTGCTGCAGCAGCGTGACGGTCCTGCATGGATGCTGCACCACATGTGGGTGTTGGTACCATGCAGGGTCCCCCGTGCCCATCAGGTGCTGGTGTGCGTGGTACCAGCTGCCCACACTGCCCTTCTTTCTGCCCCGCCCTGCAGAGCCCCTTTCCGCAGCACTGAAGTGTGCACAGGGAACCCACCTGGCCGAAAGCTGCCCAGGGTCCTGACGCTGCCAATGCCATGAGGTGATTTGCCTGTCAGGCTGTGAAGGTCTATAGCTGGAGATGTAGCTGTAGTGCTTCATCGATACTGTAGTATCTTCGTTTACATCAGTAATAAAGGATTCAGATGGTTTGCCTTTGGGGTACTGCTCTGTGTCCACGATCTGTCTGTGTCTGCCAAAGCACACCAAAACACCGTGACCCAGTGTATTCCACCCGCAGCCCCGCTCTCGCTTCACTTCCCAGTGGTACTGTGTCTGGTGAGCGCCTGTGCTGGCAGCCCAGCCTCAGATGGGGATGTGCTCACAGTCTGTGCTGTGTTACTGCGGTGCTCCTTTGTGCTTTGGAGTTTTAAAACAGAGAGGTTTGAGTTTCACTGCAGCTTGGATATAGGTAAACCTTTGTAGCGTGGTTATTTTACATGAGTTGGTTCTCACAGAGCTTTACCTTGTTTAAAATTATCAGGCTTTTTCCAGTCCTAAAAGAAAAAAGAAACCTTCATGGCTAATTTCTTAAGTAATAATTCAATTAATATATACAGTTTTCCTCTTGGAGGAGGTCAACACTTTACGCATTTTTGTAAGACGTGTTACATGCCCAGCACTTGCTGAGTGGTGCAGGAAGCCATTCGGTCAGGCCATCTCTCTCCTGAAGTCTGAGCAGCCTGACCCCCTCCAACTGCAGAGCTGGGCCAGGCACCCCAGGAAAGCTCGGCGCAGCTCACAGTGCCCAGGGATTTCTGTCTGTGAGGAGAGCCATGCAGCTTTTCCTCCATACTCTGAATTTTATAAAATCTTAACTTTGAGAAAAACCTTCATTTGTGAAAGCTAACAGTGCATTTCAGGGAGGAACACATACTTGCCGTTTCATACAGGATCACTAGCAAAATATTTGAAGGAGGTTTTTCTGTTCATTGCCTGCCATGCCTAGCTGCTATGCAGACTCTATTCTATGCAAATTCTCTTCCTTTCTTTAGGGAGAAGAGTCTGAGTGCACAAGGGGGCTATGGTTTCTGCAGGCAGATAATATAACCATGTAATATAAACATGGCAATAATTTCCTTAGGCCCTGTGATCCATCAGGCATGTTGAGAACAGTTGGCAAAGGTCTGGGGAAGTTCCCAGTGCTACACAGCAGCTACAGATAAGATGCCTTTCTGCCTTGCTCAGCTGCAGGATCCACACCCCCGGCACCTGAGAGGTCCATCCTGCCGTCTTTCCTGGCAGAGTAAACCTCTGCCTTTGAAGTCATATGCCCACAGCTTGCAGAGCTGACTAATACATCAACAACAGTAATTTACCAAAGGGGGGGGTGAAAGAAAGCGGCGGCATAAATCTCAGCCTGGCTTTATTCTTTTACTTTAGGTTATATGTCTTTAAAGCAAAAATGCTGACAGCATGCTTGCTCACAAAAAGCTTTTTGAGCCAATGCCAAGAGTTTGCTCAAAATTGGTAAAACCTCCAAGCTGGGATCTTAGAGCAGACTGAGCTTTCCTCTACTTCCTTGCTTTATTTTATTTTTCCAGTAGTTGAGAAGGTGTTCAGTATGCCTGCTGCCTTTTGCTTTGAGGCATGGATCAGAGCGTGCTTTTGTCTTTTGAAATGGGTGGTCACTGGTGTCTGACTTGGTGAGGATCTGCTGGAGTTTGTGTGTTTGCTTTCTCTGTATCTGTTACTCTTCAGTCTGGTGAGTGTGACTTTAAACCAATATTATTTGGACTGAAACAGTGCAGCCAGGCAACAAGGGGCCTTGTGCCTCTGGGAAGGGCTTTTCCCCTCTGCAGAGAACAGCTTCATGAATGGTAACATCTGCAGACCAATGTGCCTGTAAAGCTCCCTGTCGCCTTTCAGCAGGGCCAGGTTCATGCCATAGTAACCAGTGCAACCAAAGCAACGGCCGCCGCCTCACCTTAAACATCCTTCTACATGGCAGAAATCTTTTGGTTTCTGTGCACTCTCATCTAATGATGGGAGGTTGCTGCAGCAATACTGTTGGGCTTGTTTAGTGTTCAAGACATGAGGTCCTGGCAGCTAGCTCTGGGTCATCATCAAGATTTCAAGCCTAATAAATCACAGAAAGTAATTTTTTTATGAGGATTATGCCTGGCTAAGAGGAGCTGACCCCACACGTTTTTCTCTCTAGCAATCTTTGTGCCTCCTCTAATACACTGGGCAATGACCACTTGCGTCTGCAAGCAGCTATTCGTAATTATGGTAGAGGTTCTGCTACAAGGAAGTGTAGTGTGATCACTGTGTATTGCAGGGCCTTTCCACTGAAGGCTTGGACAGAGGAGCACTGTTGGAAGGGCAGGAGGAGGGACCTCGTCTGCTCCCTCCAGAGCCCCAGAAAGTTCATCGGTATCTCTGTGTTTGCACATGGAGACTGAAGCACCTGTGTTATGGGACAAAGTATGAAGAGCAGCTTATTGACCTTTACAAACCTTTCCTAATAGTGACTACCTTCCCCTTGAAACACAGAGAGCTCAGAGCCTTGAATTATTGAGGAGTTTAAGATGTGAATCGCAGGGAATCTCCTGCCAGAATCTCCTCCCTCCCTGAGCCAGGCGAGGCCCAACAGCAAATGTGATGTGTTCTCAGAGATGTTTGTATCCTACTGCAGAACTGTATTTCTTGCTTTCTCCAATATTGATTGCCCTGCCAGTTTCTACTTCCAGCACCGTATTTGTATCTAGAAGACTCTTTTCCACTTGAGCTGATGGGTCTGGAGTCTCATGTCCAAATCTTGATGCTTTGATTTAAAAAATAAATATGGGAAAAAAAATATTCCTCACCTTTTTTATTATAAAAAGTTGATCTATATGGAACGACTGGATCCCCACAACTGTAGTAGCGATAATAACATGCCTTTTATTGCTTCTTGTGCTGTATCATGCACTAGTGTTATAGCCACGCTCCCCAAGAGAATGCAGTAAAAGTTCCTCTTAAACCTCAGGGGCTTTTGTGATCTTCTCACTTGCTATTTATAGCTGATTAAGGCTTAATCATGTGATATAATGATAGTCCCCCCTGTGCTATATTGATTCCAGTGGGAACGAAGGACATTCAGCACCTCACATGATCAAACACTTCACATTCGTGTCTCGTTGCTCGTTACAGAATATGAGCAGCAAGACTGAGCACTCCTAGATTTTCTTATTCAGACTCATTTCGAGCTCCGGCTCAGACTGGAGATTTGCTGAGTAAATAGTCTCAACAATAATCTCAGCCTGATTCCAACTAATTAAATCCTGTACAAACATCCCTCTCTGGGCCAATATAGCGAAAGACAATGAAAACACAGAAAACCAGACATAGCTTTCCTCCAGATTTTGCTCGGCCCTTTAATCCTGTATCTTTTGAAAGATAGTAACGTCCATAAGATGAGGGGTCAGCCTTCCTGCCCTCAGCATCAAGCAGTGGAATTTTTCAATAATGAACAGCTGGGTCACCAGTGACACAAAAGCTGCTGTAATATCCTGTAGGCTTACGGGGCACAACAGAAATCCCAAAGCAAATCATGATGTACACAGAAAGGGACCGTCCTTTTCTATTAAGGAGGCCACTTCAAACCAGTCTCGACACCACCTTTTCTCCAGCTTTTTGGAGGCGAGATTATCCCCTGCGTATATTTAATCACACATTGGGGGGTGGCTTTGATTGCCTTTTTGGAGTCAGAGAAGTTAAAGAACATAGTTTGAAGGCTCTTATTATCAGCCCTCCACCCGCGTGCTCTCAGCCAAGATGTGTTTACAAACAACCGTTGAGATCAGGGAGAACAGTAACGCTGCAGTGGGCCCAAGGCTGGGGTTTGCACCGGTTTGATGGAATTGATTGTATTAACCCAGACTCCAAGTAAGTGTGGTGAGAGCTTGTGGGAGGGGGAGGGGGGGGGAGTGTTGCATTTGTGTTTTAATTTTTATGAAACCCCATGGAATTCATGGCCTTTTCCAGAGAAAGAAGAAGTTAGCTTGTAGGGTTTTTCCTAAGTACCCAGTAAAGGAAAAAGTAAACCAGGGTAACGTGACCAAAACCTAAATACTATAAAAACTTTTTAATGTATCACAAAAGCCAGTCTGAGACGTACGCAAGATATGTTGGAGATTCCTGATTAAAAGCAGTTTGTGTCAAGGAAGTTACCACTTGCAACATGTAGAACATCTGACAGTGATTAAATGGAGCTAGCTATTAGATTTTCCTAAAGAAACAATAGTTAAACATATCTCCACAAGTATGAAACACTTTATGTACTGTATCTGGTACACCTCATTTAAATTGACTTAGATGGAACAGACACACTAAGTCTAACTAGTAGGTTATTAAGAATATAAACCTGGTGCCCAAGAATTTACAATCAGTTATATGGGAGGTATCCTGACTTTCCTCCTTTTCCCAGGGCTTTCATTTACTAAGCATATGCTGTAAAGATGTCACATTTACAGCAAGGGACATGTTTAGGATGTTTCTTACAAACAGTTTTAAGTTACATACCTGTAGCAAATGCATCTTGCTATGCTGTAATGTGCTGTATAGAAAGTCTTCATGGGCTCAAGAAAATGTGTGTTGAAGGAAGAATGTATGTGTTGGGAAGAACACATTCATAATTTATTTCTTCAGTTTGCTTATTAGCACTTGTGAATTTTTGATAGAAAAATGACATAAAAATGTTTTCTACAGAGTGACAAGCTTTTCAGCTCTGTTAAACCACTTAGAGGTTTGAGAAATATGGTTTACATTAAGCATATCATACTTCTAATTCTGGTGGGTAACAAAGAAGAGCTTGGAGATTCATCCAGCCTGTAGTTGCATATAAGCTGTGTACTTTAAGTATTAATAATTTTAAGAGTTCCCTAAGAATTAGTTTTTTGTTTCTTTCACTTTTGCACCAGGAGGTGTATTCAGATGGATACTGCAGGGCTGTACTTGCACTTAGGTGCTCTAATTTGTGTTCATACATCACAGCGAAGGAACAGGCAAGTCAGAAGACTGAGTTCAGCATTTCAATCTGCCTTTAATTATGGATTTCTCTATTATTTTGTGAGATGAGTGGGCAGAATTGCTGAAGTAAACCACTACAGGGCTATAAGCCCAATCAGAGTCACTGTTTCAGAGCGTGGAAATTGTAGTGTTCATACCTCTCTTCCGTCTGTCACTTACATTGAAAGGTTTTTAAAAATTATTATACTTCCATCGACAGCCAAAGGAGGCCTGCTTTCCAGGTTGGCTTTTAAAGCCCTAACCTGTCTCACTCTCTGTCTGTACAGGGTCAAGTCAGGAATTGCATTCAGCTTCTCCAGAGCAGAAGAATGCTGAGGGTCAGTGTTTAGTAGTTGGGAAATCATGTGGGCAGTTCTCTGGGGGGCTGAGAGCTAATTTATGTTTAAGTTCAAACTTTTCTAATTTGCAAATTGCCAAGTCTAATAAAATATTTATGCATAGTTTATCTCACTTTCAGGTAATTTAAGATAGGCAAAAATTAAATTGGAAAATATTGCTTAAAAAATATGAGAGAAAAGTTGAAGACAATCTTGAGTGCAGGAGAGACATATTTTGCTACTTTTTAATTATCTTTTTCAGATGTACAACATCATTTGCTGAGTCATTGCTAGGTCTGTCCTGTGCACAAAGCTGTCCAGAATTTGGTTTTTTTAATGGGAATCTCAAAACCTCTGGGATTCTGAGGGCTGACGTGGGTCAGCTAGAGGATGGACTTGGAGGATGTGGCATGTATGCTTCATGGGGTGGCAGGAGAAGTCATGCTATGAGAAATGACAGGTTCAAAGGTAGATGGATTCAGTTGAAATTACTAGGGCTTGAAGAGTTTGCTCTTAACCAAGAGATCGTTACTGCAATTAGGTAATAGTTTTGACCGATACATTCTGTGAAATGTCAAATACTGATGTGTGCATGGGAGCAAAAGGGACTATGGCACTAAATGACACTTCTGGGCTTGGTGTTCAGCTCTACGTGCATTTATCCTATTCTCTTTCTGCCAGTTGGCAGCTGATGACCAAAGTCAGCTTATATAATAAGCAAGAAAAATACAGGAGCCGTAGCCCTGCTCCCTGTGTAACTGTCAGCAGGGCACAACTGCGGATCAGCGGGAGAAGTGACGCTGGCCGCTGCATGCCAGGACACCAGCGGGACAGGCTCCTGCACAGCTGCTCCGCAACACGAGGGCAGCCGTCCTGCTTCCTCAGCCTTGGCTTTCCCAGGCTCGCTGCTGGCTTAGATCAGTACTGTTAGTCATGGCTGTGACAGAAGTGATCCTAAGCTTGCTGTGCTCGGCACTGTACAGCACAGGAGAGCAGAAAGTTGCTGTCAGGAAGAGCTTAAAGTATACGTGGAAAAGCCGGGCAAAGAGCGTGCAGTGAACGGGAGGTAAATACCGCATTAGAGTCACAGTGCCTTATGGGGTGGAGTACAGCTGGAGGGGGAAATGAGAGGGGGTGCAATGGTGGGATGAGAAAGTATGTTGTGGTGATAGGGAGTTAAAGATTTCTTCTGAATAGACTTAAGCAGCAGAAATGTGAAAAGTCACGCCTTTACCCTTGTGCCTGCCTGGGGTGTGGCGGATGATCATTAAATAAAGGGTAGTAAAGAAATGTCTTCCATGAGCAATTAACGAGAGAGGTGCAGGGCTGGGATGATCCCTGCTCACTAAGAACAGACTTGCAGGACAGCCAGTGCTGGTGAGCCCGCGGGCACTGCTGCAGCACAGCCAGAGGTTTTGCAGGGTGCTGCAGACCTGGGAGATCTGTACTCTTCTGTACAGATTCCATCACAGGACTCAAAGGAATGCGTTGCGATTTAGATATGCATGCACGCAAAAATGCCTCAAGGTTTATAGGTCTGTGCAGTCTGTAGAAGTGCACAATTACACACTGTGGAGGTGTATCTCTGAAACCTATATAGATAACATGATATTTGACATAACACAAAGGTCTGACTCTTGTTTCCTCTCCTGAGCTGACCAAAATTTCACTTCCCTTTTTATTCCCTCTTAATATTTCTAGGTTGAGTCCCTGCCCCTTCCTAATGTGGGAGTGATAGTCAGTGCTGTATAGGTGCTCTCTGTCCATGCAGTTTGACCTGATTGTCAGCTATCATCACCCTTGGCAGAGCACTCTGAAGGG
Source organism: Falco biarmicus (assembly GCF_023638135.1). NCBI lineage: Eukaryota > Metazoa > Chordata > Aves > Falconiformes > Falconidae > Falco > Falco biarmicus. The sequence continues at coordinate 2,229,803 of NC_079296.1, read as the reverse complement.
TTCTCCTGTAGCACCTCATCTGTGTTGGTATTCTCTGGCACAGAAAACTAGAACCCATCCCCTTCCTCCTCCTGTCTACCTCCCTTCAGGAAATAATGACAGTAAGGGCATAATTTCTTTACAAACTAACAGAACAGCAGCACATCAAGTCTCTGCTGTCTCACCAAGGGGCAGGAGAGAAGGAAAACACACACCCCACAAACAAACCCCCCAAACCAACCCACACACTGTTTTTTCTCTGCTTTGTGGTTTCACCATAACAAGGCAAAAATGTTCCAGTTCTCATGTATGTAGAGGCTGTGCAGTTCAGCAGCTGGGGCTACGTCCCTGTGTTACTCCAGAAACCACTCCTTTGCAATTTTTTGTATTTATAGGTTAATCCTAGTCTTCACTATAAGACGATTTTAAAAAAATCAGGAGCAGAGTCTCTTCAAGAAAAGCTAGGGGTTTTGTCAAGTTACTGATGAGCTTTTACTAATTTTTCATGAACTGACAAATGGTAGAAACTTAGGGCAGATTGTTACCTGGTGTACACCAGCTTTAGAGTGCAAATGCACAGACTCGCACTGACCTGCTTGCATCTTCATTATATCTGAATTAGGTGCTCCCCTTTTTGTTTTATGTTTTCTGCCAGTGTCACCCCAAGATTTCTCTGTATGTATGATTTCTGATGGGATTGTTGGTAGGTTTCATGATACCCTTCTCCTAAATTCAGTAATGTTTATCAGTAAGGGCTCATTTGGAAAGGCATCTTGTTAGTCTGATCATCCTGTACTTATTCACGAAGGCACATGATCTTTTCTTGACCAGCTCAGGAGCTCCTTGCAGGTGACCTGCAACAATCTTGGTATTTCAACTTCTTTCCAGAGCCTTGTGTTTGGAAAATGATGAACTGTCCTGTGCTATTAACTACCAAACCTGCACAATCTTTTCTCCCAGTTCTGACAGAATTTGGAAATAAAAATGCATGTACATTTTCCAAATGAGATTGTGCAACTCTAGTGGTTCAACAGGTCTGTCATCTCGCTTAGATATGTGTCTCAGAGTGTGGAAGAGTAGCTGATTGGGTTTGTTGTGAGCATTTTCATGCCAAATTATTTTTGTTGTATTGATTTACTCATATGAAAGCTGTGGATTTTATTAAAGTGCATAAATTTATTCAATGGTAAAATGTAGTCATTTGTATTAGCCCACACAGGTTTTCAGAGTGTACAACCATGAGACAATGTCCTGCTGGCCAAAAGAACTTTCATCTTTTCAGAGAATGCAAATGTTCCTTGGAAATGCCAATGTTTTACTGCAAAATGTCTTCAAGATGAGCTGGAAGGAGGTTCCCTCAACAAGTTCAGGTGTTCAAAGTGGGGAGCAATGCTATCAGCACTGCTCTGTCTTCAAGCAAAATAAATGCTCAGGGATCTTTAAATCATCAGCCTCATTCATCTGCACGTAGATAATCTCCAATTTGGCAATAACTGTTTTCTTGCATAGCCCCACCTCAGTCCCTCACAACATGACAACTGTCTTCTCCCAGGTCCCTCTCTGATCTTCACTGCGTTCTGTGTCTTCTTCCTTCCTTTTTGTATTTATCTATGCAGAGGTGGCCCTTACGCTGGGAATGCTGGGGTCATCCCCGCCAGAAATTTCTAAGCCTTTCTCCAAGTTTTGTTTCCCTCCCCTGTTAAGCCCAGATGGTGCAGGGGCCAGAACAGGAGATGCTCTAGATCACCACCTGCTCAGAGGCATTAAAGGTGCCGCTATATGGGTGAGAGGAGAACGAGTGGCAGCACACAGAGCTCTGACTGGAGAAGACCAGCAGGAACAAATGCAGCTAGCTCAAAGCCAGCCCTGTCCTATCAGTTTCCTTGCTGCTGTCAAGTTTCATTATTTTTTGGTAAGAAAACATGAGCTGGAGTTGCTGAAGGTGTAGGATCTCTCTCACCTGCTAGCTGTATGCAGCTGGGCTTGATGCTGTGGCAAGCACGCAGCTGGAAACTGCTTTTCAAAGCCCCTTCAGACCCCTGGGAAATGCGGCTGTCCCCAGCTGGTGGGCAAAGCAGTCTTTGTCACTGGCAGCCCACATCAGGGCTGTTGGTGGCACAGGAGCGAAGCAAAGCTGTGCGAGGACTTCTGGAGCCCCACAAGGCTTCACAGGTGCTGTCTGGAAGTGGTTAAAAAAATGTGCTGTGAAAAAATCTGTGCCCATTTTTGAATATGTGGATCAGCATGGACAAGGCTGTGCAATTTTTTTTACTGAACCAGATGGGTGCAGGAAGGAGTGTGTGGTGAAAAACTGAAGCCTGTGGCACTGCTGTCCGATTTCTGGTCTTGATCTTTTGCAGATATGTTTTTCCCCATACCTGAACTCTTAAAATCCCATTACGATCCAAACACTGTTCTTTTCATGTTGTTGTTGTTATTTGGGTTTGGTAACTTCTGAGAGTGCTTCCAAGTTATGTGAGAGCCCTTTGCCTGGGTCAGCAGAGTTGGTTCTGGACTGACATTTTGATCTGTCAAGAGTCTGATTTTCAAACAAAAAAAATCCGTGTGTAGCCTTTTTTCTTTTTTCCTATCGAGCAATCAGTAAGTCCAGCTTCATTATGAGACAAAGGATGGCGTGAGCTTTCAACAAGCAATGGTTGGATATTCTTTATCCTAAAGAAACCATGTTATTCTTTGCCAGTATGAAGCACACTCCCTCCAAGGAGACATTAAACACAAGCACTCATTTGGTGGTGGTGGTGGTGGTGGGAGGTTGAAGCTGCCAGCCATGATCAGATGACAGATATTTTTGTTAGGAAATAATACCTTTCTCCGATTTCCTGAGAGGTTGAATATAAAGCATAAAACAGGGGACAGTGATGAAATCCAGAATTACCTCTGTGTATTCTGCTGGAGGAGAGTAAACAAGTACCTATATGCCACCCAGGTACAACAGGCACTGTTTGGACAGCTGCACTGCCCATTGAAAGGTGCTACTTGATAGTGGCTTGGTGATAATAATGCTACTTTCATATAAGGTTCATATAAAATTGTGTATCTCTATAGAGATAGTTGTGTTAATAAATCCTGCGCAGCAGAGAAGTTGAATTTTCTGATGCATACCAACTGCTAATGTAAGACATGCTCCAGTGAGAATTCCTTGAGAAACTGCATTTACTGCTGCAATAATAGTAAAAGGTCACCTTGGATCGCATTTGCAAAAGGTCAGCCACCAGTGGAGATAAGAGCCTGTGCACGCAGAGCAAAAGTTGGTAGGTTCATTGTGGTTCCATCTGCAGCCACAGCTGAAAACCAGTCAGGATTAGACAGGGAAAAAAGTTTCTTCCATTTTGACTGATTCTGTGGTGGGAGAGGGATTATTCATATAGTAAGGAATGTCTCTGGGCCTAGTAAAAACTGTCAAAAAAGTCGGAAGTATTTTCAAATGCGCCATTGTGCTGAGCTCCTCTTGTATTTCTATGTTCTTGAGATGTGTCGGGATGAAAGCACGTCTACAGAATGGTTATGCCAGCACATTTTCATACATAGCTTGTTCAATGTGACATGGCACAAGGTTTGTAATGAAAAATGTATGTAGGCACGTTTTCCAGCTTGACATCTGTAGTATAAATCTCATAGGCATAGGGAATTGTTATCCTCAGTTTGCTAGGAAGTTTTCACAAAGGGCTGGAGTTGGTTGTTTGCTGCAGTGGGTTCTGCGTTCTCTAAAGTCAGTTCTGTGGGAGTTTGAGGAACGCCTCCCTCACAGGTCGCTGCTCTCTTCTCTAGCCATCCTGGAACCCCACCAATAGCTGACAAACCTCAAGCACAAGGATAAAGATGTTTGTATTGCATATTGCCTCTCCAGCTGTTCTTAACCAGATGTGCTGAAAATGTTGCAAGCTTATTCCCAACATTGCAGCTTTCTGCTTTAAAGAAAATATATTCCTGGAGAGGTCCCATAACTGAAATGGTACCAGGAGGAATTAGCATTTTTGTACACATAAGCTGTCTTTGCATCTGGCCCAGCAGAGGCAGTGAGGAGAGGGGCTGTGGGACCAAGGATCCTATCTAACAAACTCTAAGTCATCTTCACCATCTTGCAGCTCAGCCTCTCTAGGTCTTACAGAAATTATATGTGATCTACTCCAGGATAGTTCATGGGAAGTTAATTCAGTTGTGAATGGATTTACATTGTTTTGAATGATTCTGTTGGTGATATTTATTTGTGACAGGGCACGCTCCAGAGGTGCCCAGTGAAGTTTGTAATGCTTGTCCCTGCACAGAGGGTGAATGAAGGTCTTTGCCTAGTGAATTTATATTCCATTGTAAGCAAAGGGCCTCCCTCTTTCTCCAAATTACCTGGTATCTGTTAAGAGACACAAGAAATGTCATGTATCTTTGAAAATGAAATGTTAGGACACATGTCAGAGGCTCCCAAACGCTGCAGTGAAAGAAGGCAGCATATATTCATGGCTGGAGTCTGCCCTTAAATCTGATCACATTCTCTGTTGGCCCCTAATTCCATCATGCTGACCCTTGGCGGTATAAGGTGTAATATAAAGCAGCAACTGACAGTACTTACTGCAGCTGCCTGAGACCTGACAGGGTTTTACTGAGTACACAAGAGCATTTGGTACCATTTATTGCAAGTCTCTGAAGAAGGCAGAGTGATCAGCGTTCTTGGAAATGAATGGGCTTTTCATGTTGTTGATTTCATTTCTGGGGATGGACACAGCACTCCTGAAAGCGAGGGATTAATAGTCCTGGCTGGATGCAAGCAGAGTGCAGCCAGCACTTCACACTCTATTTTCAGTGTCTGATTCAAGCGTCAAAGTGTGGGACTCAGAAGGAGGTTTCCAAATATTTGACAGAGGGCTAACAGTGAAACTTAGTGCTATTCCTATTTCCAGGCTGCCAGCAAGATCTAGTAAATTTTCCCAGAGAATCGCTTCAGTCCACAGCATGGCTTCGACATTGCTCTTTCTTAACCTCCTTGTTCTGCTTAAGATTTACCTTTGCCTCTGGGCAGTTTGATGTTGCTAAGCAAAAAAAGAGTAGTTGTGTCTCTGGCATGTTTGGGGCACTTGGCTGCTAGGCAGACACTTCAAATAAGCCTCAGGGGCTGAAATGCTGACAGAGCTGCTACCTCTGGCATCCAGCTAATTTTTTTTGTACAAAATGCAGCAGAGGCTCCAAGGAGGCATCGCTAAGCAGTGAGCATGGCGTTAGGAGGGTGAGAGGGGGGCTCTGAGCCCCAGAGCGAGCTGTAAGGGAGCCAGGAGCTTGAGGCAGAGGCCCTGGGGCTGGGATGCTGCGGGATCAGCGGGGCCAGGCAAGGCCAGCCAGCCACAGGAGTGTGGCGCGGGCACCGGAGCACACGTCGCCCCACGGCTTTGCGAGGCCAAGCTCTGGGCGCTGCCCCACGCGTGTCCAGCACAAACCACCGTGTTGGCACCTGCGAGCGGTGGCGTGTGGGCCTGTACGTCAGGGCCTCCCGCACGGTCCTGCTGCAGCAGAGGTTGTGCCCCACCTCTCTGCTGGAAATGGTAGCGGGTATCGGCACAGATCAGCTTCACCATCTCAACTTTACAAGGTGTCTAGATGGAATATTGATGGATTTGGGCCTCAGAGTGACTAATTAGCATGCAGGATTCCTCAAAAGGGTTAACATGGGATCTTTTTAATTGTCAAAAGAGTTTCAGGCTATTAGTGTTGGCATATTCTTCAATAATCTGTTTTATTTTTACCTGCTGGGAGCTTAATTAAAAAACAAAGAGGCTCAATTTAAAGCCCATTACTATGCTAATTTTGTAAGAACTGGGCGGTGATTAAGAAGCTTTAAAAAGAGGAGTTTAGTTTGCTCTAGGGAATGGGTTGGAGGCAGGTTTTATTTCGTTTCATTAGCTAGCTACAATTATTTATAAACTAAATGGAAATGATATTAAAGAGTAATGAAAAAAACAGCATCTATGTATTATTGAACAGCAGAACTTTTTTTAATTTAGCATCGAAGTGTGCAGAGCCTTTATTACTGCAACTTGCACTTAACGCAGCTAAATGCAGTTGTTAAATATAAGAGGCTTTTAAAATATGCCCATAAATACAGAGCTGTCTGGTTTGCTTTTCCTATAGATCACCAGAGTAAGTTTATAAAGATATCAACGTGACAATAAAGATGAAGTACTGTCTCTTTTAAAAAAGGTTTTATGAGGTTTTATGCAGGAAAATTTCTTAACAGAATGAATTGCAAAGACTAATTTTTTTATACTAGGTATGTAATGTTGTATAATCTAACAGTGCCACAAACTTTCTACTGTCTTTTGCCTGTCATGCCAGCCCAAAATAATTCTTGCAATTCCAGCAGCGTGAGGTGTACCTGGCAGAGGCAGCTGCATCATTTGGATGTTCAGAAGCTGAACGCAAGGCAGGTACCAGTGCAGCAGGGGCTGGAGATGTTCCTGTGGATGAGGTCTGTGAAAGGGTGAGGGCAAGCGGCAGCAGGAAAGCCTGGCTCCTGATTTGGCTGTGGGAGTGGGCAGCAGGGGGATGGTGCTGTGGGTACCGGTATGGCCAGGGAGAGGCTGTGGGGTTGGCAAGAGCCCAGGAAGAGGGCTCCAAGCTCAGGCAGCAATTTTGAACTGAATCCCCAAAACAAGGGTATCTGTTTCTGATTTCTGTGAGAATGTGGGCAGGGACATGTGCCCTGTGTCTGCCAGAGGAACTGGTAAAACTGGTGTGTATCTTCCCAGCCTTGGGAGGAGGAAGAGGTGCTGAGGAGGCCTCTGCCTGGAGGAGCCACACATCTCTGGTGGCACCAGTGTCTTCTACAGAAATAACCCTTCCCTATAAAACAGGTAGCCCTTCTAGCTCGTGTGGCATGAATGAGATCTGGTGAGCCTGGCCCACCTGGTAGCTAAGTTAACATAGCATTTGAATTCACATCAAAACAGTCACTCAGTTCTTTCTAAACTCCACAACCCCATGACCAGCGTTGCCGTTCAGTGCTGAAACCCTTTGCACCACTGCTCATTTCAGGAAAGCTCTCTCGCTGTGCCTCAGATGGGGAATGGGAAGCAGCCTGGACCAACAGTCAGATGTCAGTGTCCACCAGGCAGAGGGTCTGATAAGAAGGAAAGGTGGCCAGAGGGCTAGCAGCTGGTGCCAGCCTACCCTCGTGGGCTGCCCAGAGCTGCTAGCGTTTAACCTCTGTAAGGGTCCATGTCAGTCTGGTTGCAGCACAAAGCTCTACGCACGTGTGGCCAAGCTTCCCCAGACCATCTTTGCCCCCATGACAAGGGACATCTGCATCCATGTGCCTGGTCTTCAGAAAGCCTGTTCTTTCCAGCACGCCACAGGGCAGGAGCTCTGCTTTCCTTCCACCTGCAGGAGACTAGCGCTGGGGCTTAGGACTGGCCTGGGGCCTCTGTGTTTCTTGGCTATGGGAGGCAAGTCTTGGCCATGAGACTGGCATGCGTGCAGGTGTGGGCCGTGGGCTGTGGCTCTTAAACTGTTCAGGCTGTGAATGTTTATGTAGCTGTGGCAGGGAGGAGTTGCATGAGCAGTGGGAAGGCTGCAGACAGCCACACAAGACAAGCAGGGTTGCAAATGGAGCTGCATCATGGGGCTTGGGTAGTGCTGCAGGGATGCAGAAGCGTGGCACCCACTGCCTGAAGTGCTGTCTGTTCCAGCTATGCCCTGCCACGGTGCCATGACGATGGAGCTGAGCAGCAACTCTGCACTGGGTCTGCTGGATTTGTCCACGCTCCAGAGTTCCCCCAGGTTGAGAGTCTTGCAGGAGATCAACCCCAGGGCTGTCCGTACTCTGCAGGTCCCTCCCCTGGTGTCACCACTGTCCATGATGCTATCTTAAGCCCTTCCTCAGCTGCACCTGCGCATTTCTTTAGGCTTTTATTTTCTACTGGAATGGAATGTGCATCTCGTATGTGGTGCCTTGCTGAGGAGGCTGAGCCTGGAGCACAACATGGGTTTACAAATAGTTTCAGCATTGGACTGGGGAGGGGGTTCCAGAGAACTGTCTCTTTCTACTTATAGAGGATTCATGGAGAGTGTAAGAGGGAGTTTTCCGTGAAGGGGGCCTCAGGTTTGGCCTCAGTATTTAACTCCACGTACAGTGTGCTGATCAGCCAGCAGAGGGTCACCCAGCTGACTCCCAGGCAGCGGCACAAGGCCTGTGAGGCTCACCCCAGGCTGCCCTGAAGCCAGCGGTGGGTCTGGGAACGCTTCGTCCCAGTGCTGGGCACTGGCTGTCACTGCGGAGTGCCAGTTCCCTGAGTCCTGGGGAGCAGTGAGTGCGTTTCCAATCTGCATTGCTGCACGTTTCAGACCATTGGTTTTGGGGTAAATGCTACCGCAGTGAGGTGATATTAATATGTGGGGCCAGGAAGGTGGCTGTGCACCAGAGAAGCTGGGGCTGAGGGAGGATGTGCCAGTACCCAAAGCCAGCACCGGTGCCAGGCAGCATGATACCTCCTTACTGCACCCTCAATTAGCCTTTTTAAATTGTCTGTGTCAGGGAAGATGTGAATGGAGACGGTGTGAACTTAGTTATGGAGAATCTGTAAGAAATGGGCTTTTTTTCCTCACTTGTGTTGAACTTTGCAACTGAGAAATCAGGGGCCCATCAACAACTGAGCCATTTCACCTTGCAAGCCATGACCGTTTCCCTCTTAAATTTACATTTCTGGGGGCAGATTTGCATATTTCCTCTGTGTTTAGAAAGCGTTCAGTAGGTACTGCTGTCCGTATGAAGACATAAAAGCATAATGTGAACAAGCAGGAAACCCACACCATTTGTGCATTTATTTGCTTGAGACCTAATGTAACTGCTGACAGTAGTGACTGGGCTAGCCCACGCTGGGAAACAGGACAGAGCTGGTACTTTCAGAGTGAGCTATATGACAAAAACGGCACTATTTTGCATTCTTCTGATGACTACGAACCCCTTCCAAGTCCACATCCAAGAGCGACTCTTTTCCAGACAGAATCTGTGAATTGCCTAGGCCCTCTTGACACTCTTGTCCTGAAGTTTGGCCTTTTTGCTGGTGTGTATCTGATTACATGAGGATTTATAACTGTAGAGACATGTTTCATGACAGAGCCATTGCTGTTGGTTCTCAGACTTATTCTTAATTAATTTTCTCATCTTCCTGCTATTTCATCTTTAATTCTACAACAACTTTATACTTCTTACACCAAAATGGTTGATGGGGCATCTCCAACTTAAACAGTTGATGCAGCTGGTAAAGTGGTTCTTGATGAAAGAGATAAGTTATGAGGAGGGTCAATACAAGAACTGAAATTACTTAGTGCCCTGCCCTCAAATACCTATAGAAAAAAGCAGAACTTTTGCTGTCAGAATCTTCTGCGTGGATCCTGAGTTTGTCATGAGGTACAGCATTCTGCAGCTGTTTAGGCTCTGTCAAATCAAAGTTCACCATGTTGCTTCCACGGCCACACTGGGGAGAAAAGCCTAACCCGGCAAGTCTGCTGTTCCTGCGCGTAAACTCAAGGCTGAGCCTAGCTACAGAGCTGCCTCTGGAGATAAAAGTCATGCAGCAGAATAGCTGAAAGTCATCTTTTGGTTCTAAAGGCAAACCGGACTATCCAGGATCCCTGAGGTCTTAAATGTCCCTTGGCCTTCTTTTGACCCTGTATACACCTTACATTCTTCCTTTAATGATTGACACTCAGTGGGTATGTGCCTTCGGGCATACTGAAGTTGTAGCTGCTTCTTCATCAAAGCAACTGTTTACAGCTGGTTTGAGTTGGATGCCAATAAACAGTATTCTTTTTGTCTCAAAATAAAAAGCAGCTTAAGTCCCTAATGATAAGGATTTTGTGCTTTGTAGAGGAAAAATTTGGCTAGGTTGGGACAGCCGGCTGCTCAGCTTAGAAAATCAGAGTACTTTATACTTCCAGCTAAACTGCTTTTATCTCCTCAAGTGAGTGGGCTATAGATTCTTATCATTGTGGCAGAAGTGATGAGGGTAACATCTTTAGTTGGAAATCACTGGCAACATGTGGAGAAAGCTTAAGATGTTGTCACACTTTAACTTGGTCCTAATCTGTTCAAAGGCTGTTCATACTTTCTAACTGCACCAGCAGGTAGTGAGAGGGAGTCAAAGACCATCAGGATAAAATAGCTCATGCTTTTCTTTGGAGAGTTTATGACTTTCATAAAGTGGGTACAAAGAAACTGCAGCGGTAACTGTTATTGTCTAAATGAAGAGCTTATGTTCACCCAACCATATTTCATTAACTTGTACACCCAAGCTTCTACATTTCCTGCCTGCTTGGTGCTGTGCTAGAAGCAAATCTTAAATATTTTAATGCCTATTGTCAGTGAAATGAGAACAAGAGAAATGTGCAGATCAGCCATGCCCCTTACGTGCCCATCTGACGTGTCTGTTGCGACTAGCAGGTAGCACGTGCAGGCATGCGCTGCAGCGTCGCCTGTGGCATTCGCAGAATTTCCCGTGCAAGCTCTTGTGTGAATTGTGGTGCGTTGATGTGAGAGCCAAAAATGGAATCATTTTCCCTCCAACAGCAAATTGAGACACTGCTAACACCACTTCTGTGTCAAAGCTGGGGGTTCTGAGGGGGAGTAGTCGAAAATAGATTTAGGACCGAACTTCTCAATGAAGCTAAGCATTTTGAAACTCTTCCTACCTGTAAATGAGGGCCTAATCCTGTTCCTGATGGTGTCAGGGTGTTTTCTCCATTTCACTTACTTAAAGCAAAAACTTGCACAGTTTCTCCTCCTTTATCTTGAACAGATGATCTTAAAAACCTCAGAATTACTAGTGAGCAACTTCATTCTGTTTCAGCAAATACTCTAAAAAAAATTGCTTTGTTGATGTTGTAGAAAGGACAGTACAGTCAGAGCAGGATTTTTTTCAGCCAGATATTCAACAAAGCACCTAATTTTTGGAAACATTTGTGGAACCCTCAGGAATACCATGGGATATTTCCATGCATTTATAGAACAATTCCAAGCCATACAAATTTTCTTGCCAAAATAAAGGAATGTTGTACTGATAGGATGTGGTGGGGATTTTGTATACTTTCTTTGTAACAGGCATATCTTTTTTTTTCCTCTTTGTATGTGCACGTGTGCATGTCCATGTGCATGTATAATATATATATATTCACATATAGCCAGAAGTTCAGTGGTATTTTCCAGCTTTGCCCTGCTTACAACTTTTCATTTAATTAAAAAGAAATTCTGAAAAAGTTAATAAAATGTTTAGACAAACCTTTCAGTCTTGTGAGCTTAAGGAAATAATCCTCTTTGCATGCCTAATAATGTTGTTGGTGTCTAATGGGATTTCATTTTCACACATGTGGAAGTGTCCTGTGTGATATATGTTTAACTGCTGGAATAACTTAAAAACTGTGCTAATGTTCCAGGCAAAAGGAGGGTCTGGGTGCACTCTTGGGCCTTGCCTATTGGTAAGTCTTTTTTTGGGGGTTTAGCAAGTCTGGTTTGCCAAAACCTGAATACAAACACAGATGCCGGTAGCTAAGTCTTTAGGAGTCTGTCAAGCCATATTTGGCCTTACAGAAGCTAGGAGATTTTTGGTAGTTCCGTGTTAATCCAAAAATTCACTTTATAGAGCAACTATAGTAATCATCCATACTAGAATAACTAGGCTAGTCTGTTCATTAACTTAAAAAAGATGAATCAGATGTTTGGAGTCTTCAGAAAAGCCTGTATTAAGACAGCTATTTATTTTCCATCATAATATTAATAATAGGTAATTGACATGATGGTAATAAGAGTGAGTCCACATTACAAGAATAAATTTTCATTCCTGGATGTTTCACAACACACCTTTAGTTGCCTGAGTTTGGGGGTTTTGGTTTAGGGTTCTTTTTAGTGTTCCTCTTCCTTTTTCAGTGGTCCTGTTTACAGAGTTTCTCCCAAAGCTCTGTGCCTCTGGTAAGACTCTTCTGTCTCATCAGAAGAATAAAGTTTGTGAAAGAAGGACAGTAAAGAGAAAATATGTGAGATTATTGGGGGTGGGGTGGGGTAGGAATTTTTCATCCATTAAAGGTCAGACTAATAGAGCATGATTTAGAGCAGAATATAGTGGGGACTTTTTGTAAGACAAGCAGCAACTTTTCATGCTCAGATGGGGATTCTTGGGTTAAATTGCTATCTTTGAGTTCTGAACTTGGAAAGGTATTAAAGTGGAATTAAACCTTTACACAATCCGGCTCTTGTGTCATTCAGGATTTTTTTGGGTTCTGTTTAATTGTACATCACAGCAGGGTTCTGAGTGACTGGTGCTCTAAAGAAATGAGGGGTAGGGTTAAGTCTGCAGCCCACTGCTCTCTGCTAATCCTTCTTGTTCCTTGAAGAAGGATTTGCTTTTGCTGCCAGCTTGTGAAAGACTTTCCTCCTCCCGAAGAGATTGTTGTGGCTTTCCTGGGGAGGTGTGGTTGCTATAGCAGGGAGTCACGCCTGGGTATTCTCTCAAACCCTACTGAGAAAGGGCCAAAAAAGAGCCGAAGAAGAGTAAAACTGGGGATTAAAAAATGGAACAATGGGAGACAGGAAGATAGGAGTGGGAACAAATGGGAATTACAGCACCAAAAATAATGCAAAGTGACAAAAAAAGGAAATAGAAAAATAATAGCTGACAGTTGAACTGAAGAGAAACACTACAAAAGAACAATTTATTTTCAACAGGCAAAGAAAATAAAAGGGCATCTGGGAAATAAGACACAGGCCTGTGCTGAGGGCTTTTTTGGTTCTTACTGTATTGCAAACCTACATGCACCAAGTATACAAAACTTTCTCCATACCCCCTTCTCAGTTTCATCTTTGCCACAATCTGTTTATTCAAAACAAAATCTTCTTGGGTTTGAAACTGTGTGTTTACTTATTTGCTGTTAAATTATATTTCTAATTGTGTCTCTTCCTAGGGACTAAGTGGAGGATAATTTTGAGGTTTTCATATAAAATATTGACATGTAGTTGAATAACAGAAGAAAAGATCCAACTCTGCTCAAATTCTGTTCTTGAATGCTTCCCAAAGAAATAACTGCCTCCAGGAAGATGCCAGTTTTGCGGCTGCTTACTGGAGACAAATTCTTCAGCCCTTTCCATGGCAATGCCCCCGACACAAATACCTGGTCCTGCCCCTGCCTGGACACCGTGCTCAGGCGCTGCGGGAGCAGAGATCGCACCTCCCTCCTTACCCTGCTGCCACTGCATCCCTACCTTGTGTTGGCCAGCTCATCGCTCTGTCATGAAGAGCTTACCTTTAGAATTTTTAGGTGCTGTATTTTGGTCCTAAGACCCTTTGCTCTACAAGTCAAATGCAGACAAATTTTGCAAAAATCCCAATGTTTTCACTGTAGTGGAAGAAGCAGAAATTTTCATTCAGTCTAAAGTTTATCACATTACACATAAAATTTAAAAAGAAGCCAGTCCCACATCTAACAGCAAATCTCTCTGAATGCCTTTCCTGCACCCTACTGCTTTATATATAGGAGAGGCAGAGAGATGTAACAGATGAAACATTTTGTTTATGAAGTGTCTATGTTTTGTTTTATTTCACATGTTTTTGCAATATAGATAACAGATTACACCACAGAGCTTTCATTGCCTTGTGCTATAAAGATACTATAAAGCCTTTCTGGGTATTAATAATAGATTGTGTTGATGAGTTTGGAGAAGCTGGCAATAGACCCCCCACTGTAAAGACATTAACACCACAGGACTAAGGTATCTTTCCCTTGCAAATCAGTTGCTAAATTGGCTGTGCTGATGGGTTTGGGCACAAGCTCTCCTACAGCATCAGTGCAGCAGTCACCAGGAAGTTATTTTGTTTTATACTGGCAAATAACGTTTCTTCTTCTTAATGTTCTTAGTTGAGAGGAAAGGCCCTGTGTAAATTCTTTCCCTAAGTCATTCTTGCCAGCCAAGAAATAACTTAGAAATTACATTTGAATTGCTTTGACACACAATTATTTTTTTTTCTGTAAAAGTGAAGGCCAGGGCAGTGAATCACCAACAGTACAATTTCCCTGCTTATAGGGCCTTTAGGGTGAATTTTCATATAAAAATTATATTAGAAGAATTTCCCTGTGTTGTTGGTGATGTAAATTCAAAGGCAACTGTAAATTCAGTATGCCATTTAGTGAACAAGAAGGATAAGATGCCTCATCAGACTAGTGAATATTCCTCGCGCTGGAGCCAGGCAGTCCTTGCAGTCTTGGGCTGTGGAATAAGGCCTCCTCCACAGGCAGCTGAAAATCAGGGAGGTTGTACAGGTAGGAAATAAAGGTGGATTTAGTTTAATATGTGTAAATAACTGAATAAAACTCCAAAGGAAGAAAAGCAAAAAACCCGTTGGTTTTCAGCAGTGACCTAGCTCAGCAGAGTTGCAGCAGAAGTACAGACTCCCCAGCACATACTATGCTTTTACAGCACTTCAGGATAATTTGAAGCTGTACAAAAAGCACAACAGCAGAAGCCAGTTTCGCCTTTTTTAAACTCTTAGACACAAATAATGTTATTTCCTAAATGTTTGCACTGCCTAAATATATAATTCTAACAAAATAATCATATTTTGTTAATCCATTAGGCTTCTTAATTGCAGCCCTGGCTACATCAATTCAATTGGTGCCCTTAACTTTTATAACAGTTTCTATTCTACAGAACAGATTAGGAGAAAATTGCAGCCATAATCTGTACAGTGCAATTGCCGTGCTATAAAGAGGAATGGGAGTAGCTGAGAAGAGCAATTGGATTCCCAAAGGTGGAGCACAGTAGAGCAATATCAGTGACTTTGTAAATGAAAAATTGTTTTAATTCCCTTCTAACAGCAATAATTCGATTCTTCATAAATTTTTCCATCAAAGTGTTGTAAGGAAAAATGCTATAAAATAGAACTGTGTGGCAGTGATGGAAGACAGTTGAACAAAGTGGTCAATTAAGGGATGAAAATTAAGCAAAGAGAAGAATCCATTCTGTCACATTCTGCTTGAAGCGAGAAACTCCTCTGCACTTTACATTTTATGTTTTACTTTGTAGTTAAGGAAGATGTAACTTTTTAGGTCATTCTGGCCCAGCTTGAGCAAGTTACATTAGGATGGCAGCTTTGAATTCTGTGCGCTTATGCATTTTAGTGAATCCATTCATTGGGTCTTTTCCATTTGTCCCAGCATCATGGTTCCAACCCCAGAACCGCCGGTGCCTGAGCTTTGGTGTGGTCAGCGAACGCTGGGGCTGCCTGCAGAAGGGAGGTGGAGATGCAGGAGCTGGAGTTGGGTTCCGGCAGCTGGCAAGCCCCAAACCGAGTGGCCTGAGGAGCTCTTGGGAAGGTGCCGAGCATCACCTGTCACCATTTTGCTGCCCCCATCCCTTCCCCTGCCAAAGACCCATCCTTCAGAGTGGGTGGCAGCTGAGACCTGTCTCAGCGTGTTGGGAGGGAGCTGGGAATGGCTGCTGTGCAAGGACGTCCCTCGCCAGTGGAGTGGCTGCAGGGTCCTGAGCTCTGCTTGGGAGGGGACGGCAAGTTGCAATCCACAGATGACTCTCTTCCTTTGCTGAAACTATGCAAAGAGAGAAAATTAACACAGGGCAAGAGACTTCTTGGGGATAGTAATTTCTGTTGTAGAGGCCAGTGGTGTGCTCTGGCTGGGACTGCCACGTGGCACGGAGGGAGGCGCAGTGCCACTGTCCCCACTGCTAATGGGAAGCTGAGTCTAAAAATGAATGAAATCCAGCTCCTGTCGAGGCAAGTGCATCTTTTTGCTCTTATTCCAGCGGGAAGGAAATCAAAGGGTAATGTTTTTGTGGAGATGGTTGTGACACAAGCCCATCAGGGTGTGGCCACCCTGTGATGCTGCCTGGGCCCATGTCTGGTGGGTTCATCTTTGGTGGACATGAGCTTGTGGCACTGACGATGTCCATGGCCAATCTCCCACCAGCTTCAGAGCAAGATTTCGCTTAGCATGGGATAACACGTGATCTCTATCATTATTCTATCCATTAGGTTGCCTTTGCAAAGCAGTACAGCACTTCTCATGAAAATACAGGTAAAATGTTCACAGGAACAAAAAGTACCTCAGCACCCCGATATGCTACGTTTTAATCTGTAAATCCAAATGCACATTGTGAAACATGGTTTTAAACGCAAGCTTCCACCTCTTACTGCAGCACCTGTGGATAGAGGGTTAATAAATATTTTCTTCGGTTCTCCCTGAAGAAGAAAAAGGTTTCTTTGTTTTAGTTTCTCTCTAAATATTACTTTTTTTTTCCTAGAGACTTTTAATTTTTGCGCATGTTTTATTGCTACTCAGTGAAAGGGAATTAGCTTTCTTTTACTGAAGTTTCAGCTATGAAATTGGCTTTAATAAACTATGTGACTATTTTTTCTGCAGGGAAAATATTTAAAATGGATTAAAATGGATTGTTTCTTTTTTAGGGTTTCTTTTTTAAAAAAATCATAAAATTATAATAGTTCTGTTTTGCTTTAATGGATTTGAGATGTTTTGAATGTTCAGAATTCAGTGTAACCAAGCAACAGTTTTTTTCTTTTTTATAAGCACCCACGAGCTGTAAGATGCTACAAAAACATTCAAGTCCTGTGCCGGAAAACCCGTGCATAGTGTTTTCCCCATTCTATGTAATCTAAAGAAGACAGAAGTATCAAAATTCCTCTCAAAGAACAAGTAACAGATGACATTCATTAGTATTCTAATTTCTTCTCTTAATAAAACTCAGTTGTGTGAAAAGCATAATATATTTTACTTCAGCTCTAACATATTTCTTACTATACGAGTGCGAAGCAAACTCCCAGTTGGCTATAGAGGCACAATAGGGATGTCATATACAGGCTGTTATCAGGAAGAAAAGCATCAGAGCTAGAGACTATAGCTGCAATATTTTCAAAAGCTTGTGACCACCATCTTTGCATATTTATTAAATAAAGAAAAGCCAGGTATCTGCTGTGGTTTCTTGCAACGCATAAAGTCAGAGTAACGCAGAAAGGAAAATGATTTAACATCTCTGATAGGTAGACAGCAGCATCTGTCCTCTTGCATACATCAAACATGGCTTAATAACTTCCTATTTACTGCTTCATGGCAAAAGTCCAGTAAATAAACAACCTGACTGAATTAGTCTATTTTTATACCTCTGTCCTGTATAACAAACCTCTTGAACCACACTTAATATGAACAGCAAATTTTGCACTGCACATGGAGATCTCTCAGCATAGATTAAATTAGTTATAATAAAACAATTAAAATCTATTTGCCCACAGACAGGAGGAAATGAAGGACCTGGGTGAGCAAGAGAAAGGTAAAGGGTGGGTTGTCAGGACATCAGAAGAGTAAACAGCAGAACCGTGATTCTCAGGAGTGTAGCAGGGTCAAACTTACTGCAAGATAACTACGCAAGAGATAATAAATCAGTAGAACGTATTAAACACCAGATGGTTGTGCCCATGCAGGAAGGCACAATGGATCATGTAACTGTGGTTGTTTCTAAGGATTACTGATTCAGCCTGACTTCACAGGGATATCCTAACAAATAAAATCTTTATGGCCTCTTCCGCTGGTGAACATTTTCATCTACCGTTTAAGGACAGGACCACATGTCTCAGCGTTTTCATTGCCCCTAATATATATGCAAAATTAATTTCAGTTCACCCAGTTTTAGCTGGTGAAGATTTCTTGATGATATAGTACTGTAAAATTGCTTCACAGCATTTATTACAAATACTCAGATGGACAGATAGGCCATTGTTCCAAGCTTTAGCTCAGCTGAATCCCCCAAGTGTTTCAGGCATAGAGGCAAACACACTTAAAAACTCCTAAACCTATTGAGTTGTCTTTCAGAATTGTCCAGGCAACAGAATTTATTTATAAAACTCTTGCAATCACTGATTCAAAACAAGGTTTTCTTGTTCTGCTTTTCTCCTTTGTCCTCTTTGAACAATTTTCTTTGGAATGTTTTCGTTGTGCTTAGGAGTCGGAGATTTCCTGGGGCTTCTAATAAAGGCATTTGATTTCTACTCTCCACATACTTTAACAAGTCCAAGGATTTTGAGGTTTGACATTAACTTAAGAGAGCTGGAGATAATCAGCCATGGGGGTAAAAAGTCAGAGTTATGCAAATTATTTGTAAAATGTATAGAAAGAAAAAGAAATATTGCTTCAAATGTGGTTGGTGTGGGACAGAGCCTTTGTCTCAGCACAGAATATCTGCATGCTCCCCTTCAAATTTATGGCTTTGATTGAAACCTGTAAAGGGGTGATCTGTAAAGTATTCCTGCTATCCCACACTTCTCAACAGGTTTATTACCGTTCGTTTATAAAATGAACGGTCTAATGAGCAGTGGTTTAGATCACAGATATCAAAGTCTGGTCATTTGTCAAGATTAGTTTCCTGTTGTGAGATTGCCTTGTGCAAAAGAAGTGCATAACCTTGGGTTACTCTCTGGAAGCTGAAAAAATACCTATAAACACTTTATAAGATAGATTTAATAATGATTTTATAATCTCAGAATTAAATCCAACAGTATGGGTGGGGTGGGTGGGGGTGTATTTGAGTAAGTGCGTGTTATAATGCAGAGAGTGCCCAAGTGCAGAGCGTGGAAATTTGTTATGTTGACAACGGACAAATTAAAGATACAAAGTCCATGCAGTATTGTCAGGCCAATTTAATGTTAATTTGAATGGGTTAATGCTACATTGACGACAATTGTAATTTGTTATAACTAAAAGGCTGCTTTTGGAAAGAAACACTGCTGTGAAAGCACCGTCTTTCTGGCAGTGGTGAATTGGCAATAAATAACACAAAATATTTTCTATTTATGAGTTAACCCTCATTTATTTTGAAGAAGAACTCAAACGCTCAGTAAGGCAGTACGAGGCGAAGGTGCTACCCAGGTGAACGACACACGCCGCAGCACGGGGCCGGGAAGAAAGCGGGTTGCTTTTACGTCCCGGCTAGAAGAAACAGGGCCGGGGGGGGGGGGAGGGGGGCGGAATTTGCTTTCCTACTTCAAATTACGTGTAAACCGTACTGCACTGGGGCGTGCACGCGCACTGACGGCGGCACATCGTGTGGTTTGCCTGGCAGAGACGGGCAGTCCCGGCCATACCTGCGGGGTTGCGCCCCTCACCGCAGCGTCGGGCCCGCTTCTGGCGGGCAGCGGCCCCCCGGCGCCAGCCGCCTCCGCGGGGGCTGCCCTGCCCGCTGCCCCCCGGCCCGTTCCGCGGCGCTGCCGGCGGGGTGCGGCGGGACGGGTGTGCTCTGCCGGGGGCAGGCAGGCCCGCAGCCCCCGCCGGCCGGGCCGGGATGCTGCCTGCGCGGGGCTGGGGGCCGGCGCCCCGCCGCGGCCCCTCCGGAGCAGCCTCCAGGCCAAGCGCGCCCATCGCTCGGCGCTGCTTTGGCCAGCAGCGCGGCCGCAGCGCCGGGGCTTGATTGCCGTTATCGCCGCGGCGTTGCCAGGCTTTCAGGCGGGCCGTGTCACGTTCCGAAGTTACTCTTTTTCAATATTTCTCGGCCCAGCAGCGCTGATGCGAGACGCGGGGGCTGCCGGCGCGGGAGCGGCCGTCGCTCCCCCCGGTCGGGCCGGGCGACCCGCCGCCCCTGGGGCTGGCACCGCGCGTCGGGTCCGTCCCGGCCCTCCGCATCGCTAGCGACTGAGTCTGGCTGAGGCGCACACGGGTTAACCGCCGCCGTGGTGCACATGGGCCGGTGCCAGTTAGGGGAGCCGGATGCCTTCGCACAGATTTGCTATCTTCGGAGTCTTTAAGTGTGCTCCATCATAACAACAGTCTTCAGACAAAAGATACCAGCTTAATTAAACTGAGTCAAATACGTTTAAGCAGCTAAATAGAAACAACTTTTTTAAGTGCTTAAAATCTGTTTGCTTTTTTTTTTCCCCTTTGTGTTTTAACCCTTATTCTGTATAGATAAAAATATTTCCTGCTTAGGAATTTGCTAGCTACAGCATGGTAAGAAAAACCTTGCAGATAAACCCAACTGACTGTATGAAGTCAGATGGCCAAGTTCACTAGCAGTGCCTGAGGGTCTTGTGTGGCATCAGTTTCCCTTTAATAGGACTAATTCATTATGTACCCCAAAAAGAACCACTCCACCTTGCGTGGCTTATACGATGCACCGCTGGGACCTTGTGCAAAGGTACACACCGAGCCAGCAGGGTTAATAGTGTAGATCTCTTTTATTAGATCGAAAGGTACAGATGGGGAAAGCCCACAAGTTCTTGGGCAGTCAGCCTTTCTTTGGATGCTGTATTTACATTTTCTTTTCCCTCCTGCCCATTCTGTGACTCCATCATTTTGCTGAGGAGCAAGTGACTGCCATTTTGCTGTACTTCTCAGCTCAGACAAAATGGAGGCTTTGGAGGAATCAGTAACTACCACAGCCTGCGCCTTCTAAAATTGAAGATAATTGCCTTTTTTATAAAAGGTGGTAATTTTGAGGGTGAAAAAAAATAATCAGCGTACCCCATCCCAAAAGGCAGAATCTCCTTTTTTTCCTGTGAATACATGGGTGCAGTTGTGTTAATTTCGTTGCCGAAATGTAAATCTTAATGCACCTTGCTATTTGATGTATTGCCATAAAAGACACTGAATTTCAAATCGCCAAGCCCACTGTGTGATACAGGGACCTAACTTAGTTATTTATCTTTATTTGAAGCAGCCCTCTTCCTAAAAGCTCACTTAGGGAGATTCCCAGTCGCCATTAGAAAAGCAAAATAAAATTAATCTAAATCATTCTAACTTTATCTTAGAAAATTAATGATGGATGAAAGAGGGGGTTCATAAAGGTTTAATAAGAACTAGTCTGGAATACAGTGTGTATTCTAGAACCCATGATTATAGTGGTAATTTAGCAGATTGTATCACTGCCTATCTCTGCCAAAGGATGTTTCACACCATTTAAAATGCACAGTACTCCCTTCAGAGACAGGTTGTTCTGGAATAACTCAACATCCAAAGAAAAGCCGTGTTGTTTCACTCCTCTCTTTATCAATTGCATGTGTGCGATTGCGTGTGTGTGCATCGTCTTCTCCTCAGCAATAGCACTAAGTTTTCATGCTTGTTTCTGTGTTCGTTTATCAGACTCCTCAGAGACAATACCAAAAATGGAAAGTGATGAGATCTATTCAGAATAGGGTTTAAGTGCTGAACCAGAGAGCCTGTATAAAACCAAGCATGAATTGGCCCTTCCTCTAAAAGGTGAATTAAAATAAATTTGGTTTTGAACAAGTTATCCAAACTCCAAGAGCTCCTTTTTGTTTCTCATTTTGAAGAGGAACAAAACAGTGAGATAAGGACAAACCTTAGCCTTTTTTTATCCAGCAAAGGTGATTTGGGAATCTCTAGACCAAAGGGATTGAGATTTGAATAAATTGCATGCCTGGGATGTTTCCAACACTAAGGATGCAAGTCTCGCAGTGTGCAAAAGCATGAGACAAGCTGATCTGTAGTTAAAGAATTTGCTGTATTTAAATTCATGCAGTGTGTGATCTGACATTCCTTTTGACTTTACTGCCTCTCTCTCTTACAGGCTGTTTGCTGCTAAGTGCAGTGGCTGCATGGAAAAGATCGCCCCAACAGAATTTGTGATGAGAGCCCTGGAGTGTGTTTACCACTTAAGCTGCTTCTGCTGCTGCGTTTGTGAACGACAGCTGAGGAAAGGGGATGAATTTGTTCTTAAGGAAGGGCAGTTGCTCTGCAAAAGTGACTATGAAAAAGAGAAAGACTTGTTGAGCTCGGTCAGCCCAGACGACTCAGACTCAGGTGAGCTTTTCCCACACCTGCTCCAACTGGAAAAGCTGCAAGGGTTTGTAGAGTCTTCTTATAGAAAAGTATATACACTTTCACATCCATTTTATCTATATGCACATGCCACTCATGCAAATTAGCAGGCACAGCTAAAAAAATCCCTACTTATGTCTGCCCTCCCTAACTTTACTCCCTTTCTTAACTTGCAGCTTAGTAAATGACAAAAGTTTTTTGTTTGAATCAAAGTATTTTCCCATAAGATCATAAAATATGCATCAGAGTGTCTTCAGTTATCTGCGGCCTCCTTCAAAGTGTGCTGTTTTCCATAGGCATTTTCCATCCACTTAATAAATCTTCAGTGCATGCTCTGCACATACACTTTCAGCACCGAGCTAGGAAAATGGGCATAGTAGTAATATGATTTTCAAGAGTATTCTCTCTGCCAGTCACAAATGGTAATGTTAAGAAAAACTACAAATACAACACAGAAGTTCTGAGGAGAATCTGAAAGTAACAGAGTAGTGGGTTTGTGCTGCAGCAATAGCATCTGCAGTGCAGGGAGCCAGGGCAGCTGCCCGCTCGGCAGGGCTGCCTGTGTATCCACTGCAATTAAGGCAGGCAAGGGGGCTCACAAAAAAAGAAAGATAAAAAGCAATAACTTAAATGAGGAGTCTGACTCTGGGTGCTTTCAAGCCAGCTACAATGCTTGGCTCTCCTGACTTCCTTCCCGACTTCTCCCTGGCAGTATGTCTCTTGGGTGCTACTAAGGCTCTAGTTTCTGATCATATCTGTTGCCTACCTGCTGTTTTGTGTCTGAGCCCCATTCTGGTGTCAACCTAGGAGATCATCTATGTGACAGCTGCACTGTGGCTTGTGTGCTACCTATGGTACAGAAGTGAGGCATGCAGAGTTCACCCACTGCAGATCTTCAGGGGTGCCCTTCAGGTCCTGTGCTGTTCCTGATGATTGCAAACTGTTTAGGATCCAGGGACAACAGGCTCGATATTTTACTAAAATGCACTGCTACTAATCTGCGGTGTGAATTCTCTCTTCAGAGGGACCTGGGGTTTGAACAGTGTGATTGCAAGAGTCTGCATCGCTTGGCCTGGGAGTTAAGGCAGAGGGTCACCATACTGTGGCCAGAGCTTTTGCCTTCTCCTAAAGAAGACAGTGGAGCTCTCACCCTTGATAGCAGCTGGTGGGTGTCTTCCCTGAAATCTTCATGGTGGTGGGGAGACAAATGCTTCCTGTCCTCCACACATTTCCTAGGGAAGGTTTTAGAAGAGAGTAAGTAAAATCCACTTGCTGTTGGTCCAGGGCTGGGAACACGGTGCTGCACTGGACAAACAGTTCATACACTGCATTTGGGTGCTCCAGTTCAAAACCCAGGGGATCTAGCGTTGGTTACAGCGAGGATTGGCTTTCAGGCTCACAGGCAGTTCCAGGAGAGATGGAGTGCCTCCTTCCTGTGCCATGTACACTCAAGGAGACTGAAAACCTCCTGCTGCCCATGTGCCCTGGCTCATCCCAAGACTAGAGACAGTGTGTACACAAACTGCTGCCAGCCATCGTAATTGCATGCTGGTTTCCCAAGAAAATGTCTAAGAAAGATCAACAATTACCATTCCATTAAGTGTACAAATGACATGAATGTCTGCCTCTGGTTTATGGGAAAATGCATTATTCCGGTTTATCTAGGAGCAGTAATTAACCTTAATCTCTGATCTGAGAGCCATATTCTCCACATTGCTGAAATCTATATTTTCATGTCAGGAATGCTGCAAGACAAAGGTCACTGCTGGCTCGACAGGACAGGTGGGACCGGGGGCTTTTTTTGAGCGGCATGTTATTTATTGCCATGCTGTATTTGCAGGACCTTGAGTGCTCTGCTCTGTAAATCTTGTGTCACAGGCTTTGGGCTCTTTGCGAATTTGCCCAGGGCACACGGGTTTCCCACTTGCCCTTCGGCATGTCATTCTCATCACCAGCTTCAGCATCCTGCTGCCTGCCTGCCTGTGTCCAGACAAACGCCCTCTGAAGAGCTGTGTGCAGGGCTGTTCCCATGCCACAGCGATGGGCACAGGCATCCTCCTCCCCTGCCTTCCTCGCTTGCCGCACAGGCACTGGTGGCTGCTGTTTGCCAGCGCCTGTGCTGGAGATGTGCTTTGGGCAGGGGTAGGCTGTCCTGCAGGACCAAATTTTCTATTTTGTAATCAGCAGTAAGCTGCCACAGTGGCACAAAACAACCTTGGTTTCAGTTCCATTTTCTCTTAGCACAAGAGATAGTTTCTTACTCCTGGAGATGCTTTTTCTTCCTCCTTATTCTCTGTTAGCCAAACCCAAACCTGAAAAACAAGCTGACAAATTAAATGGGATGTTTTGTCTCCCATTGTCAAATACATCGACAACACAGATCTCCCAGATGCCTGGGTGAGGGCAAATGCTTTCACATAGGCCTGGCACAGAGTGTGTCCTTCTCCAATCAATTGTTTATCCACTGGACACAAAAGTAACTCTCCAATGAGCAATATTAATCCTCACAAACCTTTCCTTAGAAATGGCATGCTGGAAAGTTAATAATGTCATGGTTATTAAAATGACTGAACTTCTCTTTAATCATCAGGCCAAAGATGCTTATTAAAGTAAAAGGTGATTAGATTGCTAGGTGCATAATAATCAGACCCTAAAATGAATTAAAGTCTAATTTGTTAATTCCCCAAACGTAATCTTTGAGTACATAAAAACTGAAGTGTGTTTCTTCATGTTGAAGTCCTTATAATAGTGTATTAATGTTTTCTGGAAGAAAAATCAGTAGTCTGTTGAAATAAAATATGCTGAGTTGCAAAGTTTTGTTTTTCCCAACAAAATTTGTGCTTACTCTTCAGCCTTTGCCACTGCAATTGAGATTTCCCAGTACGATATAGTAACACTGGTAACAGCACCTGATTGTACAAATATTCAGAATTTAACTATAGAAAATAGAAATAGTCTATTTGGTCTACACAAGCACATATATACTTGTATGTATTTACCAAGAAAGAAATTTGTGCATGCACATATAGACACATTGTAACACATAGAAAGAATGCTGATATTTTCTGTGCAATACAGAAATGAGATGGCAAAGATTACATTTGATATCATCTCTAGAGCTTCAAAATACTCAGAACAATAACTGGAATCTACACTATATTTAGCTAAACAGATTTTGAGATATTTATGTGACACTTGCATTTACACTGTTTTGCTGCTATAGCCGTGCGGGCAGCAGTACAGGTCTGCAACTAATGCTTCAGGAGAGGATGTGGCTCTGGGAAAGGTATGTATCAGTTGGTGTGGTTGCAGCAGGGGAGCATGCAGGGGACCAAGCAATGCCAGAAGGGCGCAAAGTCTCTGTGCCTGATTCCTAGAAATATTGAAGCATTGGGCTTCATGGACTGATCAGTCCCATGCCCTCAATTAAAAAACATATTTTTATGCTTTTGTGGCATTTGATGTAGACAGTGCACACAAATCTGAGATAGTCTCTTCCTGCCCGCAGTTGCTTTACGTGTTCAAATAAACAGGGATAATAGCTGAACCTGTTGACTAGTTTGGCAGCTGAAGAGCAGTTCTCAAACACCCTGTTACTTTGGTGGAACAAGCACAATTTTATATCCTGTTTATTTTTCACCAGTTAAAAGTGATGATGAAGATGGAGATGTTAAGCCCACCAAAGGACAAGTAACCCAAGGAAAAGGAAGTGATGATGGGAAGGATCCAAGACGACCTAAACGACCAAGGACAATACTTACTACGCAGCAGAGACGAGCATTCAAAGCATCCTTTGAAGTGTCTTCCAAGCCCTGTAGGAAGGTATGTGCTTTGCTAGGGACCTGAAGTCAGCTCTGATGCCAGGCTGCGGGGGTGACAAGGTCAGGCCACAGCTCCAGACAGCCCCCTGCCACTTCCCAGGACAGCAGCAGGTGCCTTGGGGTGAATACCAAGCCCAGGCCAGCATATGGCGATGCTCACCCAAATACTCTCTCCGCCTGCAGCCATCAGCAGCTGAGGACCAACCTCCTCACTGTTATTTCTAGATATTCACCCGCAGTATGCAGAGCAGCTCCGTGACTGATTCCTGCTGAACAATACCTGGTTCTTGTATGACATGAAATAGGCCTTGACTATCAGAGCCCGGGTAAACAAGTGACTTTCGCCCTCCTCCTTCCCACCGCAGAGGGAGTCACTATCCAGTGAGATGGCTGCTCAGCTTTGGTCCCACTACTTGTCCTTCCAGTCTTGCCTTTTTATGAAACCTAACCCTGCTATGGATCTTGTTTATAGCATGTAGGGAAATGTATAACGTGTGCTTCGCTGACAAAGCTGGTGAAAATGAAATCTTTGCAAAAAGCAACCAAGGTAACTGTTTCCCTAAGTTTGATTGGGAAAAAATGGAGTTGCGTCCTGAAAGCTGTCATTTTTACAAGAAGTGACATTTTCCTGCTGACGTACAAAGTATGTCTTTTGGGACAGTGCAATGTGTCTTTTTGCCCTTCTAAAGTATGACATTGTACCTCAACAATATGAAAAATATTCACAGCCAAATTTGTATCTTTTTGCACAGAACTGTTTTATGGGTAAAATAAAAATCACGAAATGACTCTGCGTCTTTTTACACAGCTATTTGTTCAGTACTCACAAAACATAGTGACATGAAGGACAGAACTTGAACAAGCAAAAATACGAGGAATTTTTAAATGTAATTCTGTACAGGCAGTTACCATTGTAAATACAGGCATATTTCTCTTAACATAATTGGTTAGTTTTTTAAAAAATATAAAAAATCACATCATTAAACTTTTCCTCCTGTAGGTCAGAGAAACACTAGCAGCTGAAACAGGACTCAGTGTGCGAGTTGTCCAGGTCTGGTTTCAAAACCAAAGAGCAAAGGTAGGTTGTTTGTCAAGTTCTCAAAAGTAAAATGCAAATTGTCCTCCAGCACAGATTCCCCCACCGCAGATGTAGTACATGCCCCAGAGATCCCAAGGACTGAACTGTACATATTTTGCATGCACTGCTGTCTACATCCATACAAGAAAGGCAACTTTCAAACACAGACATAAAGTTCATGCGCTCAAAGTGACATGAGGCTGGGAGTAAATGTTGCATGCAGACATGAACTGGAAACTGAAATGTTAAAGCTTAGAAATGAAACTGAACCCACAGTGGTGTGTGCATGAATATAAATGGTTTGTATTGATCAATTTGATGTTTGCAGAGAGTTTTGTAAGGCAACAAAATGGTTGCATTCAGAGCCATGAGATTGTTCTGTTCTTCCTCTTTTATTCAGATGAAAAAACTAGCACGAAGGCATCAGCAGCAGCAGGAGCAACAAAACTCGCAACGACTAGGGCAAGGTAGGGGATTTGTGATGAAGGCAAAGCAAGTGGAAAAGAATCTGCAAGGTTTCTTGAAGTGCCATTCCCACATCATGTCTTAAGAACAGCCATGCAGGGCATGCACCAAGTCTGTGGATAATGTGCCATCATCAGTAGAAACACACAGAGGTGCTGTGTCTGAGTGCCCACCCCAGGTTATCCCAGAGCTGTCCCACGGGGCCAGACCCTGGCAGTGCTTACACAGAAGCTGTTACCTCCTTTCTACAAGAAATGTGCAGTACAGAGGTGCTTTCAGTGGAGGAGATCTCCAGGAGGCTCACTCCAGGTAGATCTTCTGGCTTTTTTTTCTCCTGAAGGAAGGGGGACCGTGTTCAGCTGGGCATCTGCAGGCTGCTTGCAAGGGTGTCAGCATTGCTGCTGCAGCACAGCACAGGGAGCCCCTCCTGTGCCCTAGCAGCTGGCCGGACCCCGGGGCAGGAGCAGGGCTGGCCCTGCTGCTCCGTGGATGCTTTTGAGGTTCTCCGTGTCCCAAAGCTTTGCAGCCTCAGATCCTCCTCTTTACACAGAACCAGAAAAACTGGTACCAACATAAGTTAGAGAGTATAAGGTCTATGTCACGCACAGGACAGACTTCGGGAGGGTACGCTCCAGCACCCAGGAGCTCCAGAAATGATATATTCAGAAACTACAAGTCTTTCAACTCACCGCTCAGGGTTGTACTTTCAACAAAATTTGGAAGGCTCCTTTGAATGACAGGACACACCCAGCTGTGTTCACTCTGCCCTTGGGTTCAGTGTTGCCGCTGGTGTTATTCTCTGCTGCCTCTTTGTTCCTCAGCAGTGACTGTGCCCTCCTGTTTGCTTTGCAGAAGTAATGTCCAACCGAATGGAAGGGATGATGACATCTTACACACCACTTGCACCACCACAGCAGCAGATTGTAGCAATGGATCAAAGCAGTTATGGCACAGACCCATTTCAGCAGGGTCTTACCCCTCCACAAATGCCAGGCGACCACATGAACCCTTATGGTAAGGCATGCATCATTCTGCCGCATCAGAAATAGCAGGGTTCGTATGCTGGTTCACACACCACAGGTTCAGTAGAGTTACTTGCTTTTGTAATTCCTTTTTTCTGGGATTTGTACCAGCCAGTTTTGTGTGTTTATTTTCATGTACACATAAGGGGGTAGAAGAGAGCTCATCCTGGGCTCTCGACACCCTTCAGAACTATTTCACAGTGTAATTCTGATAAATGACAAACCAAGCAACATCACCTCTCCAGCTCCGCTTTTTTAAACCACTATTCAAGACACTGAAAAATAAACAGTACCAAATTCTAGCTCCCTCACAAATTTTTCCTTTTTCTTAGAAGCTTTGGGGGGGAAAAAGTGCCTTCAATAAAGAAGTAATCTATTAATTTCAAAATGAATAAGCACCCCTCTAAGATCCCTTAGATTGGATGCATGGATTTGTTAAAGAACAGTTCTTGAGCTACTAAGAAATGTGTCACCACAGGACATTTCTCCTGCATAATTTTATTCTTTGCCCAAAATCAAGATGATGGTTTGCTTTCATGATTCCCTGACCACACACCATCAAGTGGATAGGTACACCAAATGCATCACAAGCATTAAATGCCTAATAGTTGATTCTGGACAATTGCAGTGTGGCATTTAAATAAAATTTAAGAGGATTTCTCAGACTGTGATTATTGGCCTTGCTGTAGCCCACAAGGGCCTGTTACATCAGACTCGTTTCTGCTGACCAGAACCAGACTTGCTTCTACTTCATTGTAGAGGTCCATGTGCATATCACTTCACAAGCACAGCATGCACAGGCCAACAAGGAATCTGCTTTGGGTCCATGTTATTACTTTTCCCACTGAGACAAGTCCACAGTACACACTAGGCAATTTGGTAAATCCTGTAAGGAGCTGAGGACATCTGAAGGCCCAGTGAGCATTAGATGGCTTGTGATTTTGTTGCTAACAATTTCCTTGGCTTTCTAAGCAAATGTCCTCGAGAGGCAGGTTCTGTGCTCCGAAGTGAGTGCAGGAGGTAGCTCAAAGCCATTTCAGATGAGTACATGAGGAAAAAGAGCCAGACTAACGCTTTCTTAGTGCTCACAGGACTTGAGCACTTTCTGGTACCTTAAGAGTTGAAGTAAGCTGAAATCTTAGTTGCTAAGGGAAATAAAAGGTGCTGTTCCAAACCAGCCCCAAAAGAGTGGAGTTTTCTGAAATGAAAGCATGTATACAACTATAGCTCACTTGAGGCCAGGTGGGCTGGGTCTCCTCCTGGGTCTGGTTGCATTCTCTTACCTTGTGAGTAAATGAAGACCACTGCTGGTTATGGTGCTCAGACAGTTTCTCCCTGTTGCGGGCACCCCATGTCTGGTCCCACCTTCCTCAGCAGCCCTGGTGCCCCCACTGCTGCCGGATCCCAGCTCACAGAGAGCCGGGGGCCTGTTCCTCCCTGGCACCGTTTGCTCCTGTCATCAGCCCAGACTCTTTTTTTTTTTTTCCTGTGCCGCTGACTGATGTAGAAATTAAATCCTGGCAGATCTGAGTGGCACTGCTGCCAGCTGAACTCTGCAGATATGTTGCTAGCCTTCCTCTTAGTGTAGGTTGGACCCTTAGAGTGAAATTATGTTAACATGTAAAACCAAACCCAGGAGGGTTCCCTTTTGCTGCAGTGTGCAACACGTAGGCATCCGTGTGTACTATGTCCTCCTCTGGCTGCACAGAATCCAGCTTAACGTATACGTTTCATTTGCAGGAAACGACTCCATTTTTCATGATATCGACAGTGATACCTCTTTAACTAGCTTGAGCGACTGTTTTCTTGCCTCTTCTGAAGTTAACTCCATGCAGGCTAGAGTAGGAAACCCCATTGACAGGCTGTACTCTATGCAGAGCTCGTATTTCGCCTCATGAAAATAAAAGAAAACAAACAGCCGGCGTATATTTAGCCAGTGACTTTTTCCAGTGCAGACTCTACAGCCATATGTTGCCCAGCTCTTCCTTCACAGTGACTCCTGCTGCCTCTGGACTGCAAAGAGCATTTTTAGGAAGACTGTATCTGTGTGCATATATGTGTATGTATGTATATATATATTAATGCCTACCTACATACATACATATATATATGTAAACAAAACACATCCACCAGTCCCATACCCTTGATTCCCAGCTTGCACCAGACCACGAGACAAGCACGGAAGGAACAGAAGACCCTGCTCGTCAGCAGCCTTTGGTTTGGTTTGGTTTGAGCTCATGGTTGTAAAGGAAATGGATTTTGCGGAAAGCTAGACCTTTTCCTCCTTTCTCTCTTCCTTTCTTTTGGATGTTTAAACTTTTTTTTTTTTTTTTAAAGCCACTGATACTGACATCAGTCGACCATATGACAAATAAATCAAAGAAACTGGAGATTCCTCCCTTTTCTTACTGCATGATTCATACTATGTTGTGGATAAATTGCCATTTGAACTGTGAGAAGTTAATGTAAATGTGACGTTCAACATTTGTTTCTTTCTACACTTTTTCTACATAACCTAGATCTGCTCATTAGTTTATAGCCCTTATGCATATGATACTGAGGAAACTGGTTAACAGTAATATTTGTGGAGAAAGCCAGTGATTTCGTAATAAGAAAGGTCTATGACCCTGGAGAGGAGATGCATGTTAGGGACAGAGGCATTTAGGTTAGTATTGATCTTAAATAATTAAAACTAAAGGTGCTTACAAGGCAGAGTTTTATTTAATTCTTTTTTTTTTTGAAGTGTGAGAATAAAACAATTACATTTGTTTGTAAGTACTGCAGTGCCAAATTTCAAGTCTAGACCATGATTGGCAAACATGTGTAGTTCATTCTGGTCTGTTTATGTTTTGCACGAGGCATAAATGTGCTATGCTCCATTGTCCATCTGGAATAATTAAGCACTCCTTTAGTTAATTATCTTGCTTCAGCAAGAATCTATGATACAGAATTCTAGCCTGAACCATCAGAAGTCCTGAAATGTGCACTGACCCGGGGAAAAAAAGTATGAAAGAGACACAATGGGAGGTTTAGGTATGTTGAGCTGGAGTCTAACCCAAGTCCTGCAGGTTTTGCACTGACAGGACTCCTGTATTTACAAGAAATACTCTAAAATGAACCTATTAGTGCACACATAAGAAGAACAAGTACACAAATTGAAGGGAATGTCCCAGCTGAAGTCTGAATGTCTCAGATGCTGAAGTTTGAGCATGTGTCATATAGGTTTTCGTAGGGCATAAAGTATCATAAATAATAATAGTATAGTTATAAATATTGCCTGGTGATAATTATAATGTGGAGAGGCAGACAAGTACGGTCATGGCTTTCAGTGGAGAAAACTTCATGGGGAAAATTTGCCAGGGTAATATCAGTAATTATAGGGTGTGTTCAAAATAGAGCTCATGGGGAAAGATTGGCAGGATAGGCACTTTCTCAAATAAATACCTTTTAATATATTGACCATAATAGCCGAAAACAAATCCAAAGTGTTGATTAATCCAACTCCTCCAGGCTGAGGACTGGTACCAGGCCAGTGCTGCAGAGTCTCCCGTGGGGCTCGGCACCTTCTGCGGGAGCGTGGGATGCTCTGGGACTCCTGTCCTGGGTGGAGAAGCCAGAGCAGGGCCCCTGAGGAGAGAGCAGCCTCACCTCAGCAGAGCGGGGGTCCTGCTGGGGAGCCCCCGGACAGCCACCCACCCCTTCGCTGATGGGGAAAGTCCTCCTTGTGTCCCAGAGGGGTGGATGGCAAGAGTCAGATGATAGGTCCAAGGGAAAAATTACAGTCACATTCCTCCCAGTGTGAAATCATGGACCAAGCTTGTTAGAGGTTTCTTGAGAAAGCAGTTTTTATCTGCAAGATAAGTGCGTGCATTTTCACTCTGTGGAGTTGAGGAAAGCACCAGGGGCGAAGACTATGTGTGTGCAGTGCAGACAGCAAAGTGCAGACCCAAGGCAAATCCTTCCTCCTGCTGCAGGGTGGCAGACCCACTGTCTGCCACACACACAGCCCTTGGTGAGCAAAGGGACCGATGCCAGGGCAATCGCTCCCCTCCCTGCAGGTTTCCATCTTCTCCCTCCACCGTGACAGCCCAAACTGCAGCTGCCATGCCCAGGGAGACAGGTCTGTCGCACCCATATGCTTTTGCTAGCAACCATTCTCTCGCTTTCTGACAGGGATGTGGATTTTCAGTTGAAGGTTGTGAACCTCTGGATATGTTTTAAAATTGGAAGAATTTTTTCTTACTCACCCCCTTCAATTATTTTTCCCTTTCCTTGTGTATCAAAATAAATAACAATTTCCTTTCTCTACACGATAGCAACCATCTATAAAGAACTCAGGTGATCCTCACTGCTTGCAGGGCAGAAGGCAAGCAGATTTCATATGGCACATTATAAACATTTGTCACCACTGATCTCAACAGATTCATCAAGTTTTCCTTTACTTTAGAGTCATAGAAAAGTATCTTCACCATCTCAGACATACCGAGTTTATAGACTCTACACATAGGCACGACCTTGCTTCATCCCTCATTACTGGCAGGATCAAAATGGCATTTTTAGTGTTTACAGGGATTTCTAAGGGAACCATAATGTGACGTACAGTTTGGAGAACTGCCTTGTCCCAACTCTACCTCTGCTTCTGAGCTGGATGTTGAAAAAACCAATCCATTTCCAAGGAAAGAACCAGATGTCCCATTTTATAGCTGAAGTAACCATAATCTTTTGCTGATTTTTTGATGACTGTTTGCCACCGTTATTTTTTCTTTTTTTTCCTTTCGCTGCTTGTACATACCATCTCCTCTCTCCTTGGTGTGTTGTATGATGATGCCTTAGCTGTTTGTTCCCCCATATTCCACCATCTCTGGTGCCACGTGCACGACACAGCCAAGCCCTCTGGCATGTGTAACGTTTCCCATGCCACTGTGGGTTGCTGCTGGTCAAGGGAAGGAATGCAAAGCCAATGATTTCCAGTGGACCCATTATATCTGGCAAAGGCCAAAGTTCATTAAAGCAAAATAAATGTCACTTTTTTTTGTGGAATGAATTGCCCTACTGGAGTGTGATCATTGTGGGTTTAACCTGGGACCTGCAGTAAAGGATTATATAGCAACCTCTGACCTTTTTGATTTCTGCTTTACTCTCCTATTGTCAAGGGAATGTCACCGATCAGGTGAAAGTAAAATGTTTAATGGGCCATATCCCAGTAATATCTTACACTGAGTCAAATTGATAAACTCTTGCCAAAAATTCTTAGCGTCTGGCACTTCCACGGAAACCACAAACAATGATTGCACATATGGGAGCTTGAAGGCTAGAGGTCATGACAGCAGTTTATTACATGCACCTTACAGTGATCATTTTCCCTAGGAAATTAACCCCTCACTAATATAAATGCATCAAGTGAGCTCTTCATGGTGTTTCAATCATGGTTTTTTTGGCTAAGAAAGAAATATATGTTAAACTGAAGTGGTGATAAGATGCAGTTAAGTAAAAGACGATTGATTAGGTTTCAGTGTTTGCTCAATAATGTTTAAAAAAGATGATTGTGAGATCAGAATGAATATGCTAAGTGCCAGCTTCCTCAGAAGTCTTTATTGTGCGGTTACCGGATCCATAATGGGGGCACGTAGGGCACTCAGAAATGGTTACGGAGCAGTGTGGTCCTTGATCCCACTGCCAGGCTCTCAGCTGGGCAGCAGCATGTTTCCATTGCATGGCTGACTGTCGAGGGGACAATTCGTACCGTGCACTGTTGTTCTCAGCCCCCCGTTTACCACAGCACTACGGATTAAACCCTGTGTCATAAGCATTGAGGGGCTAGTGGTAAATATTTTTCACAGTCACAACACGGACAACAATTATGTTGCTGTAAGTAAAGTGTGGTCGTTGCAATCACTAAGACTGAAACACCATCCTAGGCATTTTTATCTCCTTTTCTTCTTTAAACTCTGTCATCAAAAACATCCAGATCACTTGGCTCAGTTGCTGCTAACCGTGCCTGAGATGTGACTCATGTTAGTCTCACGATGGCTGCTGAGTGGATTTTTCAGGCCCACCCTGCAGAAGTTGGATGAGAATTACCGGGTCCTTTGAAGGGTCATTGCTGCTCTGTCAGCAGCAACTCAGCCACCTCACTCTGCCATCATGGCATGGGGAAGGTCCTTCATGCCAGCAAACCTTCCAGGGATGATGTGAACCCACTTACCTCTTCCTACTGTGCTCAGGACTCCCTTCCAGTTTCCTTAAGGATCAGAAGTATATCCCAAGCCACTGACCCAGGTGCCCTGGGGAACCAGGCTCTGTGATGCTGCTTAGGGATGCTGCAAGCTGGGGTTTGTGAGAGCACCTCTTTGAACAGTGTCATAATAATTCTGGTTGTCCCCAAAAGTCACTAGAAATTAACAGCAGAATCCAGGAGGAAGGGAAGGGTTCTTACAAGCCTGAAGCTTGGTCACAGCAGTGAAAGGACAGAGAGGCTACTGAAGCACATCAAAGCCATGGGAGCTGGAGCCACAGTACCCAAAGTCTCAAGTGCTCAGGATAGTGCTTTACACAATCCCATGTCCAAACCACGTCATGCATTTCTGAAGAACAGACACTCCCAGTATGTATGGGTCCCTCTCCAGCCCACCCTCCTCGCGCCAGTGGCATGGGACAGCCGGCTTCTGCACCCACAGCAGCGTGGCCAGGGCTTCAGGCATCTGTTCTCTCTGGTTAGGGGGTTACTGGGGCACTTGCTTACCCCTCGGCAGGTACCTGAAGTCCTTTGGCTTTGGTGGGATTTAAGTATGGTCTTGCTTGTTTGAGGCCTATCTGAATAAACTGACAACTATTTGCCCTACTCAAGGATGCAGCCCGGGTCCCTGTGGTTCTGCACACCCCGTTTCTGCGCAGCAGTGACTGTGAAGGGACTGCCAGATACTTTGCATTGGGAACTCTGTTTTTAAGTGAACACCCTATTTTTTAGCTGTGTATGGCTGTATTACTTGTATATTTATATATTCTGTATTTATGTTATCGAAATGTAGTATTTTGTAGCTGTCTGTTACAATTTAACTTGTAAAAAATATGACTATGCTCTCTCATACTTAACCAGCTGCCTTTCAGCGTAGATTCTCTGCTCCTTTCCCTCTGTTGATAACAAACCACCATAATGTATGTAGATCGGATATTTTTTTTTAATTTAATTACTTGTCATTGTTAAATTATTTATTAGTGTTTTAAAATTTCATTTCACTGCATTTTTTTTTCCTGCCACCATTGCCTGGCAGCTAAGATACATGAGTTTCTCATACATTATGCTCCCTCCCATGTGCACATACGTGCACGTGCACACACACACACACTCTAAAACAAAAACAGAAAAAGAAAAAAAAAGAGAGAGATTACACTTCAGTATATTTGTAAATAAAAGCAACCTGTAAACAAAGCAGGATTTTCTTTCAGTGTGCAGTTCTTCCTTTGTTTTTGCAGACTGAAAGCACGTTCTCTGCATACTGGGGATGGCACTGCTGTTCTCTCAGGCAGCAAAACCAGGGGACTGTGGTTGCTGGGCACTGAGTTAATATTTTTCGTGGTGTGGAACAGTAGTTAAGGCTGCTCGGTGGGTGCCCTTCTTTCTGCCACAGAGAGACACAGCAAGGGCAGTGGCAGGGTCTCCTTTCACACTGGCCTCGGCAGGTTGAGAGCTCCTCTACAGGGATGGGGACAGCCTTTTACATGTCATGGCCCTCAGCCATTTTTGCATGGACTAGTTTAGGACAGGAAAAGTCTGTAGGAATTAAAGATGATGCAACCCGACCAGCCGCTCAGACCAAGCTCCGTCAGACAGAGATGTGTGTGGGGCAGTGCCAGCAACGCTTACTCTGAAGCACATGGATATGACTAGTCAACTGCAATAAGCCCAGCAGCATTTTGGTTTGGGCATACCTGGGGTCATGACAAGCCTGGGTGTGCTACTCCTCTGCCACTGGCCACAGGCATAGCTGCAGAAGAAACCAAGGAAATACCTGCTCATTACAGCAAACAGCTTACACCATGAACACAGCAGCTCACCAGCCCTCTGCTCCATCCATCACATAGCAGAGGTCTGGAGGATAAGCAGTGTTTCGGGTGGCACACAAACTGCTGCAGGAGAAGACCTCAGCACTTGTTGCCACCCGTGCTGTGGCGGTGTCCAGCAGCCGGCTCAGCTCGCAGAGGTAAGGGCTGTTTGCTGCCGCCGACAGCAGTGCCCTGGGTGCAGCCTCCAACCTTCCCGCTGTTTGCCAGGGCTCAGCTGCCTGGCCAGGAAGGACTGGCTCGTTGCATCCGCGGTGCCCGTGCCCTGAGCAGCCCCCGGGGGCAGCAGCCGGAGGTGGGATGCTCACCGGGCAAGGATGCTCACCGGGCAAGACGTGGTCTGGTCCTACCCGCCCAGTCCTGGTGCGAGGCAAGTTAGACAGTGTTACAGGCTCCCTTGAAATTTTTGCCATTAAAGCTATTTTTAAGCTGAGAGTTGTGATTTCCAGAAAAAAGCTGCTTTTCACCTACAGAAAGCACATACTCAGTTTTCCAGATAAAATTTTGGGTTTTTTTTAATAGAGATAAAATGTCTCAAATGGAAAACTTCTGACCAAATCCTGCTAGGTTTTCAACTGTCACTGTGAGAAAAGATCATTTTCTGAGAGAGAGACTCTTTAAAGGGAAGCAAAGCAGAGCAAATGCAGGTGTGGAAAGTGAACGAGCTCCAGAAGTAGACAGCCAGCTAAGCTGGGCCAAGGTTTTTAACCACTTTTTCTCTGCTTAAGTGACAGAGAAGCAGCCATGTGGTTATTATTTTATTATCTTAACCAATGCCATTTATCCTTAAGTGAAAAGCCAGTGGTGCTGCTGACTTGGAGAGCAGCGTGAGGAGGGCGGCACAGGGCCGAGGGGGATGAGGAAGCCTGGCCGCCCATCTTGCCACTGCCCGGGGGCCACAGGGCCAGCCCAGCCAGCCTGCCTGGCCCCACAGCCGTGCTGCTCTGCCGGCCCCTGCCACCCAGGAGGGTTCCTGCGGCAAACCGGAGCGCGAGTACCCTCGCTGCTGCTGCGTGGAGGCAGTGCGCAGGGGCCACGCTGGCGTCGCATCAACAGGCCTGCGTGGCTGTGGCCTCGCCAGGGCGGCAGCAGCCCCGAAGAGTTGGCTCCATTGTCCGAAGAGGCACGTGTGGTATGTGCACGCCTCGGAGATGGCTGCAGGGTCCTGCTGAAGCCACACTCGGTGCTTGCAGCAGTGGAGCCACAGCAGAGCTGTCAGGAGCGAGAAGTGGGGCCTGTGCTGGCGCGGAGGAGCTGGGCCGCCCGGCCTGGCAAGGCTGTGGGCAGCGGGCCCATGGCTGCGTGGCACGTGCTGGCACGGATGGCTGCTGGGCCCCAGCGTGAGCCCTGCCTTCTCTTCCCCCACTGCCGCCAGCACCGCCCGGGACAGGCCGGCCTGGTAAAAGCCCAGGCAAAACGGCGTGTGGTGTCTGTGGGGATGTCAAAGGGCCCTAACAGAGTCTTTCCTGGGGCAAAAGGCCAGCAAGGGGAGCTGAGTGCTAAAACAGACAAATGTGTATAAGTATGACCAAGAGATTATAAAGTATTCATCTCGTAATGGTGAATTTGAGACCAATATAAAATGACAGATACATGCTGGTGTCTCTTGGGCCATGTAAACATGAACATGAACTTAGCTGAGGTTTGATCTGGTCACATCTGATTACTCATTGCCATTCCCCAGGTCCAGAGGCACTACATTTCTGTGCCTCAGGCATAAAGTCACAATTTCTATTTTTTATTAAAGATCAAAACACACAGTTTTACAGATAACCTGATATCACCAAAAGGGGCAGCCCTGGTTCCCCC
Organism: Falco biarmicus; assembly: GCF_023638135.1. Classification (NCBI taxonomy): domain Eukaryota; kingdom Metazoa; phylum Chordata; class Aves; order Falconiformes; family Falconidae; genus Falco; species Falco biarmicus. Next base: position 2,191,728 of record NC_079296.1, on the reverse strand, counting down.
CCCCCGCTGCAGGGGGGCATATCATTCAGCATGTCTCTGCAGCCCCTGTGCAGCAGAGTGTGTGCATCTGCCTTGAAAAACAGTCCGTTAAGGACCAAAGTGACAGTGTTTTCCCCTGGAAGACCTGCTTAATCCAACTTGCACTGCAAGCACAGGGCTGCAAGAGTCAATGAGAGAAAGGGCATGCACCAGGAGCTGGCTGAAGGAACCCCAGCTGCCCTCTTCCACGGCAAGCCATGGTTTTACCAGCGGGGATGCGGTGCCCCCCAGGTGGAGGGTGTTAGAGAGCCGCCTGGTCTTTTCCACTGCTGTTGGCATATCATGGGTGCAACGTCATGCGGGGCACAGTGCGTCAAGAGGTGGTAGCTCAGTGACATAATAAACATCATTTGTGTTTAAAGCTTTTTTCCAATATTTAGTTCCTAAGTATGCACACATAACTGCTGAGCACAGATTTCTACTAAAACTCTCCCCAAGGTAAGGGAGGATATATCGCCCAGAGTTTCACCCAAAGGCCCGATCAATAAAGCATCTTTGTTCCTAGTCAGCCCCTTCCTTCCCTTTTGCTGTCCAGTTCCAAACTACATCATCCTGTTCCCCTCGTTCTTGTTATTGGTGGAATGTCACTGAGGAAAAACGAATTGCCATTAGCAATTGGTTTCACCTAAGTCAGAGTTAGCTACTCAAATATTCATGCTGTGTGTGCATCTAATATTTATGAAGGAAATTACTGAGTTGCCCATAGCCATTTCTGAATCTCCCAAAAAGATAGGTGAAAGGGATCAGCAAAAAAGAGGGAAAAAAAAAAAAAAAAGATGATTAATACATTTGGGGCTTGGTGTTCTGCATTGTTTGTGCTCTGTTTCTCTTTGGTGTCAGTGAGACAGAATGAAGACTGATTTATATGCCACAGCTGTAGCAAACAAAAGAAGAAGCGACCAGGGAAATGGCTAGAGGTAAAAATGCCGGTGCAAAAGGCTAAAGGCCTGCACCTGGGTACTGCTTCCCATGCAGTCTACCCCCCCTTGGAGCACCTTGTAAAATCAGATTATCTGCTGGACACAGGAGTTCAAACAGCCCTTCAAAAGATTTGTCTTAATAATTGCTGCCTTATCTTAACTTCTGTTTTTTTATCAGCCAAACTGCTGCTGGGAGGCAGATCCTGAGGATAAGGTGCTGTCACTCTTAATTATTATTACCTCTTATAATGAAAACACATTTGTTCATCCTTCTGTGCACTTGGAAATGGAGTAACTAATGAATGTCTAGTGTTTTATCAATATTTTTAATAACATAAAAGAAACATTATAAGTATGGCCCCACTGTATAAGATGATTGTACATTAAATGCTATTAAATAAATAGCATACTTGCTTCTCATTTATTTGTATTCAAATATAAACCAATTGCTCAGTAAGAATGATACACATTTTTACATTCTCAGAAAACCCTTCTTTCCTGAAAAGGAAATTTTGCAGTTAAGATGCTGTGGGGCTATTTTCCATCACAGAAGGAACATGGTAATTAGCACTAGAACCAGCAGGTACATTCTGAAATGCGGGAGATGATAGAGAATGCTATTTCTTTGTTTACTTATGATGGGAAAACAAAACAATTCTCTTTGAAAGCCCACTAATGAATTTGGCTGGTAGTATTTATCAAAACAACAGCCACCATTCGCATTCTCAAACTGTTTTTTCTCATACTTTGAGAACTCAATATGAATTACTCAGATGAAGTGAAGGCATAGCATCAATCATACGTGTGGAAGACCTTAAATTCAGAAATGACCTGCACATGTCCATGTCCTTGGCCCACTGCTCCTCACTTGGGTCTGACAGTTGCCACTGAAGGTGGCTGGCGCTGGACTTGTTATTGCCAGCTCGTCAGTGCACCGTGCTGAGCCCCGGGGTTTTGGCTTCACTGCTTCTGCAGATCACAGGCTCTTTGAGTATCAAACGGTAATCAAGACATGACGCTAGACATGACCAAAGCTGTGCCCCAAACTGCAGATGAAAGAAAATAATACTGAGTGAAGAATTATGTGAGATGCAACATGAATTAGAGTAATGCACATTTTACCAGCTCTTGATAGAGAATTTGCTCTTCTCTGCCCTCTGGATTTACCCTTTTGCTCTTCTCTACCCTCTGGATTTACATTAACTGATAATCTTTTGACCTTTAGTTAATAAGAGGGCATCGCATTCTCTCTTATTCAGACAAAAAGAGGAAATGGAGTGATATTTTTGTATGCCTTTGGGATGGTATGTCCACAAGGAGCTATGCAGGGGACTAACATGACATCTGCTTGCTCAGAAATCTTCCTGCCCACCACTCGTGCCAGCTAGCCACTGATGAACATAGTGAACAGGAGATCCATTCCTAGCAGCAGCAGATAATGAGGGCTTGATTAGACCCTGGCATAGTCAGATGATGTCTGAAGGAAAAAGGGGCTTGGAATACAGGCAGATAAAAGCAATGTTTTTATGACAAGCATTTGATCGCCAACACCAAGAGCAACATGCCGGAGCTGTGAGCAGAGCCCAGAAGCCTGGCTCTGGTGCTCAAACCACTCGTGTCTCTCAGCAGCACACAGATTTTTCTCATTGTCTTGTGCTTGTGTGTCCCTCCCCTTCAAAAAAATCCTTCTCTATGCTGCAATATTTTACTTCTAAAAAGGCTTATTCAGAATTTGAGTGGTTTTGTCAGAGTTGAGCCATTTTTCCATACAAATTGCTGCAGAAAAGAGTAAAGCACTGAAGGTTTTCTCACAGCTTTCTACTTGAAATATTATTTCCTGCATAAACAATCAACTTCCTTTTGGAGCATCACAACCTGACAGCCTCAACACAGTTCTTCCCAAAAATACTTTTAGCTCTTCTGCTGCTTCAGTTCAGTGTTCAACACATTATTTTGGGAACTGTGAAGAGACAGAGGTGACAAAATGAAGCTGAGAAGTCAGGTAATGATAGCGGCCAAAAGACATGGAGTCATAAGGAAGGTGATGGTGACCAGGGTGGTGGAGATCTAAAGTTATTTTCCTCATGCAGTGAGGATGCCTTCTGGTCCTCTGAGATGGGACTGAGGAGAGAGTGGTTCTAGGTGCTTTGTGTTGCCTCCTCCCCACAGTCAGAAATCCACGTTAGCTTTGTGCAACTTCCTACATTCAGAGAGGTCTCGGTGGGGCAGCAGCACTCCTTCACGGGCACAGCTGTGCCTGCTCTGGACAGAAGGTGGTGGTGGTAGAGAGCCACCGGCATAAGGCAGGAGCAAGGGCAGGAGGAGGATGGAACTCGCACCTCTTGCAAGCCCAGTGTGCTGCCTCCTTCCCTCAGGTGGTGGGGTCTGTGGGGAGCACGCAAGAGCCCTGTGGGAGCTGGAATGAGGATGAGGAGGGTGATGGAGACAGGGCCTGTGGAGGAGCAGAATCTACAGTGCACTGATGCCCATCTCTGTATGAGGCATTTTGGGGCATGCCTTGGGAAGAACACCTCTCTGCTTTGTAACTCAGGCTCCAGTCAGGTACTGACCCTTTTAACCATGAACTTCCCTAAGCCAGCTCTGGGGACAAGCCCTGCTCACCCGGTGCGACAGGAACCCTTCCCCAGGTGCAGTGTGAAAGTGCACGCTGCTGCACTCACTGCTGCAGTGAGGACATGGGTCACAGCATTTAATGCTTTTCCAAGGAAGGTGTTTCACAATGCAGCCACATCTGTATTATTAAAATGAGGAACATGGGATATGAAATGCCTTTTCCTTCTGAACACCCATTCTATAATTACCATGCCCTCTCCCCCCAAGGGAGCACGTCTGTGGGTGTTGTGTAATGGTTATTAGCTGCACACCCACAGACAGCCAAGACATGCAGCTCTCTCTACCACACCTCCCTTGTTACCAGCACAACTTAATCAGGCTTGCTTAATTTGTTCCTTTGTTCAACTAGTAACAAGTAAACTGGTGTCCAGCAGAACACAATGAGTTACTCCTGATCAGATTACCAGTGGTCTATCCCAGCTGGGGCATTCCCTCACACCTGTGTTGTCAGATTAACATTGATAAGGAGCTGCTGATAAGCCTCTCACACAAAAGTGCTCCCAGTGAAGCCCGTGCATTCCCTTGATGTTTCTTTACACCTTAGTGCTGTGTGAAAACCTTTTGCTTTAGGACTGAGAGGAAGAACCAAGTAATTATACTCCTGGTGGCAACAGTCTTTCATGCCGGACCCAACAATGGAAACCTGCTGCTTACTGAAGCAGGCAAAATATATGTGATTAAATCACAAAGACCTGGATAACCTAATCTCTTTTTTTTTCCTTACGATAAAAAGGGAGAAACCCCAAGATCTGTGCATGAGGTAGAAAGAAAGGGAAGCGTGTCTGAAGGCAGGTTGCTAACAGGCTGGCATCTCCAGGGGCACAGCAGAGCTGTGGCTTTGCACTGTGGTGCAGCCTGCATCTGACACCGTGCAGCCAACCAGGGCGCCTCCTGCTTGGTTTCTTACCCTGTGCATCAGCTGATTGAAACAGAAAGCTGACACCAGTATCCCAGTTGTAGCTCATCTGCCTGTCTAACTTCCAAAGGCAAGTCAAAGAATGAGTCTCAACAGCTGTACTCCATAAACGCTTCTTCCTCCAGTGTGCAGCTATTCTCCTGGGGAAAACCAGTGAGTGTAGGCTGGCTGCACCCCAGGTCACTCCAAACATTTTTGTATGTGTTCCGTTGTTGCAATGACATGCCCCATTCTTAAAAAATATTCGTTTTCCCACTGCTACATCATTAGTTTGCAAAACGCTTAGAAAATGAAAATGCTAGGCATGGGCAAACTCTGATAATTTTTAGGAGGACTGAAGCAGCAGTGATGTCTGCGTGCTGCTGGTGCGCTGCTGCTGCAGTGCTGGTGGGAGACCACCCCTCCAGCCATGCACAGCACGATTCTCAGTTGCTGCAGTGATGCCGCCTGTGAAGCTCCTAAGGCTGCAACTGGGCACAGAGGGGTTCAACTGCCTCAAGTTCCTGGTAAATCTGCATTTGATTACATTTCCATGAGACTAATGCATTTTAATGACGTTTGTAGCAGAAATTGTCCATTTCTTCACTTCCTTAATCTCTGAAACTTTTGTGAGGCCTTTCAAGCATGGAAGATTCCTGTAAGACAACCAGAACATGTATGAAAAAGAACAGGCTTTTGAAATATAATCTTCTCCAGTTTAAAATAGAGGTAGTGCTGGCCTGTTGACAGTAGGTCTCTGAAGACTTTCAATATACTTTTTATTCCATGGCTCTGGCACCACATAGGAAATTAATTCAGCGACAATATTTTCATTAGATTATAACCCAAGTTCTCAATCTTAGGCACATTTGTATGCTTGTAATACATTCTAATTACTTGTAAAGAATAAGTCTGTGTGCTGGTTGGTTTATTGAATATATTAAATTAATGAATAAATAAATTTGCCTCCACGCTGGGAATGCCACTCGACGTCAAAGCTTGCCGCAGAAGAAACCAGAAATGCACTCATTTGTGATTTTGGTAAATGATATGATTTGTATTTTAGGCGGACTTTTCTGTCTCTCACAGGAGCGACGATTGAGAAAAGCACTTTTTTCTGCCTAAATAACAGAAATCAACTGTGTAAAGACCCTTTTTCTTTATTTTTTCCTCTTTATTTTCCTTTTTTAAATAATGATTGTTCATTATGAATTTAGTTAGAATTATTCTTTCTGTCTGAGCTCAGCACTTCACATGCTTTCTCTAGGATGGAGCTCTCAGAACATTCACCCACTCATCTATTTTCATGCATTTCTAAGTTACGTAGAGTAGGAAGGAAATAGATACATGAATTAAAATGGCAATACTGGTGGAAAAAAGTGTCAGTAATGTGTATGTGTCCATATTATGAGCTTTTCTGTTTATCTTGTCATATTTTGGTAAAAAAAAATACATTTTTAGCATGGAACAAAGTCATCAGAAGTGAGATTTTTTTCTCAAAAGATGGGAATTGACTATTTTTAAAGAAAGCTATTGAATTTCCATGGTAGGAAGGATAAGTTCCTCTGCTTCTGCAATGCAGAGCTATAAGAGGCTCATCCCGCCCCCTTCTTCACTGGTTTGTTCAGTAATGTGTTGCCTACTGAGTTTTCCTTTAATGGAATGATTTTTGTCTCTGGCTCATGAGAGAAAAAAGTTCAGGTCTTAGCATGCAAGGAAGCCGACCTGGTATTCTGGCACTAGCGCCAGCATCATTCCCTGGAGCAGTAGCTCTGAGAGCGCCTTGGTTTACAGGGAAATGCTCCTCGTTTCTCAGAACCATTGCATCCCCTTCAAGTGCCAGATTTTCTGATTGTCTTCCAAACTCCAAAATGCTTCTGGTTCCGGATCCCTTCCTGCCAGTGGGATCCCGTGGCATCAAGAATGATGTCTTCAAAAGTGCTTACCAAGAATGTGGAGAAGAGCACAAGGGACTTTACGCAGGAAAGAACATTCCTGTTGCCTCTCCAAGTAAATGTAAGGAGATTCAAGAGGTAAAAGAAATTGGCTTCTGGTGCTGGAAAGCTGTTAGGTCAGGGAAGAGGCTTGACGGTAAGACTGGGGCAAAGGAAGAATGAAAAATGCTCTTCCAGCCGGTCGAAATAAGAATCAGTAGAACAAGACGATGTGGTTTTCTGTGCTGTTTGGGCTGCAGTGCTTTGTTAGAGAACTGTTCACCCATGTGAAAATGTATAACCCTGTCAACCTGCCAAGTGAAACTTTGGGTGATCGGCTGCGTAAGTGCTGGTAGCACAGGATAAAGCTGCCTTTGGCTATTTCAATTACACGCCCAATTCTTTTAAGACTTCTGAATATTTGGGAAAGGAGAATATGCAGAACTTGTTTATTTACATCAGATTGTGCTGTGTTTTCAGGTTTCTCAACTGCTTTAGGAGCATGTGAGCACAGCCCTAGCCCTTCCCCTTCCACATACCTGCCAACATCGTCAATACAGCAAATGAATCGTCTCCAGGAGAAAGGAGCCGTGTCAAGCTGATGTTGTGCAGGGTTTCGTCATTTCAACAAAGTGGGAACTGGAGCAGAGGCAGGCATTAAACAGCAAATGCTTTGCAAAGCAAAGTGTCAGATACTGGTGCTGCAGCGATGATTCAGGCAGCCCTGGGGGCATTACTGATGTCTGTGCTGGGCTGGGTTGGAGCAAAGTGTTGTAACCAAGGGCACATCTTAGCCTTTCATCTTTCAGGTACTGCTGGAAGCATGGCCAGGCACTGCTGGGCTTGGGTGCTGGGCAGAACAGAGGAGACCTGAAACGGATTTCTCTCTGCCTTTATTGAGACAGAACAGCCATCCCAGGGTTTGCACAGCTCCTGGCTGTACACTGGGCAGCAGTTCTCCCACTGCAGGGCTTGTCAGCAGCCTACATACTCTGCAAGCATCACTAGGGAGTTTTGGCAGGAAGCTCTAAGCATCTCACCTTCTTCAGAACTGAAATGGTTTTTCATGGATCTGGATGCTTTCAGAATGGCCTGCCTGTGCAAGTAGCTTTTTTCCATGGGTGATTGCAAGTGAGCTCTTTTGGATGAGGAACTCACTGAAGTTGACAGCTTAGTTCCTTTGAATTTTTGTACAGCTTTCTGTTCTGCACCAGGGTGGTGCTGAGCCTGCCCTAATTAGCCCAAATTACCATACCTACAGAAAGCATGAATTCATCCTCATGGTACCTTGCTTATCTCTACTTAGAGCTGCTGCAAAGACATGCCCCTGAGGGCATCACAGTAAATTTCTGGTCCTTAATTCACATGTTCAAACTATTATTCAAACTTGCACATCAAACCTATTACTGCTTTCAGCAATTTTCAGCTTCCATTAAGGAATGCTCTACCTTTTTCTTTTCTAATCTGCTCAAAACATGCAGCAGCGTTCAGATGGTTGAAGGGGTACCCTGAAGAGCCAGCACATTAAAACCCATCTTGAGACAGCCAGGACTTAACAGCTCAGAACTGTTACACCCTGTCACAACTCCTTCCAGATTCGCCAGTCCTTGCTTTCACCAGATACTGCTTTTTCCTACAATATTCTACTTAACCGCTCCAAAAAGAGCCGTTCCACAGGGGTAAGGAAGACTGGGCTGCTCCTGCTACTATTACTAATGAAGCAATGCCTCAATTAGCTATCAGATAGGAGTTTCTGAAAGCTGGAGCTGGTATCTGCAAGTCTGGAATATTTGTGTTTCTGTAATAAAAGCAACAATTACACCACAGGAAGAAAAACAAACCTCCACAGACTGAGTAGATAAAAATGAACAGGTTTAACCAAAGCAATGGAGTAATATTTTATCAATCATCATGATTTTGCATTGCCAAACTTTACCTTGTAACACTGGAGGAAAATGGAGTTTTTATTCTAGTGAAAAATGTGACTGACTGGAAAGAAAAGCTAACTTTCTGAAGGCTGGGTAAAAAGTCTTAAATGGTTGGTTTTGAATCAAATTCAGATATGAATGATTAAAACTTTTACTAATGCAAGTACAATAGTAACATTAATATTTTAAAATAATTGAAAATCAAATAAAAAGTTTACCCGACATGACATTTCTGTGTAATCATTATTTTTTTATTTCTGAAATACAATTAATAATATCTTAATAAGACCAGTTGCCCCCAAAAGGGCTCTTGCAAAACTACAGTATGTTCCAGATACCTGTCCTGATTTTCCTGTCTCTTTTCTGCCTCGCAGCCATCTAAAAAGCAGTTTACTTGCTCCACTCTGACAGTCTGGGGATTTCTTTCACTTTATTTCCTCTGAAATAAAAGATATCCATCTCTTATTTTGCCAAATCAAAGTCTGACCTAGATCCTTATCTGGGGTAGCATGGAGGCTGGAGCTAGTATATAGCTTCCAAGGAAACAGTGAGAGGCAGCTTTTTCTTGTCCCCTTGGCTATCCAGGTGCCATGGGTGACACATGGATACCGCAGTGACGTGATGTCCCAGTGGCACCTGTACCTAGGCTTTCCCTTGGCACCAGCCGTGTGGTTCCACATGGTTTAGAGAGTGACACCCATGTGTGCTGGGTGCCCCGCAGCTCCCAGTGCCCCATGCTTCTGCTCCTGGCAGTCGAAGCCAGCTCAGGGCCAGGAGAGGAGCCCCAGGTGAACAGGACAGCACCCTAAAATGGGCCCTAAAAATAAGAGCTATGAACAACCTATCTAATACACCACACAGCAATCTGAGGATCATGTGCGTGTATTTAGAGTGCCATTGTATATTAGGTATAGAAAGAATTAAAGAAAAATATCTTTGCACATTCTCCTTAAGCCTCTGTAAGGAGGTAAGTCCTACCACAACTTTCAGAGAAGTTGTGTCTGCCCACTGCGTGATGGACTCCCGTCAGAGAAGGCGTTTACAGGCCCTACGATTCAGGGAATAGCATTTATTTTCAGAAAGGCTGCCAAAGAGCATAGATGGTTATTCCAATCAGATAGAAAGTGCAGGGAAACATTTAATGAATTAAAAATATTCTTTTGTTGAAAAGAAGTTTATATGTGGGCACTTTATGGGTGGCTGGAGGGAGGGGGGAGGGAAATGGAAGCAGCAGTTTAAAAAGAAAACAGCGTGTTTTGTCTTTCTGAGCCTGGCATGGCTGTGACATGAACAATGTCTTTTATATATATATCTGTGTGAAAATCAAAAGATGTTGTGGCATTTCTTTTGCAGTTTTGCAGGAGAATCAATCTTCCCCTCTACTTCACATCGTTTACCTTTCAGACTTGTCGCGGCTGCTCAGAGCATGAAAAGTGAAAAACGCAGGAAAGCACAAGGTGACGTTAAGCGATGAGCATCGTCACTGAGGTATGCAGTTTGCTGGCACATCCTGTCTGACAGCAGCAGACTGAGAAGAACCTGGCTTGGAACGGTGCAGAATAGAAATGAGTGTGAACTGAGGATGCACGCTACGATCAACAAAAAGATGAGACAAAATAGACGCACAGCGTGAGTGTGCACTCCCACAGTGTGAAATGGTTTTCCAGGTGAGGCTCGCTTGGCAGCAGTGCCCCACGTGCTCCACCTGTAGGACATGACAAAACCAGCATTTCCTCAGTTACCCTGCATATACCAGAAAATGCCTGTGCCGGAGGAGAGGCCGGCACACGCAGGGAGCAGGCAGCATTAAAAACAGAATCCGCTGTGTCCCTCTGGATGAAAAACTTCCTACCATTTCTGTCAGATGCCCAAGTTACATGGCAAGAAACTGTTGCTCACAGGCTGGCATTGACATGGCAGATAAGAACACAGCCGCTGCTTCTGGCAGCATTTCAGAGCAGGATTTTCATAAGGATTAACTGTTCCTGAACGATTTCTCCAATATATGGGTTACAAATAACCTGATATCTGATAATGTGATAAATATATCAGACATGCAGGTCTTTCTCGTACCAACACCGTGGCCAACAAAAGGAAAACCTTGCCCTCCAGTTATGCAGAATGCCTTCAGTGACCCTGTGGACGCTTCGGCGGGTGCTGATGGAGGGCAGGACTGCGCTCCACAGGGCAGCCTTCTCTCCAGCACTTTGACCCTGCAAAGTAAAAATCATTTACACATTCCAGTTCTTGCATGGCTTGGCTTTTGTGTGAGTTCATTCCCCAGATAATTAGCCTGGAAGAATTCAGGGCAAGTACTTTCCTTCCTGATGCAGGAATAAGAATGAACAGTTATAGCAACAAGCAGGCTCTGTCTCTAGCAAGCATGGTCCCTCCAGTCAAGACCCACTTACCAAAGTAACCACAACAGGAGCAACAAAGGTTGAATTTGTACGGAAGGTTTTGTTAAACATGGAAAACAAAATTTGGCTAACCAAGCTGGACACCACTGCTGGACTAAACTAGCTCTCTCTCATATGATGACTTCTGGTACCTCTCTTTTTAGCCTGCAAACATCTTTTGCCTTTCTTCAATTGCCCTTTCTCCTTCTGTCTCACACTGTTCTTTAGATTTCTTTTCATGTGTCTCCTGGAGTATTACTGACCTGCTCTTCTGCTCACTTGCAGCCTGCAGTCCAGCAGTTCTTGGCCTAACAGCTCTGTCATCCTTACTGATGCTGGAAAACTCAAATTCAGGCACATGTTTTTTGCCAGTGATTTCAGACAGTAACTCTTGCCCCTTCTCAGTATCAGGAAGAAACCAGAAGGTTTGGGCTTGGGTGCTCCCTCAGCATAACTTTGCCTGGGAAGCAAATCTGTCCAGAGATCTTGTCCTTCTCTAAGGAACCAGCAGCCATAAGTGAATAGGTCCCAAGCTCACAATTGCTCTTGGTGATGCTCTGTCAGGAAACCAACTGATGTTTCTTGCCTCTTTTTTAAAAAGAGTCATGTATCATCTGTGGTGGTAAGTAAAGGAGACAGCAACTCCCAGACCAGCAGTCTGGTCTGGAACTGGTCTTCACAAGTGTCACGATTTCTGTCACTCCTACTTCCAGATATGATAGTGCTTGGCTTTTTGTCATTAACACCTTGATTTTGCATCAGAGCTTTGTCTTCTAGCTTGTGCTTCTAAGAATGTATATAAACATCACATATGCGCTCCTTTCTATCAGAGATTTTTATGAATAGCTGCCATAATAAGCTGATATGGATCTCCAAACTTTTTTTGTAATTTGATTTCATGTTGCTGTGGGTATCAAAGCTCTAACACATCAAAGCAAACACAGGTAAGCCTGGCTTTTGTTCAAACATCAGAAAACAGCATGTCTCCAGCATAACTCATCTTGGAGGCATCAGACTCATGCCTCAAAATGGATGTTCTGACTTGCTGTATTATCTGGCCATTAAGTCCTCAACATACTTAGCAACATCTGATGAAGTTGTTTGTATTAGTACTGCAATGCTGTTGGTAAGAAAGCAGCCTTGGGCTTCTCTGCCCTGCTGGATGGAGTACCTCTGACAAAGTCTGGCTTCCAATATCCCACCCCTGATCAGACCATAGCTGAGCTCCATTCTCCCACAACTCATCCGCTACTGCCTTAGTTTTTGATCTCTTGTCAGAAATGCAAGTGCATGTACCATGTAAGATGGCTGATGGTTGCCGTTTCAGGATCCATTGTATTCACTCATCAGTCAGTCAATATGCATCTTGCCTTAGAAACTGCCACCTGTAATGTCTCTAGAAATGCAGTTCTGATGAAAACGGTTGCTGTACACCCATATCAAGCACATCATACTCACTTCGAACATCTTGTGTCACTCAGAGCCATGAATAAAATTTCCATGTTTCCATGAGTAAAATTTGGGGGGGGAAGTACATTTCTAAGAGTCCATACTCTTTGCATAAAGTTTTCCACCCAAATATTTCTATTTTCTGCTGTGCTGCAGTGTTTGTAGCCTATTTTTTGGTGTAACCCAAGTCTAGAAAGTTTAGATTTATTCATTCTAAACTGGCGTAGAGACTATACAACACACATTACCTGCCCATCCTCTTCACATGTACTAAGAAGGTGACAACTCCCTCTACTATCAAAGTAGATAATTTTTTTGTTTCTTTCAAACTTTGGATCATTACAATATGATGCAGCTGATGCCAAAGCATATCAAAATCTGAGAGGAGACTGGGTATTTGTGTGAATGACAGGAATACTCTCAGCTGCAATTAGTGCAGTGCCCTTTTTCGAAGCAAGTGAAATATTTGTTGATCTCCAGTCCTCCGCTATTGTAACTCTTACGTTTCTTCCCAAAGGATTGCAGAATGCAAGTAGCAAGGTAAACTGCTATACCTGCTAATGGCATTGGTTTTGCTCTTGGATGGTGCCTGTGGAGTGCCTGCAGGCATGCTCATGGGCTGACTCACCAGGCTGTGCTGCTGCTCAGGAGTCCCACTTGCTTTGGAAAGCACTCAGGACTTGCATCCTTCAGGCCAGGAGACTGGGCATGTCACAAGCAAGAACAGGTTGTTCCAAGGAGCTGGCTGAGGTGATCCCTCACTTTAAACTATTGCCCTTTCCAGGGGTATACCCAAACCCTACGCGATATCTCTGTTCCTGTCTGGGAGCTTTGACCCCAAGTCCTGTGTGTTACCACAGTGCCATTCTGTGACATAAACAACACTGGTTTTTTGGTGTGTATTGCAATAGCGTGTAGGAGTCTCTTGGCCCTCTAAGGATGCAATAGAAGGATTCACATTATACCATCCGTGATGACTGCTCCTAGATGAATAATTCGCATTAAAAATGAAGTACCATGTGAAGTACCTGATTTTTCAAGAAGTATCAGGCTAGCACCTAAACTGCCATGTGGATATTCTCCCTCAGCACTTCCATCTGTAAATATGACACTTTTTAATTCTGTCTCTTTGATTTACCATCAGTTGTTTGCCTGCCTAGGTCACCTGCGGATATGCCCGTTAGCAGTGCCTGTGGCAGTGTGGGTGGCAACAGCCTTCGTGAATCTGGGTATGAAATCGGTAGTTGGACTGTGCCCTACCCCGCTCAGCAGTGGCTCTGCTGCCCAGCAGCACCTGAGCCCATGAACTTGAGCAAGGTGGCTTCTCCAAAGCCTTAGAAGCTGAAGGGACATGGTAGAGAGAGTGGAGTATCCCTGAGGAAGTAGGGGATTGGGACCGTTGCCCTATCCTGCAACATTTCACATGGAGCTTAACAGAGCCAAACGCGTGCGCAGCTGCTATTCACGAGTGAAATTCTGTGTGCAACAAATGAGCTGGGAAGGCAGCGTGGAGATGTGTTCCCCTGCCGTTTCAGCATGGACACAAAAAATTGATGCTGACATATTATCAGCATATGTGGCCTTTGATCACTGCTGATGTATTATTGCACTCAAGAAAGATCATGCTATTTCACATGGCGCTGAGATAGTAAACAAACAATTCAATGGTTTAATAGCACCTAAACTTCAAAAATGTTGACTCCAAAATAAAAAGGTGCAGTAGGATGTATACAGTATATAGTTCAAATATTTATTTGAAATATTAATTTGCAAAAATACCCCATTAAGATTCTATTTTGAGTGGTTTAATAACTTCCTATTAAAGAGCAATTTATTCTTTAATAACTTTCTGTGAAGAATTGTATGTAAGACGCTAGTAATAAAGCGTTACCAGATGATGTCATAGACAGTAGTTGTAATCTCTCTCCCTTTCAAAGGTGTCTTTTGGATAAAGTTTCAAGTTGCAATAAAGAACTATAAAGCACTATGTTATAATCAATCCCAGTTAATTTTTTATGCATGTATGGAATTGTAATAAAGAATGCTACTTGTGTGTGATCTCACTTGGAAGCTAAACAGGGTAAAGAGCTCAAAAACCACTTGCTATGTGCCTGGGAAACACACAGGGGACAACACATAGGTAAGGATCTGAGCCACGGGAACATCTTGAATCTGAAAAAATATAATGTTCCATTGAACCTGAAAAAAAATGAACCATTTAAATGAGATGCTTAATAGAGCTCACTGTGAAACCCAGCACAAACTTTTCCTCCCATACAGAAAATATTCTCCTTTCTTCTGGTACTTTAATGGACTAACTCTTTCTTCCCTGGATTCTGGAGAAACTCTGAATGGTTTTCAGTTTTCAGTCCTAGTTATTTATGGATTCAGTGCAAGGCTAGGGGAGAACTAACATTCTTTGGACAATGAGAGAGCACACACTAAAAAGGAGTTGGTTGTTAAAATAATTGCATGTTCAGTGCTCCAGTGAAAACTGAGATTACAGCTACAAACCCCATCTCCAAACCGCTCCTCCTCTCCTGCCACACTCAGAATCCTCAGAGCAGAACCATAAAAGAAACACTCTATGGGACAAACATTGCCCGTGGCCTGACATGGTGCTTTTCCTGCTCTCTAATGAGCATCCACACAGTGTGTGCTGGTTAGGCACAGAGGCGCAAGACTTTCCTCTGGATCCAGTTACCCTCTGCACATCAGGGGTGCCAGTGAATTTTTCAGTCTGTCCAGTCAGCCCAGTTGTTAGTGTTTCATACTTCGGTTTCCATAGCAATGATGCCTGTTATGATCAAAGTCTACAGGATTTTTAATGTAATCACCAGCCAAAAGCTGAAAGAAATGTTATGGGAAGGATTGGTTCAGTTTCAGGGAACTGAAATAGAAACACAATTTTAATTGATATTCAGTAGTATTTTGGCACCTAGATCCTAGAAGCCCTCTGGAAATCTTAGACCAGGCCAGTGGGTGATCCACCATTTCAGCACTGTGCTCAGTAATTTTATGCTCAAACAGTTTTAGTTAGGGACACTCCCAACATCTATCTCACAAATTACCTATGGAGTCACATCCCCTGCAGCACTGGTAGGATATTATATCATGCATCTTTTTTAGCTTATGACTGGAAAAGATAAGATCTGAAAAGAATTTGGTGGTGAGGTAGGTGATGAAATTCTGCTGCTGTGTTTGAATACATCAGGCAAGAATTGTTTTGAGTCCTGAATATGTATTCGATTTCCACAGGCTTCTAGGTGAGCGAGCATCTTTTGCAGAGGGAGTACAAGCATTGATATGCAGATAGAACACAATAACTATCAATAATCCAATGACATCTGAAAAATCAGGAAATACATTATTCCAAAATAGTAAATGGACTAAGAGCCGTTCATATCTTTAACATTAGGTGCCAGAGAATGTGATGTTGCTTATGTTGTCCCAAGTTTTATTTGTGTGAATAGGTAAATAGAACTTAAATGATCTCTTTAAAGATGCTTATCAGCCTCCACTACTCTGCACCAAAGGCATGAAAACAGTTACTCAGCAGCAAGGAGAGGTGGGGAGGAGACCACTGCTGTTTGGAGCTGTCTCCAGCTCCTTGGGTATGATCTAGAAAAGGACATATTTTTCTTTAACCCCCAGCACTGGGCATTGTTCCTTAGGTGTTCAGTGCAGATGTGAACACAGCTTCTTAGACTGATATACAGAATAAATGAAGTTTAGCCGCCACATATGATAAACTGTGGGAAAGGTGGCTGGATGCTGGGATGCTTTTGGTAGCAGTAAGCTTTATGGAAATGAGGATGCTCTGCAGTGATTTCCTGTAAGGCCCAGCAGGTCAAAATGTGGGGAAGCAGGTAACAAGTTTAGGTCCTAATGAGACAGGCACAGCTTACACAGCTAGCTCTATCTCTTGCTGAGGCACAAGTGGGTACAAAATGGACATGCTAGGATCTGTCTGCTGGCTCCCAAGCTAGGGGAAAGTTAACCACAAGAATACAGGAACAGAGAGTGGAAAAAATTACCCTGTACTTTTAATGCACCTACATCAAACACATTGGGGAAACAAAGTTCCAACACCGGAAAAGGGAGAGCACTATTTTCTGATCATCATTTTCTGATGGCTTGTCTGTTTGCCACCGAGTCAGACCAGCCTGTTCACTCTTGCAAGGAGAGCTACCTGCCAGAGGCCAGGAGGAACTGGCAGATTATCTTGACATCTTACACCGGGTCAGCCTGTTATCTGAACGTGGACCAGGGCTTTGCTTGGTGGGAAGGATCCTGCCCAAGGAAATCTTGCAGTGGGGCAGCACAGCTGGTATAACAGCTTCCCTCCAGTTCCAACTTCTGCTGCACAGAGTGTGGATGCAGGTCTCATGTCTGAAATGTTCCTTTCTCGTCCCTTTTATGTCACCATGCATCTATATTTCTAAACAGGGGCATTATCCGCTCTTCCGTTTTACCTTTCAATAAAGCAAACCAAACAAAGCAGTATCAAGCCCCTGAACATCAATGGGGAGAATACACACATATTCTTGGGCTGTCCAAACTACAGCCCTAACATCCTGAGATGCAGCAAACACAGCTTCCCTATTGTCCAGGCTACCCCAGCTGAGCTAAAAGGAATGGCCCAGGGGCGGGGGAGAGGAGGATCAGCTGTGGGCCTGATCCCAGCTGCGTCCAACCAGCTTTGTTACAGGCAACAAAGAGTAGAAGAAAAGACTTTTGTCCTTTATTGCAAGGGCGACCAACCTCCGTCTCATTGGCAGCAGTGACGATTAACCGGAGAGGATTCATTTATTGTCTGGCACTCGAGATCTCCCAGCAGTAGTCCACTCCAGCGTGCTAAAATAATGGGCAGCGCCTTGTTTTTGTAAATGACTCAGTCTGGCTTTGTCTCTTTCTGTGCCAGACTGCACAGCCTGGAAGAGCTGGTTGGCAGTGGTGGAGAGATCTCACTGAGAGATGGCTGTGGAAAAAAGATAGAGAAAATGTGTGAAAAAAATTGCCACGACAGGCTGAAGAGTGAAGCAAGGTCTCCTTCCAGTGAACCTGGCATAAGCAAACAGTGCTGGGTTGACAAGCGTTTCACGAGGGCTCCAGTACCCCATCTATAAAACCTCTTCTGGGAGGACAGGCAACATAGGCTACTTATGCTAGGACTTATAGCCTGGAGTGAGTTTTATGGAAGAACTCTTGACCCCTGCAAAAGGGCATAACACGAGAGCAAAAACAACACCACTGCAGCGGTCTGTGCACTTTCCTGTAAGAGCAAGAACTTCCCACCGGCTCAGCTGGGGAAGAATGAATCCCATTCAGGGACAGAGGCTCATACCACGGAGGCCTGCCACCAGACACCCCTTCCTGATGCTAATCCTATTCTTCTGCTTCGGATCAAGTAATTTTTGTGTGAGTATTTTTCCTTGGCTAAAGAAAAAAGATATTTAACCACAACAAACCTGCTGCCAGAAAATGTCAATCTTAGCTTCTTGGGTCTATATCATAAGCACGCGCTACCTATTTCTGACTGTCATTTACTTTTGACTGCAGAGGTACCTCACACATTGACAGAGGTCTCCTGGCAGTGCCAGCACTTTGCCACCCTCCTGAAAGCAAGCATGTACAGTCCTCCAAGACATGAAAGAAACTTAATAAGCTTTAGTGCTAGAAGGCACCGACAGCAATGTTTTAAATATTCTCTTGCAACACTTGTTTGGGAGTGCAGGAAAATTCTCCTTGCAAAGAAGTACTTTCATTAGATTGCGGAGTAGAGAAATACAAGCTTGTAAGATCTAAACCTTGCTTGGTTGCCAGCCTGTCCCTACTCTGAACACTTAAAAAAACCCTTCTCCACATTCAGGTGGCTCAATCATCCTGGCCGGGGCTGGAGAGGGACAGCATCTTCATTGCATCCTGTTAAACCAGTGAAGTAAAGCAAGAGTGCCATGCATCCTTACTAAGCAAAGCTTTGAAACACACATTTGAAAATCTTTTTGCAATACTTCCAACAAACCATGTGTTTTATGTTTTGTTATTAATTTTTCTTAAATTAAATAGACGCTAGTAAAAATTCTCTCAGCTATGGCCTAGACCTGACCTTCTGTAGCAGTAGACAACAGCCCCAAATGTGGATTTATTGCCCTGATGTCAACTCCTTGGCTACCACCACCCACCAGTGAGTCCCTATGCTCAGCCTCAGACAACAATATGGGGGTTGGTGATTTCTGAGGTGCTTGACCTTGGCCAGCACAGCCCAGCAGCTTCCACCCACAGCTGTTCTGAAGGGAAGGAGTCATTCCAGCGACATGAGCTGGTGCTGCGCAGGGGCAGGGAATCTAAGTGGCACTAACTCATTGCAAGAACCCCCAACGACCTGCATGTGATCAGTCACAGGTCTGATCACTATCACTTTGATTGAATTGCTGCTGAGAAGTGTAGTCACCATTGCTTATCCTTGAAAATATCATTGTTTGTTCCATCATCCATTTCCTCCACAATTCTGCTTTGAATTTTTTCATGAAAATTTTTCATTTTTCAATAGCTCTTTGATCCCTAGCCTCCTACTTAGTAGCTTACAATTTGAAAATACTATATTGAAACAAAACTCATCATGAAAAAAGAAAAATACAGCCCTGATACTAAAAAAGAAAAAAGATACCCTGACATTTCCACTGCTCTTGCACTCTTCAGTAGTGCCAATAACTCAGAAACAGCAGAGAGCTGTAAATTAATTTTGCTAAACAAGAAGAGGGAAAAAGTTGTAATATGTAATAATATAAACAATAACTTACCAGAAAAAAGTGCCATCTCCAAATATGTGTTATTGCCTGTCCTGCTGAAAAGAGCTTGTTACTGCCACACACTCTTTACTAGGGCTTTGGCTGCTCCTCCTTGTTCTGGTAATGGTCTAGAAAAGACAAAGAGCAAGCTAGTTCCAGTCAGGTCAAATTAAGCTGGAAGCAATGAATACAATGAGGACACCAAAAAGAAGTAAGACCCAAGGAGTTAGAAGCAGAGCTTCTGGAAGTCTGTCCCTTTTTTTTGTTAACTTGGTGGGAGCATCCTGGGAGCTCAGCCCAGCCTGATGGTAGAGGAATGACTTGAAACAGCACCGACCAAAGAGCTGTATGAAATAAGCACACAGTAATCATGGCAGAAAATCAAGAAACATGAGTCTGGGAAAGCTTCTACTACAAAAACCTGGTTATTACCTTTTATTCTGGAGAAAAAGAAGTTCTTTGCAGTTCACTTCAATTCCCAGGGCTTCTGAATTTGAGTTTATTTTTTAGAACTTTCTTTCTTGGCTTCTGTCTTTCATTTCCCTTGGGCAGCTTTTCTTTTTGATAGTGAAGCATCATCTTAGTCCAAAGTTCCCTGTCAGATACTCCAGGATTTCTCTCTGTATTCCTATTTCTATTCTGCATTGCCTGTTGAACTCATTCTCTTATATACAGAGTGGGTGGAAGAAGCACTGACAGTAGGGATGGAAAAGTAGGGAGTGGGGCGTGGGGGTGCAGAAGCAAGGAGTGAAGTTTATTTTTAGAACAATTTGGATGACTACAGTCTCTGTTCTGACTTTGCAAGCTCAAGACAGCCAGACCTTCCAACAACTGCATGCCCTGGGCAGTCCCTGATTTCAGTAAAGGTGCTTTTTGAGGGCAACAGCAAAAGAGAAAAAAATTAAAATGGGCTTTGGAGGAGGTGGCTTTGTGAACAGCAACTCAGATTGAGGGCTCCTGATGCTGTGTGACTTCTGCTAATTTCTTAGCTCTTCTTCACCTCATATATGCACTTCAAATCAGCATCGTGATTAGAGGTTATGCTGTCCTCATATGAGAGTTGTTGTTAATTGGATTATTGCAGTCCATATTTGCCACTGTTTCTGCAGTACAGATTCCCATCTATGTTAAGACTCATTCACCTGGTAGCATTCCTAAATTTAAGAAATCAGTTTTACTGTCTGTATTAGTTATTACATTGATTGAAATAATACATTTAAAATATTTCAGTTATTGGCTGAACAGCGTGGGAAAGGGACCCCAGGGGCAGCATGGCCCCACATGACGTGGGTGACAGTAGGCTCCTCCAGCACTGAGCTGAGGTTTGCCCATGTACTGGTCCCACTCCCATGAGTGGGTCTCAGTTTTCCCGGGCAGTCGCCCACTGATACCCATCTGCCGGTGATGGGAGGATGCATCCCTCACTTACCAGGCATGTCCCTGTGGCAGTCCATGCTCCTTCCTGTTGCCAAGAAAAACAGCATTTCACCAACTTTCTGAATTTTGTTTTATTTTTGCTCTGACTGTCCTCAGTACACTCATTAGTTGGAGCCCTAGAATGAGCTGAAAATGAGTTACAGATGGGCACTGAGCACAACAGAATGCTACTATTTGTTCAAGACCCTTTATGTGCATGTCTCTCACCCAAAATGCAAAACATAGCAAGAGCTGGCTCCACTGCTCAGTTAAAAAATAGAATAAAAAATACATTAATAGAATTAGGTGGATATACTTATATCTGATTTTTAGAAAACCTGTCTTGGAAGGGAAGGTGCCAAGTGCAGAAGCAAGTCAACAAGCAGGGAGGAGAGCCTGGGCTTGCTGCTGTGTCAGCTGAGCATACAGCACACACTGCAACATTAAACACTGTCTCAGTAACATGTCCTTGTGCTTTCCTCAGCCCAGCCCCTCCAGTCCCTGCTGCACCATGCATCTCACAGGGATACCCAAAGAGAGTGGTTAATCGTGTCTCATTGTGCCTCTGCATCAGCACTACAAGGATCTGTGCTACCATGACCAGGATATCATTGCACTCCTCTAGAAGTTTGGCTCCTGGGTTCCAGCAGTGGCATGGCACTTCCAGGGCTGGCAGCAGGGCACTCACACATGTGGATGCAGTGACATGACTGTAGGAGATGAAGGATTTCCCCCAGGTATCAGATAGCAGGCACAGCTGCTTTTCACTGGTTAGTCATGGTCATACTTTCTAGACATCACCAACAACATAACAGTCTGGAGGCCATGGCCCCCACAAAAGCCCTGCACCACCTGCAATCTTCATGGATAGTCGTGCAATCTGTCCCCTGCCCCCTGTGTCCCCTTACACACAGTAGCATAGTCCACTGCAGTGCGGGCAAAGGGAAGGTCTTTTCTTAGAAGAGAACGGCATAGAATAAGATAGGATAGGATAGAATAGAATAGAATAGAATAACAGAATAGAGAATGGAATATAGAACAGAACAGAACAAGCTATTTCCTGGAAGGGACCTACAATGGTCATCTAGTCCCACTGCCTGGCCACTTCGGGGCTGACCAAAAGTTACAGCATGGTAATTGTGCAAATGCCTCTTAAACACTGACAGGCATGGGGCATCGACCGCATCTCCAGGAAGCCTGTTCTGGGGTTTGACCACCCTCTCAGTAAAGACACTTCTTAAATGTCCAGCCTAAAACTCTCCTGATGCAGCTTTGAACCATTCCCAGGCATCCTGTCCCTGGATCCCAGGGAGAAGAGCTCAGCACCTCCCTCTCCATGCCCCCTCCCTGGAAGCTGCAGAGAACGATGAGGTTGCCCCTCAGGGAAGGTCAGTATCTTCCTATGGAGCAGATAGCCACAAAAATCATATAGGAAATCAAAAGGAGAATTAAATGACATAACCATGCAAGTGAAGTTCACAGCCTTGAGGCCTGGCATTAAGTGAAATCGCATTTTTAACCAGGTGGATGTTTTATGCATTTTCTCTGAAGCAGGGCAGGGGCAAAGCACCACACAGACACCTGCTATCTGGCAGGAGGAGTAGGAAGTGGTCACTGTCTGTTCCCATGCAGGAGCCCAACCTTTCTTTCTACTTCCAGTATCTTTCTACTTCCAGTACCAGTGCTTGCTTTCCTCTAAGCTTTCCATTGTGGTAAGAAAAAACTAGACTTTTGACCGAGTCCAGATGAATGCTCTATAAATAAGAGTTATGGCTTCCACTGCCCGTTCAAATGTCAATGTTAGTGCATCCGTCACTGTGACAGGCTTGAACGTTGTACCTGTAGTAAGTGAACATAACTGTCACAAGGAGACATCTCCTATCGAGGCTGCTTCTGACAGTCCCATCATGTCCTAGTGTCTGGCATTTGAAGAACTGATGGAGTTTTCTTCCTATTGTGGCCATGTCTTGCTCACGAGGTCTCTTCCAAAGGTATTGGCAAAAATATGTTTTTGCTGTTATCAAAGGATATTCCTCTATCCAACATATTTTCAACAGTTGGCATCAGAATTTAAATAACTGTAACCAAGATCAGAGTCTGAGTGAAGCACATGAACTTGGGTAAATTCATGTGGCAGTCCAGTGCATACAGAGCACTCAGTAAATACACAGGATTCTGTTTTGTGCAGCTGCCGACACTAAAGTGTAGATAGCAGCCCAGCAAATAGATTTTGCAGCTTGTCTTTTTCATGACACTTTGTTAAATACATTATTGCTTCATCATCACTTGTGGTTTATTTTGGCAAGCCCACAACATCACATTTCTCAAAGTCTTCTGTACCTTAATAAGTCCAAGCACATTTGGAACAGAGGAGGGAAGAAACTAGATGCATTGTGCACAACTGGTAACAGTTTCCTGCCACGCCTGATTAACGGAGTAAAACCAAAACAGCTTCTGTTGGAAGAGGTCCCATCCAAGGTATAGGTTGTGTAAATTGCCCTTAAGGAAAAAAGGAAAAAGGATGCTTGCTTTGGGGAATTGTTGTAGGTTTTGGGGTTATTTTTTTGGTTTTTTTGGTTTTGTTTTTTTTGTGTGTGTGTTTTTTTGTGTGTGTGGGTTTTTTTGTTTTGTTTTTTTAAGGTTTGTCTTATTATTTTTTTCAACAAATAGTTTGATTTTACTATGAAAGAGGAGAGGAGGGAGTCCTGCCAAGCAGGACTGGGACAGTGGTTCTGCTGCTACATTTCCTGCCAGCACAACTCTTCTGCAAGCAGGAGTGGATATCCTGGAGCATGTGCCTTGTACATCCTTCCGTGCAGAGCCCATGGACTGCACAGGGTTCACACTGATGTGATGCAGTGGTACAAAGGGTGGGTGGTAAGACATGGTATTTAGAGATGGGGGAACTACCTCTTTACCAGTCTAAACATGACTCTGAACAGACAGGAAAATTCCTACCTCCTACCCCTCTTCATTTCATCATGCTTGGTTAAATGATGCATGAAACCCTGTCACAAAATTGTGCCCATTTATGTGCCAACCACTGCCTCTTTTCTGTACATTTATTTCAAAGAAAAACTATTTGAGTTAAAGTAGCCAATCCTCTTTCTTACCCCTGCTCACCACCACCTTTTTTAGCAGAGGTAAAAAACAATTTTTATTCATGCAGCAGGTTTCTTTCCATTCA
This sequence comes from Falco biarmicus, assembly GCF_023638135.1. Classification (NCBI taxonomy): domain Eukaryota; kingdom Metazoa; phylum Chordata; class Aves; order Falconiformes; family Falconidae; genus Falco; species Falco biarmicus. Next base: position 2,168,136 of record NC_079296.1, on the reverse strand, counting down.
TTCTGGCATCTACTCCTTACTACAATGCTCTTAAAATCGTACATTGGAAAACATCTTTTAAGTCTTGCAGTGTATAGTTAGCATTAATAGCAATTGGCAGCTGTGTCATTTTACACGAGGTTGTTATCCTCTCTTATTACCATCTGTAAATATTTCCTTGCCTACCAAGGCAGCTTCAGTTTGACACCACTATCAGAGCCAGATACCGTCAGCAGAATTGGTACCTTCATGTACAATTGTGGTTTCTTTTGAATCCAGTTATAAGATGCACTTGAAAATCCAAGAAATTAAGTGGCTTCCTACAGAATTCTTTTGCTATAGTCCATCTTCTGTTCCTATAGCTCTTGATTTTTCATTGCTGAATTGTTTTAAAATGCTTGCAGAAATTGCTGCTGTGCTCATGGATGTGTAAGGGCTCTCCTTCCAGCTGTCACTCAGCGAGCAAACACGCTGCCTATGAAACATCGGCCAGCACAGTTGTCCAGTTTCCTCAAGTGCCTCTGCTGGCTGCAGCTAAACCTTGAGAAACTTGTGCCGTTGAACAGTTAGCCAAGCCTACAAATGCTCTGCCAGGCCTTTGATTATCTTTGCCAGAAATGCATAGCGATTTGTAGTTTCCTAAAATTAGGTGCTAGATGCTTCCTGGGCACTCCTAGAAGACGCTCGGCTCACAGGTAAAGGAACCTGCCTTAGTGGTGGTGGGGGGGAAGGGATTGCAGGCTGTATTCCGGAGGGGGAGATGCTGAACACGTAACCTTAATATACAAATGATGAAAGACAAGAAGGAAAGAAGAACCCTATTTTGTTTCTAGCCATGATGGACATATAATAAACTTACGTTATTTCCATAGCACTCCGACGGATTTCCTTACCTCCCTTTTCACGGCACTTTCCAGAACATAGCTGGAATCTGCAGGCCAGAGCAATATCAGGCAGGACAGTTGGAGACGTTCCCTCAGATTGTTTCAGCTTGGGAAGATACTGCTTTGTGATCACAGCAGCTGGAAGTATCAGGAGCTGAACTGTGGCGGGGAGAACAGTGTTGTAGTTACATGCATAAAGTTTTATAAAGTCTTCAATGTATGTGCCTTGTCAGAATTTACAACAATTTAAGGTGCTTATTATTCCTCCAGGCATGAAACTCATAAATATTACTCAGTGCTATTTGTCATTGGCTTCTCTGTCATGCATAAAGTAAAATTAAATACTTATCTCTATATCGTTAACGTATTAAATATTAGGATTTATGGGGTTTGAGATCTTACTTGCTCTGAGAACATTAACTTCCTGATGAAAGATCTAAATGCAAATAGAAGGAATGCCAAAATACCCTGGAACATAATTAAGGATACTGAGGTGCGAAGAAGCCCCAGGCACAAGAATGTGCAGTTTTCGTGTTTCCACTTTCACGGTGGGCTAGTTTTCTCTGTTCCACATTTCTATCCACCCGATGTGCCACCTTGTTTCTTTGTAACTGGCTGTCAGGTTAAAAACATTTAAGTGCATTCTTACATGGATTTTCAGAGAAAAAGTGTTCCTGGCCTAAAACATAATCATATCCTTACTATCTGTGCTGGGAAACAGCAATTCAGTAGTGCCAAGAAGATTAAAAAAAATCATAGATGACTCTTTCCATATGAAGAAAAATTCCCTTGGTAGCTTTACTTGATTTGTTGCTATTGTTGCTACTCAAGGGTTCCTGCAAACATGCATTGAATAGGGACTTCTAAAAAATCTGTATTTCTGCAGCATAATAGAAACACTTTCTGTGCTGTTGTATAGCTCTAACTACATCTGCATACTATTTTGTCCAGCCAGTGCAGAACAATCACCATGTACTCACCTGTTCCCATATCAGCAAATACAGATATTTAAAATGTAAACATCTGAGCTACAGCTGATCAAAAAAGATAAAGAAAATTAAAGAAATACCATCCAATGAAGACCTTTCTGTAAAAAACCCAGGGAGATGGCATCTCTGACAAGATAAAAGGACATAGGAGTTCCCAATATTTTGGAAACTAGGAGCTATTAAACATTTTTCAGAAGTTGGGTGAAAAATTCCAAGTGTTTCTACAAATGGTGCTTCAGTTTGCACCAATTCCCCCCTTAAGAACAACATTTTCCAGTTTGAAGCGTCATTCTGTTAAGAATGACAAAGGACACAGAATTCTGCTTTGTTTCTCATCATGTTGGTGTTTTTTTCTGAAGAAACTTGAATGTGTGATCCATTAGGAGATATGTACAGCTCCTGCTGTATATTTCCATCCTGTCACAACACAAAGTTGTCGGTGCAGTCTTTGAGCAAAATTTCGTTTTCAGCGACATCTGTTATTGTCAGAACAAGAGATGCTTCACTCCTGGTACCATGATGCTACAATATGGGATATGTTCCTGCATACCTGAACTTAAAAAAAAAATAATCAGGACAGTCAGTTTTGTTTATTAAAAAATTGGCATTGTTATTGTGGTTTCAGTTGGGATTTTTTGGATTTTTTCACAGTGGTGATGAATCTACATGATAAAAAATACAGTTTTCCCTTTGGATCAGCCATGCTAGAAGGACTGCGGTTTTCATTTGCTCTCCCGATCCATTTTCTATGAATAGAGCCACCTATCCAATGACACTTTTAAAAATCCACTTTTAGTAAAGATTTTTCATGTCAAACTTGATTTTTATATCAAAAGCTCCACACTAAACTCAGTTCTGTTACTTTTTTCCCTGTGTCTGCTAGCGTTTTCTGTAATGCACACATACAGGCAAACAACCAACCTGAACTTTGCAGGCATAGCCTTAAATGGTGCTGAAAGGCTTGCTAGCTAAAACCCATAAGGGGCTACTAAAAATAATTTTTAACTTTTTCCATTTGTCCACTTCCATGAATTTGATTAAGTTAATGGATGTATGTAGGCATTCATTTTGATACTACGGTTTTAAATGAGGGTGGGAGGGGGTCAGACAATGTTGTGCATCTATATAATTTTATTCAGTGAAGTAATCCTTGTGAGCACAAGGTTCTTAAAATGTGTCTTATTTTCCCATAGTGTCTGTCAGTTTTCTGACAGAAGCCATAGGGTGAATATAAGCCTATGCTATTGATGCTCACCAAGGCTGTCCCTCTATAGCATTGTGCAGACATCTGCCAGGGGGTTTTATGGACTGAGAGACTGGCCTCAGAAGGAGATGGTGCACATAATGGTGGCAGAAAATGCTGTTTAGCACAATGAAAGTGCCCGTGTCCATCTTGAATCGCATGATTAAGACATAATGCAGGTGGATGCTGCATTGTGTCATGTCGCAAGCTAACTTTATGCATCAGAAAAGACATGTTTCTTGGATAAAGTTGAGAGTAAAGAAGAGATCTGGCACTGCTCATGTGCTTTCATAGTAGGCAAACCTTGCAGAAAACTAATATGAACTATGACACCCACAGGCATGAGACATGAGGTTGCCCTCAGGGCACCTCGGGCAGATCCAGCTGGTACTGCTGCTTAGCCTCCACTCGGATCATGTCCTTTCCTCTTCGGCATATTTCTCCCTGAAGGCCCTATTTAGGCAGCCAAAAAAACTTTACACCCTGATGCTGCTTCCCTACACACATACATTTGCTACTTCACCACAGGACACCTTCACAGTCTCGTTGGAGGTTTCGGGAGCAGGCTCTGGCTGGACCCTCGCCGGGGTGTGTGGAACAGCCTCGAAACCTCCCTTTGTCCTCTTTATAGCTGAGGCCAAGCTGTGTCCCAGAAGCAATGTTGGTGGCCTGTTCTAAAGCACAAATCTAACTTATCAGCATTGTAACATCTTGCATCTCATCCCAAAGGCCTAACAGAGGTATTTTTTCCAGAAGACATTTTCTACTCTACCTTGTTCTAGTTAATTTAAATGTCCTAGTTATAATTTAAATGTCTAGTTAATTTAAATGTTCTCCACCCTTTGCTTATGAGACTTTCTCACAGCCCAGGAGAGCTCCCTGCCAGCCCAAGGTTTGCCATTATTCATTCCTTTCATCATTCCTGCTTTTACGATCCTAAGTAATTCCTCTCCCACTTACATGTAGGCCATAACGTCTCATCTCTGAAGCCAACTAACTTCTGCCACTTTTCTCATCTCCCTCTTGGCCTATTTTTATTACAGTTTGATTCTTGCTAATATTTGTAACTCTTTCCATTTAAGTGCAATTAAGTAATTGTATTAATCACTCTATGGAAAAAAACACAAGTTAATGAGTTTGAACTTCACACCAATTGTTGAAAAACCCGAGCTGATCCTCCCCACGGCTAATGAGAAGCAAAGAACAGTGACGAAGGTACCACTGCCACTGTTCACCTACTGTACCACTCCTCATGCCGTAAAGCTGTTTCCACTTCTGCTCATCTGCGTTTACTTGTCAATACTGCATTCAGCCAGCATGAGGTCTCTTTAGCTAAAACATGCCAGGTACCAGAGCCACATCGTGCCATTTGAATGTCAGCTCCCTCCATGGCCCAGATACAGCACTCAGAAAAAGCGGGCAGACACTGTCACTTGCTTTCTCTCAAGGCAGTTAGGAAGGAGAACTCACAGCATTTCGTGGTAAGATAAATACCAAAATAGACTTGCTAGATCTGTGCAAAGGACTAGCAGAACTTTGTGCTGTCCTCCACGAGCGAGCGGCAGCCAGTTATCACCTGAATAAAACCCACTTGACAGATGGATACACTCCTCCTTATCTTGATAGAAGTACCTTTCTCAGAGGTTACTATGTGGTGCTAGGAACTGGTTTATCAGACTGTCAGAGGGGTTCAAAAACTACTCCTGTGTATGGATTTAAAGTATGCTAGCCCTGACTTCAAAATAGTGATCGTCCCCACATAGCTTGTCTCTCTTAGCTTTCTGCAGGTTACATCACCAGTGCTGCATTTGGGACAATCTCTTGAACCCACCCAGCCTCTGCCCTGAGGTGCCTCCGGAGAGTGCCCTGCGTGCAGGGCCACCAGCCCAGACTGTGCTGCGTCTCTGAGGGGCTTCCCAAACCTGTGGTAGGGTTTCTCAAGGCTGCATTGATCTCCTTGTGATCAGCAAAATGCCTCTCTTGAAAACCTCGCTCTAATCTGCCGGAGTTTATGCAGCTCAATTTATTGACAAGCCAAATTGCCCTCCTGATCCAGGCTTTTGTTGTAGGTACATGTGATAAGGACTGCCTTTTTGAGGGAAGCAGGATGTGGCTGGCAGCTGACTTTAGCTCTGGTTTGTCTCTGTCTTATTTTCCAGGTTTAGAAAAAACAGCCATGTTTTCTCCAGTTACTTGTACTGTGCACAGATTAAGCATTTTTACTATCTATTTATAACTAAAAGAATAACGACGTATTCACGTGACCAGAGTCTTTTTAAAAACTAAAGAATCTTGAAAAATTTAAACCCCTGTTATTTATTTGGACATTAGTTTATAAAATCAAAAATGAATACTAAAATGCCAGCAATGTGATTTTCAGTATACCAGTCTTCTCTTTTAAGAAGGTCTTTTCTCATTCCATGCATTACGGATGTTTAATTGAAAGGTTACACACAGGGTCATCAACAAGGCTCACAATGCCTCTAGCCTTACAATACACTTCACTTCAAAGGGATTGGCTGCATTCCTGAGCCTTGTACCAATAAGCACTAATAACACTGAAAAATGAAAACTGAAACAGATGTCTCCAATAGCATTGATTCTTATTAGCTGTTCACAGCTATTCTTACACCTCTAGGCATAACGAAGCAAAGCCTGCGTGCTGGGTGTGCGGCTGCAGAGGGCCTTGGTAATGCCGTTGGAATGCTCCCCTTTGCTGCTGCTCGCTGCATTCTTGACAGACTGTCTCCATTATAATCTTAAGAAAACTTCTTTAAAATGTAATTTAAAAATGCATCAAATATGTAAGCTATTACTTAATGCGGACAGGATTTGACAGTAACATGTATTTCTTAAAATTAACTGTGAAAAAAAGCAATCGAATGTACGTTAGAAAGATGGAACTGAACTGCACATTTATCTGTGCCTCGCTGCAGATCCTAAAGCTGTTATGACCACCCAGAAAGAGCTCAGGGCAGCTCTGTGGCAAGAATGGTGATCAATAGGTAAAAAAAAGGTGTTGTGCATACTACTATGCTGTAAATACCCCAAGCAGACAAGTAATAGACATCAATTCTTTATGCAATCTATTCAGTGAAGTGAAACAGATTGGGTATAACTCACAAGTGCAATGAGTATCTGTGCCCCTGCACACAAAACCAAAGCCTAAGACACATACTTATTTGGGTTTGCAGAGCTTCCTTGTCTGCCTGGTTTTCTAACACATTTTTGCTCTCAGACATCATCTTTCTACTTGGGATAAAGGGCAGCCATGACAGACATGAAATAATCTAGAGGGAACAGATTTTAACCTCATTTAACACATGGACAATGGAAGCTGCTCCTGCTGAAGGACTAGACAACATTTTTATTCTGAAGGTTGGTAGAGCGGCAGCAGCTTTCAAAGTGGACCCGCAATCTGTGTGAGAACAGGAAATGCAGAGCTAACATAGGGATGCTGAGAGGGATGACATGAGCAAAGCAGTGGGCTGTGCCCAGGTTTGCAATCCCACTTGTGCACTTACACAGGTGCCAAGGATTCACACCTCTCCAGTGCTGGCAGAGTTCTGAGTATTCACTGAGTTTAAGTCTGAAAATTTGGGGTTGCAATATACCGCGTATTCAGGCCCGCACACCTCCTCTCCCTGCAGAGGAGCCAGTACAAGGGATGACTGTGTTTTGCTGTGGATCTCTTCAGAACTAGATTCACTGTCAAAGTGACCAGTGAAAAGATAGGGCTTAATACTATACAAAGCATCCTCCCACTCCTGCATCTCTCTTCCCTGAAGACCTCCATGTTTCTCTGAAGACCATTTTATACCTTCAAAATGTTAAGTCCAACTTAACCCTGCACCTGAAAGTAAACCTGAAAATCACCCTCGGCCCTCAAAGTGACAGAGCAAAGCTGGGAAAGAAAGGAAATGGTGTCTATCCTGTGCAGCTGAGTGCTGTGCTAAAAGTATCATCCACATAAAGTTCTAGATTCCGTAAAAATTGTATGCATTCATCACACTGTGGAAGAAAAGCAGGAATCTGGTGTGATATGCCTGTGAAAACTTCCTTGATCTGTGCTGAGATTTTCAGACAAGATAGAGCTCCTGACTGTCCATTTCAGCCAACACCTGTCCATCTCGACCATTGCATCATCTTCAAGATACATCTCTGCTCACTGTCTGGTTCAGCATGGTAATTTAGGGCACTGAACAAACGCAGCAGCTCTTCCTCATGCATGTTCTGACATTAGGGAATTCAGCGCAATCAAATCAAGATGCTGTGCTCTGCCAGTGATGGTGACTTTGCCTGTGCATGCACTGTCTGACCACTCAGTAGTGCATTCTTCCCTCAGATGAAGAATGCTATCACACAACATACCATTTAACCAGACCAATTGTAAAAGTCACTTCTGGAATATTAAGAATGGTCCTGTGATGCCTGCACAGGTCTGCAGGGATTGTTCAGCTTGCTCGAGGGGAGGAGTTCATGGCATTTGTTGTACACTGCACCACACAGAACACATAATTTGACTTTTCAGAGAATACCCCTGAAGGGAAACATCATTCAAATGGCAGAAAAGGGAGGGGACCTTTTCCATGGAGGTTGTGCACCAATGACAGGCTCAGATACATCAAAACGATCAAAAACACCGCTGCAAGAGTTTTCCTACTGTTCAGTACTCACTGTTGTGAGGATAAAGGAAAAGGACATCCATCTGCAGCTACAAATACACGTAGCTGCATTTCAACTATGAAAATTTATCTTCAGGGGGAAAACCAGGTTTTGTTTTGGTAGGTGTCCATAGAAATGTGAGCTCGTTCTTGTAGGTTTTACCAGTGGCTTCCAGTTCCATACACAGAAATGTTTCTGCACCCAAGTGAGCCTGGGGAAAAATTTGCTGCTCACAGATGTAGATAAACGGTGTTCTGCCTGAGCTGGGGTCAGAACAGAACTCCAGTATCTTGCATGGCTACCAGCTCCCTTCTGCTTCAGATCAGCTTGGTGCACTCATTCAGGACAATCCAAGAGGCTCTGGAGCACACTGAACAGCTGATTCTCTCTGTTTCCTTTTAGCTGCCAGTCCAAAATATTTTCTGTCAGTAAAGGTTACACAATGAGGTGGATCCAGATGCTTCATCCAGATGATGCATAAAATTCAGGAAATTCAAATACACATCTGGTTACTAAAAAAGCAGTAATAAAAGCAGAATTTATTATTAATAAACAAAGAATCATTTTTCCTTGCTTAATGTAAAGGTTGCTGGTGCAGGTAGTATCAAGATCCTTGATATTAGTGTGTCCCACTCCCCGCATTACAGACTTAAATCTATGAGCCTTGGATCTGCTATTGCTACTTCCAAAGCAATACTGTGATAAAACATAAATGGGCAATGGAGAAAGGGCCATGTCAGCTGAACTGACCAGGACCGTAGAGCTCTTGGCTGATTATCAAGAATACCAATAGAAACATCTGATATTTTAGTAAAATTGGTCCGGAGGAAAATGGCAGCAGCCTGTACCCACTAGCTACTGAGATGAGAACTGTGCCTGGTTAATCCTGCCGTCGGCTCTATCCTGCACAGCCACGGTGGTTGCAGAAATTCCTGTGCACCCCTCTGCAACACCAACCATGTAACTGGGCAGCATAAGGTTGTGCTTGTGATCTGCAGAGACACCAAAAGGTCGCAGCATTCAGGGCAGCCAGTGCACCCATAGCCCGGACACTTCTGGTGAAGAGGGCAAGGTGTAAGAGTTAAAAACAAATGCAGTAAAAGCAAGTTAGAAAGAGCCAGACAGAAATAGTGTTGCAGCATAGAACAGACCTTTCCCTCCCTTTGGGTGGAGGGCGCAGAGAGGCTGTCACAGGTGTGGGTCCTAGGTGGAGGGCAATGTGCTGTAGTACAATCAAAATACATTCTGAACATCATCGTAAATTCTGGCAGGAATCGTATCAACAGGCAGGAGAAGGCAGTGAATGCGTTTGGAATACACATTGGATCAGCAGTATAGATGGTTTTGATCATACTGATAAAATAATTAGTACTGGAAACATGTTCAACTGCTTCATGGCTATCTAGACATTTGAAATACTGACACCTGCATACCCTTCTGTTTGTGGCGGGGAGAAGGTGCGTAACGCCTGCACCTCTCAGTTGTCATGCTGCTGCTTCTTGCCTGCACAGTGCAGCTCACACTAAAATTACCACAGGGAGGAAAGCAGCTGAAGTCTTCTTGCCTGCCCTCGAGCTCACCTGCTTTCAGCTGTTCTTGCATCTCGACAGCCCAGTCTGTTCATGGGTAGAAAAGCTTAAGCTATGGGCCACAGCCAGGGAACAAAGCTCGCTCAGAAAGAGCTAACATGCAAAAATAATGGATGCAAATTATGCTGGAAGCAGAAAGGCTGCCAGCAAACTTTCAGAGCTCCTGCTGGAGCTGCTGGAGTACATTGGTACTCAGGTGAAATAAAGAAGGATTTTAATGTCCTAAGTGACTATTAATGCAATAGAAAACAGTGTAACAGACTGATAAACAGAAACAGAGACCCCGGAGAAGGATGTCTTGGCAATCACAACTCCATAGAGGAATACACCCAAGAAGCAGCGCAACCAGGGAAAAATTGTACACAGATTTGCAGAAACCCAAGAAAACAGGCCGGAGAGAAGGCTTGAGTGAGTGAGGAAATTGATCCCCTTTGACTCCACTGTGTAAGAAAGAAACAGAACTGTTCACTAATTCTTAAATAAGAAGACTGAATTTAAATACTTTCGCTTGACTCTGAACGTTCCCTTTTAGTAGATGTGATCTGCAGATTCCTGAATAGTGGCTCAGTGGGTCACAGTATATTGGAGTTGCTTTCCATCATGTTCACAAAGGTGATCTGAACTAGGTTTTTACTTTAACCTTTCAAGACTCAAACTTTTCTTTCTACCCATACTCCCTGCCACCATTAAAACTATCTAAACATGACTTGGGACGAGAGGTTCTCAATTACACCCTGACATTTGCAGTGGTTCTGCCAACCATGTACCAGACCCTTTCCCCCTCTGCTTTCCCTTTTCCTCTGTCAACTAATGCCGGAGTTATTCTAAAGGCTCCACGGTGATGAAAAGCACAGTGAAGGAGGAAACAAAGACGATTGCATCAACCAAGAGACGTTTCAGAGAACACACATTTTTTGGGTCCATTTGGATCCGTTTGTAAGTAACAAGTGGAGTATGACTCAACTAGTTGGATGGAGCTCCACATAGATGGAAGGATTTAGGACTTAAGTAGAAGTAAAAAAAGTTGCAATGACTTGTAAAACATGTCTGTTGGTTCTTGGCTTCAGCCATCCCCACTTCTCTCTGTAAAAGCCATTCCACAAGCTCTGCATTGGGTTATATCCCAAATGAGATTATTTTACACACAACTATATTTAATTTGCAGTGAGGGGAACACCTTGGTTTGTTTTATGTCCACATGCCTGTTTAATTGGGCTTTTGATTATTTAATGTCACTGCTGCAGAGGTAGCTTTTATGAGGCACAAAAGAAAATTTAATGAAAATTATTCACAAGCCCAACTTCTGACTAGTAAAACCAAGAGTTTAGTGTAAGAGGCGAAGTCCCCATCTGGTACTTCTCTTTCAAAAGAACAGCCCACATGAAGGATTTATTGTGACATTACAATGCTTGATGTCAAATAATCTAGCCAGAGGAACAATATTGCCCTAAAGAGAGCCATCAGGCCCTGTGTGACATGGGTATTTGAAGGGATTAACTACACTTAAATCAATATGGGCAATGAAAACAGAAATAACCAATCTCTTAGCTGCTCAATTATTTAAGAGTGTCTTTAGTCCCCACAGAATGGAATTAAACGCTTGTTTAAAAGGACTGACAATTAAATCTATTCCTTTAATGTCAAGATAAGGATGTGGGATCCTAGACTGTGGTATGGCATGAAAGAGTGACATTTCAGAGAGGCACAGGCGGAAGGGCCATTAGGGTGCTGAGTGGCGAAGGCCTTTCCACGGGGAGGACCTGTCCACCCCGGCTGGCACGGCTGGCACGGCTGGCACGGCTGGCACGGCTGCACATGGTGCACGGGGCCAGACAGCATCACATCTGCTTCCCCAGGTGTGCCGGTGCCCTGCACCCGCCAGTGGGCTGGGCTCTGGCAGCAGGTCCCATAGCAGCTCCGGCCCCTGCTCCAACCCCACTGTGCACATGCAGTGAGGTCTTTGTGAAAGGTGGCATCCAGATACAGCTTTTTAGCTGTCCCTTTTCCTTCCTAGTGCTGTGTTTTAGGAGTATAAAATGCAGGGTTTAAAATTCAGAGTACTAAGGACTAGGTGTTATTTCAGGTGATAATGTAAACGTAAGACCATTTAATTGAAGTGGGCTGACAATTTCCCAGTTATTTGAGTTTTGGAAAGTTTGCCTGATCTATCCCCATTTTTTTCTTAAGATTTTTTTTTTTTTAAGATGTTTTACAGAGCAACCACTCTGACCTTTCATGATGATACTATTTCTCCTGAGGTGTTTGTTCATCTCAAATGCAATGAAGAAATTCCTGGTGTGGAAAATTTTAATAAGAAGTTCTGTTTTCAGATGATAGAAAGGAGGTAACAGAAGCAGGATGTATGCAAAGCATTGGACGTTCATCCATCATATTGCAAATACCCTAGGCGACAGGAAAATATCAGCTGCCTGCATGCCTTCAGTTAGAGTTCCTGGCCAGAAAAGCTGAAAGATGTTCTTAAATTAGAGGCAACCCAACGCACTAAGAATTCATGAAAAGGAAGAAGTTCTAGTGTTAGTTGTTCATCATGAATTTCAGTTTTTCAAAGGCCTCTCTGAGTTGCAAGACAGTAAAAAAAAGCCTGATTCTTGTTTTCTAGGCTACTTCACAACATGGCAAATGAATGCAGAAGCCCTTCTGCTCTGGTGTATGACTAACATGTGAAAGTCATTCTCAGTGCGCCATGCTGACTTCTTGCTGCTGTTGAGGTCCGAGTCACTATAGACAAGCTCTTCTTCCTAGGTCTTCCATCCCTTTTTTGCATTTTCTATCTGTCCATTAAAATATCACTGTGGTTGAACATGGTCGTTTCTTTCAGCTAGAAAAAGAAGTGCAGTCCAGAAAAACTGATATTTTTCTAAGTATTTTTTTAAAACAGTTTGTGAAAACATATTGCAGAAAATCATTACTCATGATTTTTGTCTTGACACTTATAAGCATAATAGCTTGGAGGTATTGTTGATTAATGATTTCTAGTTCCTCTGATGTTCTTGTACTAACTTGTCCACATTTCAAAGTCATAGAGTAAGGTGCAAAAAAAAAAAAAAAAAAAGAAAAAAAGAAAAAAAGACAATTGTCACTTTGTAACCAGAGACTGTGGATTTTATGGCTTATATGTGCCCTGACAGCTTTGCATGCAATTCTCAACTTCAACACTCTTACTATTGATCAAATGGCTGTGATGCTGCTATGTTGAGCCTCACCCTCAGCACATGTCTGGTTTTGTGGTCACCCTGCTGGTTATTTTCATGCCACTATTTTGCTGATCATCACCAAATGATTTATTTCCTCATCTTCTGCATCAGTGTTACAGTATTACACAGCTGTTCATTCTTCTTTAGCGCATTTAAATCACTTTCTTTGCCCTTCTTGCCCTATTACTCCTTAAACATTTTGCAACGGCTTCACCGTTGCTTTGGCACACATCTTTCAGACACACATGAGCCCATCTAAACTGCAGCTTTACTGATGTTGCCATCATTATTATCTGCCCTGAAAGGCCGACAGTCTTGGTATAAGATGATTCACAACAGGTAAAGATCACAAAGATCTGCAGAACATAAGGTAACAATGAGACGATCCTAGTCCACATGGTCAGATGTAGTCGCAGCACATCTGCAGCCTAAGCACTGTCGATATTTTTATAGCTACAGACGCATATTTGACATAGTAGTCTGTGCCTGTAATTGCACATGTGCATGGGGAGAGAGTGCAAAGAGCTGCCCTGCAGAGAGAGCTGGGCACGCTCCTCAGACCGTGGGGAAGGTGCAGCGTTAGTGCCTCACCAGGTGAAGGGGGAAGCTCTGGCATGGCACCTGCTTCACCAGCAAGTACAGGTGGCTGGGTGAGAGCTTCTCTGTCCCTTTTCCAGTCCTTTGGAATGATATTGTTAAACCCCGTTGTTTCATGGGCTGTTCTTTATTTCAAGGTACTGATTTTCATGTGTGGTAAAATTTGCGTTAAACTGTGTATGTGTTTATACAGGTTGAAGACAGAGAAGGCAGATTTGATTTGTTTGCAGGTTTGAGAACTAAGGTAGAATTCCACAGGAGAGGAAGTTTTTTTTTCCAGCATGGAGTTAATTCTATGAATCTGAATCTGAAACATTCATTCCTCACCAGCTTACTTCTGCAGCACCTGAAGGATATGGATCTTGAATAATTGTGACACTGCTGGCATGCTGTTAGAGTCTGTGAAGCTGGCAACCAACGATTTCAGACAATAAACTTGAGGCAATAAACAGGATAAAGAAATCCAGGTAGACCATCACTGAGCTGTCCAGAATCATGGGGACTTGGAAGGGGCTGAGGAGCACAAGCCCAGCCCTGTGGATGGTCAGCCTCTCCGAGCTCTCCCATGCTATCGGCTATACTGACATCTGTTGTTAGCAAAGCCCTTGAGAATTGAAAACTAAAAGGCAATCTCTTGCTTGCTCTCCCACCCTTTATTCTGGCTTCAGCTGCAGATGTACTTGAAAGCTGGGTTTCAGGTACGTTGACACTGTGCCACAGGCAAAGGGAGCTCTGTTTTCCTCATCATATTCTACTTCCCATCCTCTTTACTGCTATTGCACATTGTATGGAAACACTGTTCCGAACTGGTGGCTGCAACCTAGGTAATACGTGTTCCAAGCTGGTGCCAACCTCCTCCCCTTCCCCCTTTTTGACCTGAAAGCATTTTCTGATTCTCCTGGTAGGAAGACACAAGTCTCAGCAGGAGAGCTTCAACTAAGCCAAAGAGGAATCATGCTATTCGCTTTCAGGACCGACTTCTGTTGGCTCTGCCCCAGTTGTTTTGACCCAGTCACCTGTGGCTGCTCTTTGACGGGGCTAGTTTATGCCTGCCTCTTGCCACTCGGTAAGTGGGAGAACTTGTCTCGCCCAGACTGTGCTGTCACTTTTTTTTTTTGCTTGACAGCAGACTGGTCTGACATGGTTCTTGTCACTCAAACGGTGTAGAGCACAGATCCCTTTAATCCATCTAACAAGACGTTCTCTTGTCTTCTCTCAGCACCAAAACTAATTACACAGCAAACCACAAGTGTGTGGTTTTATGCAGGAATATACAGAAAGAAAAGACAATGTTTGCATGAGGGTACACGGAATACATCAGACAAAGTCTGTCACATTTTGCTTCCTTTCAGCACATTTCCCACACCTGAGAAGAGCCACGGCACAGGTGAACTCAAGCTCAAGAGTTAGACCTCAGCCGGTCTCATCTCTCCTAACGCTAACCCCTTTGCTCTGCAGCAAGCTGGTGGTGCAGCTCCCTCTGATACAGGTTTTCTTCTACAGGCTTCGCTGCCAGCTGCAGCAAATGATGCCCTTTGGCTCTGTGCCCAGCTCATTCAAGGGTTCAAATCACGGACTACCCTCCAGAGCCACCGCTGACAGTCACCTACAACCATAGCTGTACACACATCCCACTGTGCCTGTGGCAAACTGGAGCTGTGGTCAGCAGACCTCCATGCTAGGTTTCTGCTTTTATTTTTACTTCTTTTTTTTTTCTTTCTTAAAGTGTCAATAGAAGAGAGGTTCAGCCTTTTCCAGATGAGAAAACAGGGATGTTTTCCCCATGTTAATTATTTTTACCGTTCTCTAGTGTTGCAACACACTTGGAGCATTACACTTTACCTCTTTGCCCAATAGCTAACTGATGGACAGGAAAATAAAACTATGCAAGACAAGAGCTCATCTAATGCTATTGCTTGTTGCTTGTCTTGGTAATTGAAGATCTGTGTTAAATAAATGGAAATAGAGTCATGTCTGCTTAAGTAGAAAGATGAAGAATGAGCAAGAAGTAAAACAAGAAGTCTAATCTCCCTAATAGGAAGACTATTAACATTCACAGCATGGGGTGCACTGAGGGAATTTCAGAGTAACTCATTAGAGTTCCCATCCCAGGGAACAAGGGGTCACAGCAGCCAGGAAGGCAGGAGCCGGTAGAACAGGAAGGCTATTCTCTTATGAAGGAATCTGATTTGGACAGTATGTTTTGGCAGGGGTGTGCTGGATAGGCTTGAAATCAGCATTCTATTTTGCAACTGTACTGTTAGTATAAACTATTAGCATAACTATATGTACAAGAGCATAGGGTTTGAATACTGCCTCTAGCCTTTGTAGCTATCATTTACTACAAAAGAAATAATTTCTGTCTGCCATTTACAGAGAGTGAAAGAAAAGATTGTCAAAGAACAAGCTGTAAAATCTAAGTCAGACATCTAAGCTCTGTTTCAAAAAAGCGGTAGGATATTTCTGTCCCTTATTGCTCTTACATTAGCAAGTCAATCAATTAATCACAATGGTATTAATAATTGCCTACTGTTCCACTATAAAGGAATTTCTGAACGAGACGACTATCAGCCCTGGGAGTAATATGGGCTTTTTCTGTCATTGGTTCAGACAAGGTATTTAAGTGCAGTCAGCAACGGTCATGAGGTATGAATTGTACTTTCAAACTGGTTTAACTGCTTACCACTTGCATATGGAAAAGTGATGTTTCACAGGGAATGAGAAGGTGTAACATTCAAGAAAGCAAAGACCTAACAGCTCCCTGCACTCAGGAGTGCCTGTACCAGGCACATTGTGATGCAACTGCTCCTCGGTTGGATGAGCAGAACCAGGTCCTGCAGACCTGTACATCATCTTTAGGGCACATTTTCAAATATCTACAAAGAAGTTCTTCAGCGGTGCTTTAGCAACAAGTGCTTCTGACCCGCTGGCACTGCCAGGGTGCACGGGGAGGCTGAACAGCCCGTTGCTGTGCTGCAAGGATGCTCTAGCACCCGAATTGGCGGGGGAGCCCTGCGGCCAGAGGGCTCCCAGGGGTCTGAACATTCCTCCCGCAAACCCTCAATTCACCTGTTTCTAAGCTGTGCCGCAGCCCCTCCCCCTCGCCAGCGCACCCTTTCATCTCATTTATTAGGCAAAACGGTGGGGATAGGTTTAATCAGCGGAGAGGTGGGATGCTGATAGCCCTGGGGCTGCCCCAGCTGTGTGGTGGAGCCCGCGCTGCGGGGGCAGAGGACAGCTGATCAGCTTTTCGGCTTGAATCTCCACGGGCTTCGTGCTCACATGGGGAAGCCCGTCTCAGATCTGAGCGGCTGCTCAGCACAGGCCTGCTAGGCAGCTCTGCTGCTTACAAGATGCTTGTTATTTGATTAATTTGTTGGAACGTAACATAGCCAGGAATACTTCAGAAATCTCCCCAGATGTCCCCCTCTGTGTGTCTTCTACATTAATGTGAGCAAAATCGATGAGTCTGAAGTAAGATGCTCTTTATGTTAAAGGCAGCAGTGACTTAGCACTTCCCAGTCTGGAGCGGAGGCAGTTCAGAGCAGAGCAAAGCAGCAAACTTTGTACAAAACAACTGCGTGTTGTGTGCTCAAGGGAGAAATGGAAGGGCAGGCTGGCCTGCTCCGCTTGCAAGTAACGGAGCATTGCAACGTACTCTTGAACATACGCTGGGGTGGGCAGCCTCAAACTAATGCTTATTAGTAGAAACCAACAATTCTGCTTATTCCTGTATAAAACACAGGGAGTAACTTGAATTTGATCCTTTTCCAAAATGCACTTTAACTGTAATAAAGCAACGTTTCTGAAGTAATGTTTCTTGTGTCTGTCACTATGGCAACCTGCTAGGTGCCAGTGTGACAGGAAACCTGCACCATGAGGCTGCATCCCAAGTAGTTTTATCAGAAGGCCAAGGCGGTATCATATGTGCCAAAGAAACAAACACAGTTCAAAAGCTTCTTTTATTGTTTTAAGGCAGTTCACAAAGGTGTTGAGCAGGACTTTTCAGCAAACTCAGAAAACAAACTGAAGATTGTCAGACAGCTACCTCTGAAATTACCTTTCACAGAGCCTCCCAGCTGCATCGCTTCCTCCAGCCATTTGCGACTGTGACACCGAAACGATGGCTGGCGGCTGCGCCTTGGTGACAGACTCTAAGAATTGCTTCTTGCATGTTTGTTCAAAAAATCAGTAAGATCTTCTTAATAATGAAATATTTAATATTAACTAACAAATAAAGCAAAATACATTTTCAAGAGAGAATTTCTCAGATAAAAGGCTTCAGTGATTATCAGAGGCACAGAATCCAGAAATCGCATTCTGCCTTTGTATTATATTTATAAGGAAGTACAGGAGAATGATTATATAGTCTCAAGACAGATGTTGGTAAACATTTGTGTAAGCGGCCCTGACTTGTTGGGAAAACACCAGTTTTGTTTTGTCAGTTCTGACCAAAAAATATTTTTCTTAGAACATCCACGTTGGAAAGTTTATTCCAAGTTGAGAGAGGCAAAGAAAAAATACTTTTTAAAAGTCCTTTTTCTCATGTGATCTTTAAGGATATTTGCAAATTATTAAGTATTTTGCTTTTGAGTTACAGAAATAAAAATCCTTTAAGAAACAAGTTCAGGCATTTTGCTGGAAACAAATGTCCTGACCTGCAAATTAATGCCAGTTCTGTAGTCAGAGTTCTCAGAAGGATAAACATTTCTTGCATACTTATTGAGAAGGATCTGCCACTCACCCAGGGCCTGCTCTGGAGGCCACTGAAGCAGATAATAGTCTTTCCATTAACCCCCACAAGGTGAAGAACTGACCCATATGCAGGCAGCTGTGAAGACCAGTCCTAACATCACTGCTAAAGCTTCCATCACCTTCCACCAGGATCAGGAACAGAGCCGTACCGCTCCGCATCCAGAAAGGCCCGTCTGTCAGCAGAATAGTACCCTGAGACCCTGACCCTGTGCCCTTTACTAAGCCAAGACTCTCACCCAGAGCTGTTAATCAATAAGGTAGACAAGGTCTGATCTTCCCTGTAAAAAAGCATGCCTCTCCCCAGACCAGGTGATGTTTGGGAATATGCTGGTTTTTCTTCCCTACTGAGCAGCAAAGTTTTGACATAGTTGGAAGACGGACACACCGCTTCTTTCCTGGGTGACTGAAAGTGTCAAAGATAAAAACCCAAAGCCACACACAACTGCGCTACAGTTATGGAGGCAGGGAGTGTTCCATGTCTTCAATGCAACATGGACCATACATGGATGCTGCTCTGCTTTCCTGGGACAGGAGCTGTCACGTAATAAAACACGTAATGGAAAACCAGCATGCACTAGTGGTACCACAATGGAGTCTCTACGCCTTCCATGGTACAGACAGGTAAAGGAAAGGAGTGCTGCTTCCAAATGAAAGCACAACGGAGTTTTTTATTCCTTCTTACCCAAGAAGAGAATTGCTTTGCATGTGGATTCTTTTTTTCTAGCTATCACTTTATTATAAGGACCCTTTTAATCATATCTACTTTGCAATTGGATAGCAAATGCAATATAAATCTAGAAGAACTGCAGGTTCCTGGAGACTGCCTGGTAATTGTACTCAGGACCACCAAATAATTCAGGAACTAACACCCTGTGCATTATAATCTTTTTGCCTCCGCATAACACATAGCACATTAAGCAGGCATTTAAAGTTTTTACATTGGCTTGAACACTGATCAACAAACCTTCTGGGCTTTATCTGAGTAAGGGGTTATCACAAGGTTCATACTCTTCAGCAGCACAAAACATCACACCTTTAGCCAAGCAGTCACTGTCCTGGGCTGGAGCATCACTCCTAGGTGCCTTGTGAGGTTCTTGTTACCTCCAAGGTGAAAGGCAAGGGCAGTGCCAGCTTATGGGTCACTTATTTCCCCTGAGCTGGTAGGCAGAGGAAGAGACCTCCTTATCTACTGAGGGCTACATAAACTGGTTTTGCCTTTTGCTTCTTTGTTCCTTGGCATCCAAGTCTGATCTAACTTATAATCATTGTAATACTGAAGCTTAATCAACCGTGTCAGCAGAGGTCTGAATCAAGCTCAGCCCTGCTATTCTGATCTGACAGTGCTGCAAGTCAGGTCAAACAGTGTTTCTCTGCTGAGACTGGCAATGGGGATCGAAAGACAACGAAAGGTATTATTGTTCTTTCCTGTTGTTTTCAAGGTAGATTACACCCTGCTAAACCGTGGGTTTTGTTAATGAACTTCTCCGATATATAGTCTTTACCCTTTACAGGTTATCAATGAGGAGAAATGGCCAAGGCTAGTAATGCTAGCCATGCTAAGTACCGAAACAAGATGCTTTGTGCAAAATTATTTCCCCCCGAGCTCTGATCAGGTTTTTCCAATAATTAGTGCATATTTAAGGCTCAAAAGACCCAAAGAAGAAGCAAGGGGAAATCCAACATCACTGTTTCTGCAGTGCTGATTGCAGCCAGCAATGTCAGGTGAATTCAGGGAGTTCCAAAATGAACGAGGTATTGGTTAGATTGGCAAATCCATTTGACCAGTTTTGATAGCAGCCTGAGCTACCCAAGTCTGAATACTCTTATGTGTTTGATTTGGAACAAGATGCCCAATTAAAACAATATTTTATGAAGTCTCTGTTTTCAATTAGAAAAGAAAGCATCTTCATATCAGTAAAACAAATCTGTAATGATTAGATTCTCAGTTAGCTTTTGCATACAGTAGCCCACCTGAACATTGCCAGTTCATCTAAGCATCCCTAACGTGGCAGCCAGTAGTGACGCTCTATCAGGGACCCTTCACTTTGCTTATCAAAGTAACTGCAGTGTGGCAGTGCAGGTAAGAAGACAGGTTGCTCAAGAAGTGCCAGAGAAGCATGTAGCTTTCCCAGTAAGAATCCTGTAAGAAGTAGGACACCCAGAAATGTATAGCAGTTTGCTCATCACTACCACCTTTCCAGCAAAAGCAGTGCTGTACTGTGGGTATTCAGGTGTATGGCCAGGGTAATAGCAAGGCAAAACACCTGAAAAAGGAACACGTGGGCATCCTTTTTTGCTTGCAGGTAAGTGACTTGGTGGCAATGCAGAAGGAAATTCCCCTGGAAAAAGAGACTTCAATCAATAAATAAATTTTAAAAACCTATAGAGATGCACAGAAAAATGAAAGGCAGGGAAGCTTAGAGGACACCTCTCCTCCTGACAAAGGGAGGATACGGACTCTAACTCTTTATTGTACTTGTTGCGCCTCAGTTCCTGAACCGATATTCCTGACAAGCCACGGTAGGTCTTTATTTCTTTATTTCTTTTCTGTATCTATAGTGTAAACCTGTAACACACGATGGACCTGCTATATGTATCTTATTGACCTGGCCTTAAAAGCCTCTTTCCTGAAAAACCTGCAAAATAGAACTGTAATTTAATTATGCATGGTCATCCTCAGTAATGTCAGAGACATGAGCACAGCACCTGATGGTGATGATGATAGTGTTATTAAATTTCTCAGGATAGACTTCTTAGTTGATATGTTTATAAAGATTTTGACCCACTCCTGGGAGACCACTAATCTCACTGAGAATCATCACAAGGCACACACCTTCAGCAGAGACTACAAACGTATGGGGGGGCTCCAATGGAGGTTGCTTTTCTTTCTGCGGTCATTAGGCCCCTGGACATGGATCTCCCAACCCCAGCCACTGCTGGGAATGCAAATGCAGTGTGAAACGCACTAATGCAACACGACGCTTGAACTTCCACTCTGCAAAAGGCTGGTATAGAGGTGGTACCTCCAATGTGAGAGGATTCACGTGAAAGGCTCAATCCCAGATTGAATCCTCATTTAACTTTCTGTTTTTAACCACCTCAGAAAAGTCTCTGTTGATTTTTAATGACAATTTTGGCCACCTTTAATTTCCTCAGAAGGCAAGCCTCTGCCTGCATAAGCAGCAATTGTTTATCAGCCTTTCAGAGAACTTTAATATTTTGGGTTTCATATGCTCATTTCTAGCTTCCCCCACATATTCTTACATTCAGACGTCTTTCTTAAAGCACAAAGGCATAAAAAATGCTGCACAGTCATATACCTATACATAAGGATATATATTACTTCCTATACCTAAGGAATAACTGTAAATTTGCCATAACTTATGAAAGGAACAGAAATAAGTCCATGTTTCCCATAAGATATGGGAGACAAAGACGTCCTGCTTTTCTCATTCAAGCACTCTTCAGAAGTTGGAAAAGAAACACAGAAAGTAGAAAATCAGCTATATTTAAGATTAATACCTACATATTGTTTTAAGGTTGCAGCGACTTGGTTTATGGCTACAAGGAACTGACTACCCTTGTGAACACAAGGGTTCGCTCAGGCAGTGTCTTCTGCCACCGCTGACCCAGGGCATCAGGTTGCCCCAGGCTTTACCAGGCTGGGTTCACCGCAGGGTTTGCAGTGGGTGGGTGGCACCAGCCCAGTTTCCAGAACAAGAGGCCATATGACAGGCTCATGTGCCATTTTGGATTGCAACCTTTTCTCCTGGTGGAAACAAAGGTAAAAGCAGTTTTCTGGAAAAAAGTGCTTCCCTTGAGTTTCGGATGACCAGCACTGGTCCCAGTTCTAAGCCCCGTTCTGGCCTTTTCCCATAAATGAGGTTAAGCCTACCAGGTTTTATACTCAGGAATGCTGAAATGTAGCAAATGTTGAATTATTCTTCGCAGCATATTTGGAAACCCAATTTTATATTTATACTGGGAGAACATTTGTGGCAACGTAGTTTGGAGAGCTTATTCATATTTTTGGCTAGGACAGTACTGTGCCTTCCCAGTGCATTTCATTGTGCTAATGGAGAAGGAGATGAGAGTTGGTCAATTACATTTGACAGTTTTTAAAATTCACAGAAGAAAACAATAATATGGTTTCTAAAAAGTGGAATAAGGTCATAATTTGCTTGTGGGTATTCCACAAACAGGGAAGAGGCCAAATTCATTTAATAAATGATTCACCATGAATTACACACCCAATATAGACAAAAATAAAGTTCATTCACACAGCCACATCAGCCTTGATGGTTTCAGCTGTTGCTTTCTCTGTGAAGTGGTATTTCATTAACAAAAATCAATGAGAAGATATTAGGTGCTTTCTTACTATCTCTATGACTAGAACAATACCATCTGCTTAGATCAAGGACCAGGAGGTAAAAAAGAAGAACCTCAAACACAGGGTAGGAAATTTCAGTGTACAGAGGTGAGGCAGGGAGACAAATAAACTAAAAGTCATTCTTACACTGAAATCATGTCTTAATAATAATAGTGGACAAATACTGTCCTTTAGTCGGTACTATAGAATGGGTAACAAGGTTATTATAGAATTATTTGGACTATTAATGGATTACTTATCTCCAAGATGCTCAATAGAAGCAAACAGATTATTAATGTTCCAGTTATAATAGCCACACTTCCTTTAAAAGCAGGTCGTTCTAACCTCACTTTGCTGACACTCCTTAAACCCAGTTGTGGAATAAAACAGGTTGTCAGCAGGGTGGATTTGCAGTGTAAATTACTTCAGAAAGAGCACTGGGAAATAATTGAAACAGGAGGATATTAACATCTGCAGACACAGAGCTTGGGGCTTGCCCAGAATTCTTGCACAACTGATGGACATTAACTTGCACAATTAAGGGTACAAGATCAGTTCCTGAAGCATATCTGTGCTCTGGATTTATAGAGGATGCATTTTCATTAAAGATGGCTGAGTATTAAGATGAAGACAAAGTGAGGGTGAACAAAAAGAACTGTGTATTTATCAAAAGGTTTGGCATAAATATGGTGCTGGTAGAGGGTTTCAGCTGTTTTATGTCTCAGCAACAGTTTAAACAATAACATTCATATCACAGAATGGTGTAGATAATATCTGCAATAAAACTGGGTCTTTTATGTTCAGAAGCAGACAAAGCCAGGAAAGCACATTGATAAATGAAGCTGAACCTTTGTATTTCGTTGTGGTGGAGCTCCCTCTAGCTTATGGCATTAACCCTGTATCTGTAAATCATACTTGCTTAAACTCATCCCTCCATTTTCAGGGTAGAAAAGGCTTCTGATTCTATATTCTTGGAAGCATTTATGACATTTATAATTCACCTGCAAAAAAAAAAAAAAAGCCCCTAAGACTCAGCTGCTAGTTGAATGACATTAACAGCTCTGACGATAGTAAATTTCATACTTTTAAAAAGAACAGTAGAGGGAAAAAAATTCTGACATCTGGGGATGTGACTGTCATAAGCAGTGGTTTCTGCCTCTTCCAGCTTTATTCTCTTTATATATATACATACAGATAGATAGATTTACCCACCTGGTTGAAAGAATTAGCCATTCCAAAACGGCAAGAAGCAAGTTAAGTAGGTTCTGCAAGGTAAATTTATTTGCTAAATGAATAATATTGCATTAAATAAATCAGTCTGAGTAATTCCAGTTCCTCAGAAAATTGTCTTTCTCATCGTCTTAATTTAGTGGTAAGAACAAACCATAAAAAGTGATTAAGAAGTATCTTAGTCTGATTAAAGGTAGGAAAGTAATCACCTTGACGTCCCTTGTTCAGAATAAGAATATTCATTTGGTTTAGTTGCAGAATTAACGCAGGTTCTCCTCTTTAGCATTCCTCCACTTTTCAAGGCTGAATTAATGGTAGTAAATACTAACTGTACCTTTAAAAAAAAAGTGGAATGAATGGTGCATTATGGAAACGTTGTTTTGCTGAAATGCTAATTTGGGGAGATTAAGAAGACATTTCTGAAGAACAATATCCAAAATCTGATGTGAAGCTTAAATAACTACTGAAACGATAAGCAGGCAGAGCTACAGGAGAAGAGTTAATTAAAAATCTCCAAGGCAACTTATATTCCTTTGTCACAAAATAAATGCTATGCTACTGATACTGTACCTGTAAACTGAAAAATTACCAGCAGCTGTGGCTAACCAGAGAATAGAAAAGGTTTTACTAGTTAGCAGCGTCCTAAATATTCTGCATTTTAAATGCATTTGGCCACATTTCTTCATAAATATTGCTCCCTGGGTTTTCTATTTAACTTCACAACTACTTATCATAAGCTCCTTTGTACACTGAAAAATTAAGTTCACCCATGTTAAAATTAACAACAAAGAATCAGCTTACTACAGACTCTGAAGAGTCTGATTCAATAGGAAGGAATATTAAATTCAGATTGAACAGTGAGAGACAAAATAGACGCTTTATATACCTTGTTTTAGATATTAAAGCATAATGAAATATGTAAAAATATTTAGGGTTCAAACTGTGTCTATATTATTGCTCCCCCTCCCCCAACAAATTACGATATGAGATTCTTTTTATTTTTAGAACTTAAATAGGCTGTTTAGATATTTTAGTATGCTGAGGTTTTAGGAACTGGATACTCTGAAAACTGTTTAATCAGAATGCTAATTTATTTGCTAAACTACACTGATAAAGAGATAAAATTTTAAAAATACATTATCTGCTGAAATTTACTCTTCATTAGCTAACAGAAAGTAATCCAGAACAGAATCTGCTTAAATTCAAATTACATTTGAATGTAGCTAAAGAGGTGAGTGAAAAAAGAAAAAAATATTTTGAAGGGAAGAACAGGATATTTGGTTCCATTTTTTTCCTTTTTAAATGTTCTTACTCTTCTCAAAGTTTTTGGTTTGTATTGTATTTCAGAAAACCCAAGTTTAATGAAATTAATCTTCTCAGAGTTTAAAATCTTCTCTGAGTAGATGCAATGTAATTTGAGTCATATAGGTAGAAGCATAGTCACAGCTGATTAATGATGAAAAGTTAAAAGAGAGAAGGGTTATCTAAAAAGCATTTTTTTCTATATCATGTGGTATGAATGTTCCTGTTTAGAGTATCAGTGTGACAAGAAACTGTGACAAAACCCCCTGATTTACTGCCCTAATTTTATATTAAGAATTCTTGCTCTTGAATGACTAGGTGTCAAAATTACATATCCAGTTTCATAGGCTTTTTGAATTAATTTTCCAAGATGCATTCCTATTACATGCTGAAATCAGCCTCTATCATCTAAGTTTGGAGGGGGATAAGGGGGCAAGAGTCTGACACTTGTTATCCCTAATAATTTAGGGGAATTGTCTAATTTAGAAACATTTAGTCTGCATTTGATCTAAGAAGATTTTTGTCACCTTTTTGTTTCAAAATGTATCATACAATTTAAACTTAAAACCAAGAGCAGCTTACTATGAAGATCAGTAAATACGAACCCTTTTGAAATGCGTATTAGACTTGAAACTCAAATCTTAAGTGCAGATAGATTTGATAGCCGTGCGCTGGAGGAATCCAGAGGCTCTTTTTATTAAACATGCTAATAATAGGACTTACATTCCTTAAATCACACTCAATACAATTAGTATGGATTAGATTTGTCGCAAATTCCTAAATGCTGGCCTTTTTAAAATTCTGTATTATAACAGAAATTGCTCTTATGATAAAGAATAATTATCTGAAGCCTTAAATTTTTTCATAAAATATAAATATCATCATATGATGAAGTACTTTAAAAAGTTAAAAGCAGAATACAGAAGTCCAACAAAGATATGTGAAATTACGCTATGGCAGCTTTACACAGTAAAATACTTTGCTTCTATGAAAAGTGACTAGTTTTGAATTATCACTGCAATAAGAATATGTTGATCTGATTAGGCAAAAAAATGTATTTACTTTGCAGCCTATGTAGAGAGACAAAAGTTTTTATAGACATGCTCACATTCAGCTTTAGTTTACTGTGAGTTAACAGTAATCAACACATCAGAAAATTGGAAGAATAGCCTATGAAAACAACAGACAAAATGTTGCAGCTTAAAATCAAGTGACTTGGTTTGGAACAATTTGGCAACATTCAAGTGTGCTTTTTTTTTTTCCACTGAACATACTGAGTACTACAATATTTTTTTTTTCTTTAAACACTCGACATGTATTTAGGTGTGCAAGTCACTTGATGTACAAACACAATACATAAGACAAAATTGTGAAAGTCTTCCCAAATTTGTATCTCAAAAGAGAATTGTTCTTACACAAACATATTATAATTTTATTCTTTATGTTCATTATAAGGATTTCTTTTTCTTTTCAAAATGCTGTTAACACTAAACCTGCAACATTCTGCTGCTTGCTGTGTATTTCAGCACTAAAATGATGGTGTTCCTCTGACTGAGGAACCTACAGAGAAATGCTCATTTTCACTAACTTGCTGTATTTCACTTGCTACAATTATTTTGCGGCTTCCACAATGAATTTCTAAGCTACCCATAACACCGAGATATTTGCCCAGATGACACAAATCAGGGCAAGACACAGCCTCTGAGGAAAGAAAATGTACACATGTACATCCCATGCAGTATGTTATTCACGCATCACATCAGAAACACGGCAAGCCTGCATATAAACGAGAACGGGGAAACCTGGGGGCGGGGGGGAAGAAAGAAAGAAAGGGAAGAGAGAGAGAGAATGGAAGAACTAGGAGAAAAGGCAGTCCCACAACTCCCTGGGCAGGGAAGGGCTCTGGGCTGTTAATCACAAGTTCCTTTACAGCATCTGTTACAGATAGGGGTGGTTTGTAATTGAAGAAGATAACTAACATGATTTTTTCCTTAGCTCCACAAATAGCTGCCTTACTATTGAGTTTTCGGGTGTTTGCCGTAGGTAGATAGAAATCACCAGCTTAGGCGGGATCATCAGTTGCTCCCGTCACCGCGGACCATCCCAGCAGGGGGGGAAGCCCCCAGTGCTGCCCCACACAACCCCCCTCCCAGCTCCCAGCAGACGGTCGAGTACATGGCCCAAGGAGGTCTGTACCTCCTCTTGTGTGCTGGATGTTCTGGTTATCCACACACCTTTCAAATCTTCTTCTGACTCCTGAAACAGCCCCAGTCCCACGATCTTCTGGTGGCACGAAGACCATGGGTTAGTAATATAGCTTTTTAGAAGGGGGCACTTTTACTCAAATTTCTTGCCTCTATTTTCACTAAATCTGAATGTATGAGAAAGGTAGAAGTATTCCTCTCCCACAGGCTAAGCAGCCCCAGTGGTCCCTGCCTCTTCTCCTACCTGCAAGCATCCCACTGCCCACCCCTGGCCCCTGGTACCACTGTTCTGCCTGAGATGAGGCTTCTACAGAGCAAAGAACAGGCTTCCCTTTGCAGCTGCACAGAGGTCACTCCTACACCTCACACACGTATCTGGGAAACGGCAAGATGAGAAGAATCACACCGAATACCAAACTCCCTGCACTTCTCCATGAGCTTACCTGTAGGTCAGACACAGCAATCATGCTATGGATCCCACCAGTATCCTGGCACGGAGCCCGGTGGGTTGAGTAGCACTCCTGGCTACTCAACAGCACTGGGGCAAATCCAGCGTTCCGTCCACCCCACATACCTGAGAGCATTTCCCTTGTGACAGGGGGAATTACCTCCTTCCAAAGGCTGCCTCTTTTCGGGTTTTGTAAGCAACTTTTTCAAAAAAATTATATATATATATATACACACACATATATATATATATTTAATGCCTGCTACAGCTGGGAAGTAAAAACTTTGCTCATTAGACTAATCTGCACTCTTACTTGGTGAGTTTCTTCATGCTGGTTCACAATACTTTTTTTATTCTCAAATTACCTTGCTAGCTGCAAATGAGATTCTCCAGAACAGAGCTTTCTCCAGAAGGAGGGACAGAAACAGCCAACGATCCTGTGGGCTGATTCAGCCCAGAAGCCTGCCTGTGACTTCCATGGTGCGAGAGGCTCCGTGTAATGTCACGCCGCTCGTGGATGGAGGAACTCTGCTCTGCAGCCTGGTTAGAAATATTGGCAGAAACTACTGAGCATTACCTGAGCTGTGACACGCAGGGAAATGCCTTCAGACAAGCACGGTGCCGCGCACCATGCCACTGCCGAGGGGCTTTTTGCACAGCAAGGACCTGGTTGTTTAAGAAATCAGTTCAAGAGCTGCAACAGCTCTGTCGGGGAAAGTTACTCTGCTTTTTAAACTGGAAGTATCTATGTGCCACAGAGTAACAGTTCTTGTGGATGTTTTGCTGTGCTCTTTGGAACTGGGAAAACATTTAATCCTGGAAAGAGTTAGCCCTTCTGGGTGCAACACATGTAAAAGGGAGGTTTCTAGACAGGGAAAATGACAGGTTTTTACCTTGTGGGGAATTAGAAAACTAACTGCCCTAAAAAGTAGAAAACCAGACCTGACATCTCAGTTTTTCAGGTATTCCCATCAACTGGATGAAAATCAGTGACTTGATCCATGCAGTTCTGTAACAGCAATAATTTTATTTCTTGGACTTCTCTAACTCTGGCATACAGTGGGAGTTAAATTGTTTGAACTACCAAAACAATACCACTTTTTGTTTAAAACGCATTCTTTAATACTTAAAAGCTAGAAAGGTTTATAGCAGAAGAAGTGTGAAGGGGAAACAGAGCCATAATGATACAGTGAGCAAAGTCCAGCGGCCAGAGATACTGGGATATTTTATTGAGTGATTTCTGGGGAGCACTATTTCTCTGTGTATTTTCCATTCATATTTTGTGTTGCTAATATGGTTCCTTTTTCTCGTTCTAAATTTTCTCTTTTGAATTAAACATTCAGCTGAGGCATTTTAACATTCAAAAGAATTTTGTGGGTTGGAATACGCAGAAGAGTATTTCTAAAAAGGCAAGTATCAAAACCATATCCCATCCCTTACATAAGAGATCCACTTTTCTGCTTACAAATGTCGTCATCATCTATGTGCCTCACTAACTTACCTTTTCTGTGAAAACACATTTTTATGCCACATGCAGGTGTCATACATTCAGCAATTCTCGCAGGACTACTGCAGATTACCTAATTCACATCGCTCATGGGTAATGCTTCTGGGACCTCAGGGGAACCTTTGCTTTTGGCTGGGCTCTTGCCCCCACTTCATTCTCCGCTGCTTTGCTAACAGAACTGTCCTGTGTATCAGTTATCCCAGCTGGCTAAGCACAAGTTAAATCCTGCCCCTTCACATACTCAGTGGCCCACCCCTCCACCTCTAAAAGTGTGTTGGGTCAATTTGCCCAACTGTAGTTTATCACTCGGTTTATCCGTGAAATCCAGGAAAGTCCAAGATGATGCGGGTGACTCGCCCAGAGTGCAAGCAGTCAGGCACGTCTGTGGTCAGGTGAGCTGTCAGGGTGAGTGGGGGAGGCAGTCACAAAAGACTTCTTATTTTCATGTGCACTTACATCCCGATCTTAACAGGTTGAAGCAGTAATAGGCAGGTCATAGCCAAGAAACATACTTCTCTGCAAACATTTGCCTTAAGGGAAGCAGACTGATTTTTCTTACATCCTCTGAAATGGGATCTGTTGTCACACAAAGCTGTACTTGAGTTCATGAGAAAGAGGCTTGGTTTAAAATAGGGTTATCAACAGGCAAATGCAACTTCAGAAAACAACCAGTTTATTACACAATTATTACAGGATGTAAGAAAAAGATATGCAAGATACATTGACCTGCAGTCCTACCCAAGATGAAGATCCCAGCTGATGAAGGCCAGCTCCTGAAGCCAGCCAGTGTAAAATAGTTTGCTTCAACTGTTCTTGATTAACTCCCTTTGAGGGCACAGAAGAATCTTTTTCTAATCAGCTAAGAGACATTTAAAAAATGAACTAAGCTAATGGAGGAACAAGATTGTCTTGTTAAAAACAAACAAACCAAAACAAAACAAAAAGTGTGTCCATAGAAGGAGCTAATCTTAAGTGGGCAATTTGAAGTGCATTACTTTATACGCATAAATTTTCTAATATATTTCAGCAAAAGGAAGAGGTGAAAATTGTCCTCAAACTTTGTGTGACAGCTCTTCTTTCTCAGCAGACCAAGAGGCTGCAGCAGGCTATATTCGTTGCTGCTCCTGCCAGTACCAGCTGACAGCAGGGAAAGCCGCTGGGGTACCAGCCTGAAGGACACGGAGCAGTCACATCACAGCTGCACCCTAGCACCTTTACCTGCATGTAAAAATGCAGCCTCAGAAGCAGAGGTTTACCTGTGACCTTCAAGCTTTATGAGCTTAGCGACTGTAAACCACTGTCCAGCAGTACAGCCTCAGTGATGCTCTGGACGGGCTAAAAGGCAGCAGTGGGTGAGTGGAAGCATCTCTCCTTTCATTCCATAAATTCAAATACAATCCTCAGTCTGTGGGTTAGGCACAGACAGGATAATTGCTTAACCGAAACATTACTGCTGGGAGCAAGGTAAGGACTGCCACTTCCCTAACGCCACTGATTTTTTTAAAATTTTATTAGCATGTGTAATATCAGCTCTTTGGATTGTTTTTCTTTTCTTATTAAATTCCACATAGGCTAACAACTGAAATGTAAATTAATTTATTCTGCAAATTTGGCTTTGGCTGTATTAAGCTGCTTTCTACTCACTGACAAAGAGAGCACTGGTGTTTTACTCAGTCAGAGAGTGAACTTTACAACAGGTGTGCTAAACAAAGTTACTGCTCCATTTTAAGCAAACTGATGTCCTTATTGCTCTGTGTCAAAACTTGCTGTGTGCTTAACTACAACGTGCCTAAGGTAACAAAGAGTTGGAGTTCTGCTGTGTTGGGTGCTATACGTTGTATCTTTTAAGGTGAAGTGTGGGTTTGAGAAATCAAACATTGGGAAATAAGTGAATGGGAAGTCTTTTTTCCCACTGAGATGCAGATTAGCCCAAATATCCTGTAAAACAGTGTGACGGTGGGGCCAAGTGGAAGAGCAGGAAAAATGCCCCATTGGAAAATAATGAATCTTAAAAAGGCACATAAGGGAAAGTGCTCCAGTTTTCATGTAGCTTTACTTTTCCTTAGGGAAATGATAACCATTTGGCTGTCTTCAGAGAAACACATGGGATTTTGTGAGGAGTGTTTTATGTTCAGTGACTAGGATATGAAGCTGCGGGGTGCCCACTCCTGCAGAGGTGAGCCCAGCACACCCCAGCCTCCAGCCTCTGCTGGGGCATGGGGCTGCCTCCCCGCTGCCAGCATGGTGCCCCACGAGTGGCACTGCTTGCCCAGGTGCCCAGGCCGTGTCCCACCAGTGGGAGGGGGCGGCTGCGAAGCATTCCGAGAACCACAGCCAGTGCCTAATCCCCAGTCAGTGGTCTTCTGGCATGCCTGATGGAGAGGAGACCCCCCACGGGACTGCGGGGGCAAGCTGGGGCATCCCTGGGCCATCCCTGGGGCCAGGCTGCCACCGCTGCTGGGACACCCTGGGGACAGAAGAAACCACCCCTGTGGGACTGGGGTTGGTTCCCTGCACCCATCAGACCAACCTGAAACATCTCCTGGGCAGATGTCCCACCAGTGGGATGAGTGGGTGGGGGCAGGTGCAGGCAGATTCCTGGTGAGACCTTATCCCTGGAAGAAGATGCAAGGCACAAATAAAGACATATACATTTGTGAAACATTATTTATATGGTGTAGGTTAGTGTAATAAAAGTCTAAAGTCCTTGTGTGTCGGGTCACAACAGCCACTTCCAAAAGGCAGCTACAGCTCAGCTTTTAGTAGCTCCTTATTGACTGCAGCATTATGGCAGATATCGCCACTCTCTGAAGCTGAATTTATTACAGACACCATATCTCTTAAATATCTGTCAGAAGGCAGAGTTTTTAAAAACAAACAATAATTCTCAGCAATGTAATTTAAATCAGTAATTTCTATTTCAAAATTTTGTTTCAGATTCGTTTCAAATCTGGGTTAAAGTTTAATACCGGATGCAACTAACCTGACTAATCAGGGCATTTTTCTGTTAAAAATAACCTCAAGTATGAAGTTAAAAATAACTGTATTGTTATTGTAAATAATATGGTGTTTATTAATGTGTGAATTAGAATGTTGATAAAGTTTGATATATCATTATTAAATAAATTGCTAGCACATTCTGAATGAAATTTCCTAAAAAGCCCCAGCAAAACCCAAGGTGAAAACACAGACACTAAGCTGAAGGGTCAGGATGTGGATTTAATCTCTTTTCCCTTGCAGTTCTTTCTGCCTAAGCAGGGAGACGAACAGGAAAAAGACTTTAAAGACTCCCATGACCTCTCTGTGCCTTACACACCGGAAAAGACAGCTGACCTGTGCTGGAAAGTGCTGCAGCTTTGCAGAAGGATGAGGATTCTTTGATAAAACCTTAAAATCATAGCTCAATGTTCATGTCTAAAGAATAAAGTCAAGAAGAATCAGTATAAATTCAGAGACAGTTTAGTGTGACTGAGGCTAAGAGATACTGTGATGCGTGATTTAAAGAGCTCATAAAAGCAGACAGCTGGCTTTAGAATCTATGGAAAGCAATAAAGCAGTTAAAAATTCTCCCAGTTGTAAGGCCTATAGATTTCCTTATCTTAAATTCTTTGGCTAAACCCCTGGAGCAAATTGCGAATGATGGGAGTTCTGTCTTTCAGCCTGGGGGCTCCAGGGGCAGCTTCCCCGGCCCCTCTCTCTGACCCCCCTTGGTGCACAGCGTCTCCACTATGGGGGAGCTTGTCTTGGCAGCAGTGTCTAGACATTCCCAGCTACTATCCTTCCTGACAGTCTCATGCCAGTGGTAATTTAAAAATTGTTTGGGATAGGCTGTGCCTCATAGACACAGGGAGCCAATAATAACCCCCAGTTCAGTGACCCTGGTCAGAGCATCAAAAAGATGGTACAGGCAACCTCAGTTCAGCATTGGGTCAGGAATCGTGACCTCCTCTGACCTTTCTTGTAGATTTAAAATTGTTTTGAGAAAGAGAAGAATAAAAAAGATACAACTCCAGGCAGTTCTGAAAAGCACTCCAGTTTCCTGTACTGTACACACGCATATAAGTAACATGTTTAAACAGATGCAGCTCTGGCAGGCCTGAAAAATTAGGATTTAGATACTTTGTACATTTTTTTTTTAATGGAGCGCACATTGCTTGTATTTACTTTGAAAACTTTAAAGTGAAAAGACAGTACATGAAAAGATAATTTTCAGTATATTTAATAGCAAAGACAAAAAAGAAGGGTAGGTAAGATTAATTTTTAAAAATGGAGAATAAGCTAAGGAAAGACAAAAAAAAAATCACCTCGTGGATTTTTCAGATGTATTATAGAAATCACTGTCCGGTGGATCAGCTGTGTATACCAGATGAAAAAAATTAACACTGAGATTACTAGACAAATTGCCTTGTAAGACTAAAATGCATACAATTGTAGGCTGGTTGGTTTTCAAAGGTTTCCTTTGTGTACACAGTATTTGCAGTCACAACCAATAAAACAAAATATACTAGCACTTTATTTGTGGTTTTGGTTTTGGAATTGCATAATGGTGACTAATATTTTCTCAAAACCTACTTTATAGTGTTTACGTAGCAGAATTTTCATGCACTGTACCTGGAAAGTATGAAATGTACTTTGTGTGCTTCCAAAGGGTTGAGAAGTCTCAGGAAGAGGTTTACCAGTTTATGGAAAGAGAGCAGAGAGTGTTTCTTCTCTCTGGGCTTTCATACGGGCTGGTACAGATCAGAAACACATTAGCCAGGAAAGGGAAGGGAAGAGTAAAGTAACAGGAGCTCTCAAAGAAACATAGAGGTATAGAGCAGGCAGATGAACTGCAAGCACCAGAAGAACTACATACAGGTTTTACAGAGGCAAACTCAGTTTAACAACACCAAGGACATCAATGCTGTTGCTGTTTACAAAAGAAAAAGCATATAAATCTGTTACAGAAATGAGACTCCCAGCAAAGCTCAGCACTAACATATAACGGTAGGGCCGTGGGCTCTGTGCCGTTCCCAGATACAGAAACATGTTCCCAGCATTTCCACTAAGGAGCTGGCATGATCAGTTAGCTTCTGATCACGTCCAAGCCATCAGCACTCTTCTCGCTGGCTGTACACATCCCCATCCTGGAAAGGCACAGGTAGCCTATGTGCACTGTTGCTCTTGAATTAAACACTCTGGAACTATGTCAGAAGTTCTTGCTTTGTCAAAATTATTGCTTAAGACTCTCCTCAAACACAGGCAGCAGCCTCTATACTTTGAGACAGCTGATTATATTCCATTTATATTCTACAGTTGTCTCCTAAAGCTTTAGAGATACACAGTGATTCCATTTTTTGTATTGAATGGTTACAGCCTGATTTAAACATGGGAGCACAGAAGACAGGCACTACAGCCACATCTGTAATTTCCAATCCAGTTCCAGCAAGACTAAGCTTTTGCAGGATAAACCATTCTTAGAGGGCTATTCCTCACTGAACTCCTTTATTTAGCTAGAGATAAGTTTGTCACATTCTCACCATGAGGAACTACTGGCCTAGAGTTTAAGCAAATTCTATAAAAGCCAACTCTCAGGTAAAATTCCTAAAGACTTCCTATTCCCATAGACCA
Source organism: Falco biarmicus (assembly GCF_023638135.1). Classification (NCBI taxonomy): domain Eukaryota; kingdom Metazoa; phylum Chordata; class Aves; order Falconiformes; family Falconidae; genus Falco; species Falco biarmicus. The sequence goes on along the minus strand of NC_079296.1, from coordinate 2,133,550 downwards.
GGACAAGAAAGGGGTTGCAAGGTCTGATGTCATCTCTGAGTGAGCTGGGGCATGGTATTTGTTTGCCAGAAGCATTTCGTATTGTAAATCCTTTTGTAATTTTTTTTTTTCTCCAGAATTCGGTGGCAGCAGCAGTCACCACAGAAAAGTGACTGGAAGCAGCAGGCAATTCCAGTGACCTACCTTTCCTAGTACAGTCTGCCATGGGCCTGGATTTGCTCAGCTCTTAATAATGCAGAACTCACCCAGCATACACCTCTGGTATCTCTTTTTAATCAGTAATGGCAATTTAAGACAATAGCTGTATGTTTTTTTCCCACCCCGTTTGAAGTATCACAGCACTAGCCTGCTCTTTGATGCCAGAGTATGTGCTCACTAGGGTGTGCAATGTCAGTAAACTGATCCAAACATCACAACTCACAAGGGCTGAATACAACAAAAAGCTCTGGTTCCCATGGATTCCTTGCAGCTGCAAATTATTAAAGATTACCTGAAATTACTGTTCTCTATGCACCCAATTACACAGTCATATTGCCTGTCTGAGACAAGTACTGTAGGGACTGCGCTCCCCAGCACTTTTATAATAAAGGTGCTTTCTGTCCCTTGTGACCTGTAGATATTGCCATTCTTAAATGGGAGTAAGAGGAGGAAATAACAGAATTCTACAGGCTAAAGCGATCACTGAATCATGACAAGGGACTCATACAGGGCCTGTGTCAGGCTGCAGCCCACGTGACAGCCAGCACTTCCCCAGGAAAGGAACAAGAATCTGAAAACCATCAGTAAAAGGGGGAAAACCAGTCTTGAGTCATACACCTCCAAATAGGAGGCTGTAGCACTGTGTACTAAACCGAGGTTGCAGGGGGCTGGGAAGCAGTTATGGCTAGGTCTGCACACGCCAGAAATGTGATGCAGTGTAACAGTGATGCAGTGTAACAGTGATGCAGTGTAACAGAGCCACGCAGGCACTGGTGTGCCAGGCCCCTGGCTGAGAGGCACATTCCTGCACAGGATTCATGAGCCTCACTCGTCCCTGAAGGTCTTTCTTAGGTCTCTCCACGTTCACATGTGTTGTGCTGAAAGTTTCCCTCCACGGCTGCCTCAGTAGAGGCAGGAACAAACAGGAATCCAATTAGTCTTCTGAGCAAAAGAACAATAGTAATAACAATAGTAGTAATAATAGGAGTTATGATGGCTCTAGTAACCACAGTGTTACTGGTGCTAATAATTAGTTGCTGTAATTTTAATATAGTATTAGCAGTGTAATTAATAATTAAATCTGCACGAGAACATCCAGCAGGAAACCCAGGCAACCAAAAGAAAATAATTTCTAAAACTTAACAACAAATTGATTAATTTTTAAGGCCTGAATTTCTGCTTCCCATGGGGGCTGATACAGGAGAGGGAGAGGTTAGACCCAACTAGATGCTATTGTGTTTCTATGGCAACGTGGTGTTTCAAGTAGCCTCTGCCATTACCTATGATTGGTAAAAATCACTAGACAGTGTATGAAGTGGCCAAGAGAAGCAGCAGCCAATAAATGCAGAAAATCCTTAAATCAAAGAGACACAGAAATAAGAGATGGAAACAACCTGTTAGATCATCTCACTCATTCCCTGAGGCCCCGTGCAGTATTATTAACAGTCTCAAGAACCTTGAAAAATCCTAAAAATTCCATCCAAGACACTTGTAAAAACTTACCAAGGGGGAGAGCAATTTCTTAGGAAGTTATAAAAAATCTTTCTAATCTCTTTTCAGTAAGTGTGCACATACTGTATCGAGTATGCTTAGGCATCATGTTTTCCAGCATTCGAGAAACAGGATGCATGGAAGAGATTTCAGGGTATTACTTACCCTAACACAAGTACTTTTGCCAAAGATAAGACCTCCTTCAGTGTCAGCTATATACCACTGCATTCCCCGCTCCTGCAGCACTGAAAACAGAACTATTTTGAAGATCCTACCAGAGCTTTGCTAGTGCTTATCCATTTAAGCTGGTAGGTTCCAGGTGTCATGCTGAGGAGCTGAAGAACAAATTTCAAATAGAAAGAAGACATTTTAGACAAGTACTTGTGTTAGCACTACCAGTCCATGTCTGCTTTTTTAGTGAAAGGGAAGAAGGGGATTAGACTACCTCGAAACTTGTGACTCGTGTGTGTCCTTTTTTTAGGCAGGATGCAGCAGCACTATCTTGAAGCAAAGCAAAGCCATGTCTGATAGCTTCACACTGCCCCAGAAGTACCATTGGAGAGTACAGCTACTATGTTAATATATAAAAAGCAGCATGAAATGCAAGATACCAGTTTGAATCTTAAATTTTCAGGGCCACCTTACCCAAGTTCGGGGGGGGGGGGGAAATCCTCCTAATGCACACAAACAGATAAATGTAAAGTTTTGTTGTCATGAAGCCCACAGTAACACAGGTTTATTTCTGTCTGCATGTCAATCGTGCTATATCCCAGACCATGAGAATATAACATACAAGATAGAGCTGGTTTCAGAGCCCCAACAATTTTACCTCACCCACAACATGAAATAAAAGTGCAGAAGAAGGCTTCTCAGCACCTCAGAGAATTCAGTAACAGTAATTAATAGGTTGTTTCCATGCAAGACTATGCGTGTTGCAGTCCACCGCCATAGCTGGACTAGTTTTACAAGGAGCCAAACGGGCCAGATGAAACAGAAAAAGCTCATTTCATTGAGAGGATGCTTTCTCTGCTCAAAGGCAGCTCTCATATCATATAATAACCACTGGTATTATATGCTGTCTTCATACAGAGCTATGACTGCAAGCCAGACTTCATCATTGGCACATATATATATATATCCTAAAGGAGTGCTACCTTTATCTTGGCATTAGATTCTTACTGCACTATATAACACAGTTAACATATATAACATAGCTATATATCTACAGTAATGGGTTAGATGTCACAAAACATATGAGAACACACTGAACACAGGCAGCATGAGATAGGGGCAGGACTACATCCCCTTTGCCGTGCTCGTTTGCCTCCCCCAGCCTCTCCCTAACTGCAAATCTCAGTGATGTACCGGGGCAGCACAAGGCTCACTCCCTTTTCCAGTGGTTTGTACCTCCCGAGTCTCAGCTGGGCTGCCTGCGTGCATCTTGCTCCTCCCCAGCCTGACCAGGGCTGGCAAGAAAAAGGCCACCCATCTCCACACAGGAAGCTGCCAGGAGGATCGTTCTTCTGTAGCTGCTGATCCAAGCTATAAAATCTATCAACAATTGAGCAAGCAGCAATAATGCTCAGCAGCTGACACGGAAGTGCTGGCATCTCTGCACATGCTTTGTTTTCTTGAAACCATCTATTGATCACACTTGGCCTCTCAAGAAAAGAAAATATGATATCCCATATTTTTATTCCCATATTTTATCCCATCTGCTGGACTTCCCAAGTGTGGGACCCTGATTAGGTTCATATTCAGGACTGACTCCTCTTCTGATAGAGAAGTGTGGTCTTTGAAGCTAGCCCAGGCTGGGATCATGTTACTAGGCCCGTTGCATTCCCAGTGGAAATGAGTCTTATTTTATTTACAGATAAAAAATAAAAAAGTAGTATCGTCTATTATCCCAAGGGCGTTGTTTACATTAATTTAGCAACTGCTTCCAAGGAGCTACAGAGTTCAAGAGCATTGCTAAACAGTGAGAGCCCATCCTGGATTGAGTTACTGACAGAATTACAGCTGACACTAAGAACTGCTTGAAATGTCTTGAGGGGAACTGCAGACAATGGGCTGTATTATTTAGCAGAATAAAGGTGAAGTTACAGGGGATACTTGAGACCAAGAAAGGCAGAGTCAGTGAGTCTACCACAAGCATCAGCTGTGGTTATACTAACAGCCAGTAGGGATCCCAGACCAAGGAAAGGAGTTGTCAAACTCAAAGCCAGTTTGCTGAAACTTCAGCAATTTTTATTCTTTCTTCTCCCAAGATACAGGCACACGCTGGACAGTCAGACATATTCTTTGCATACTGTTCTATCAATACCTTTCTTTAAGAAGTTTTCAAGGCAGGGAACCTCCTCCACTCAGAAGTTGAATATCTTTCCTCAGAGGCTGAGGACCCTAGATAGTCTCAACAGTCTTTACACCCATCCTGCCAAAAGTGAGATAGCAGAGAGTACAAACTGATGGTCCTCTCCAGGAAATGGCAAAGCCTGGTATTAACACCGTTCCAAAGAAATAGTCAGTCTGCACGGCATTCCCGTACCAAACAGCATTTTGAAGACACCATTTTATCCTCAGCTAACAAGGACCGAGTACTCTGAGGCCAGACAGCACCGAGGCAGGTTTTGCCAGGAGAAGCTTGTTGCAAGCTTCTTAGCAAGGTCTCAGCTCACCACCACTCCCACAAGCCTGACATGCTCCACCATGGAGAAGTGCAGGACTGCAGGGCTGCTGACAAGGGTGGGGGACTCACTCCAAAATCATCCTTTCATCTTCTAAGTTCATGTGCCACAGGCACATTCATTCCCCTTTTGACTTCACATGCAATAAACAGTCAAACCAGCAAGAGTGTTTCTGGTGAGGAAACTCAAAGCTATGTGGAAGTGAACTTCCATGCTCATATGCTACATGTCTTTGTAACATATTCCTTAACTTTATCCCTATGAGAAAGGAAATTTAAAGCACCACAGAAGCTGTCTGACCACTCCCTGTTAAGCAGCATAGCTTGAATTCCAAATATTTATAATCATTAGTGCAAAAGATGGAAAAGCATTTGAGCTAGTCTTTAAAAAACACAATATAATCATGGTATTTCACAGACAGAAAATGAGAATAAATTTGTCAAACAAATTATTTTCTGGAAATTACTCTCTAGAGTATTAGCTCATATTAGCTAAAGAAACAAGGCACAAAATGCAAAGAAGAAATGAAAATGTTTAGTTCAGGCTCTGATACCAACGTTTATTTACCATGGGGGTACTTTACAATTCTCCCATTTCTGTGGATGTGGTGAAACTCCTTTCCAAGACAGGTGTGATGTTTTCTTGACAAGTATCAAGTGGAGGTAGTAATAGGTTATCAATAGCATTGAATGAATCTCCTGTCTGTAATTAGCTATTAAAGCATAGAAGTCCTGTGCTCTGCTAGTGGGAGAGGTTTATTGCATTGTGGGTAGGGACAGTGGTCAGATTTTTCCCATTTCACACATACATGTAGCTCTCAGCTAGATATATCTGCACTCGGCCATTTTGTGGAGCACTATATGAAATTTAGTCAGATGAGTTTCTTTTACTGCCCCCATGTCAGAGCAGTTCTCAGTCTCTTGAGAAAATCTACAGAGAGCAGTAAAGCCCAATTGTCCAACCAAGCTCAGCAATTGTGTCAAAGTACTATCAGGGGCTTCAAAATAATTTTTCACCCAGTATTTCTTATGAGTAGTTACTCTCTGCTTTAAAACTCTTCTCCTTTACTGCACATACGCACCATTACTATTCTAGCACTGCTCAAGACTTCTAAGCAGAAGACGAGAATTGTCTAAATGATAATTTTGTTGCTTACTTCAGATGGGGTATGAGCTACACACAATTATTAAGAGCTAGCAACCTGTCAGAAGTAAGTACTCCTCCCACAGCACCTCTCAGCAGGTAATGTGATCCCATTACAAATTACTTCATTCTATGCTTAACGGGCCTGATAAGGAAGCCATTAAAGTCTCAAAATCACATTTTTCTTCATTTGCACAAAAGAGCATTTCCAAAACACACAGAGATGGAGCTGAAGATTGAATTCCAGAACTGTCAGAATCGAGTAGGAAGCTCTCTGCTTCAGCTAGATTACTCTATAAACAGACCTGTGTTTAAAAAGCTGTCTGTTCCTACAGCTTTTTACAGTAAACCACAAAAGAATAAATTTGCACTAATAACCTTAAGGGTTTGATTTCCACCTGCATATGTCATGATGCTTATAGCTAAACACTGCTAGGTTTTAACTCCCTGGCCCTAAACTTCTATCTGTAGCTAAAGCAAAACCCAGGCCAAGCAGAACAGCTAAGGACAGAGATGGATAAGACTGAAGGAACCTCCAAAGCCATGCAGTCTGCTCCAGGTCTGACTTTTCACCTCACTGGAATGTCGCTATTAACAGCAATTTTCATATTAAAGTCTTAGCTGAACAGTGACCTTCCCATATTCACAAATACAAACTGTAGTGGAATATTTGCTGCTCCTCTGTACTGTGGCTTCAGCTACTTTAGCACTACCTCAATGAACACGTACCGTGGTTTTCCACAGCAATTTTGTGAACTTGCGCTATAGTGCCTGAAATTCAGGGGTTGGGCTCCAGCAGATGGGCACTGGTGAACACAAAATCATCTGTTTGAACCCAATTTCTATGCGATTTTTCAGATGAAACTTCACAGTCCTGGTCCCCCATATTGTTCTATACCGTGTCCTTTGTCAATGTAACTATTGCAAGTATCACAAATTACGTAAGTGGCCTTTGTGAGTAAAAGTGGCTCTCTCCCAGGTGTCTTGTTGTCAAGTAACGTCTTTACTGCCAGTCAGAGACTGTGCACAAGAGCAGTCGCTCTCAGTAATGCACTGTGCTTGTGCATAGTACAGCCGCTGGATCCTGGGGTGAGGACTCTCCCATTTGGTGGCATGTGAAGGAGGTATGCTCCTGGTGGCCTTCCCAGGAACCCTAGCTTCAATTTTATTTCTTCTTGGAGGCCGTGGGAAATGTGGACCAATTTTCTTCTGTCTCCTGCACAAAATACTGGTAGGAGGTAGCGAAAGGGAGAGTCTTCCCTGATGACACCTGACTGCATCTGCTGGCAACTGAATTGGGCTGTGAATCCGCACCGCCTGCTATCAACATTGCACCAATACATAAGCATAGACACAACTGGCATAACTCCTCCACTCTTCCACCAACCTCACCTGCCATGGTCTGTGAGTGGCCAACAAGTTGCACTTTCAAATACCTAGACTACAGTCAAAAAGGCTGTACTTACCCACAACTGTGGGTCTGTCAGTAGCAACTAAACCATTATCTTCTCACTGCTGAAAAACCACCCTTTCATAGGCTGTTTCCCTGCAGAAACGCTTCCTCTATAGTTGCACTTCAGCAGTGGCAGCGCTTCTCTTTGCAGATCACTGCCTCTCTGTTCCATCCCTCCCTGCCCTTCCTCTTCTCACCTGCCTTTTCCTTCTCCACCTTCCCACAGGGGGGCTTGGCTCTGACAGGACTCTGCAGGAAGGCAAGAAGAAATCCCTCCTCTCCTCCATAATCAATGGGAGATCATTCCTCATGTATATTATTCCATATTATTTTGACATTAAGTTAAAACAAGATCACTTGGCACTTGGGCCAGCAGAGCAGCATCTCCCTTTGATCGCAGGGCAGTGCGCAGCTCCTGCTGTGCTGCCTGTTGGTTTGTGTTGGGCAGCTGTGCAGGAGCAGGCCGGATGGCTCTGGCTCCAGGCAGCACATGGCACAGATGCTCCTTCGTGCAAGTCACACACTGCAACAAAAATCAAAAAGAAACAGCAACAGAATCTGATCCAGGAGAATGAAAGGCTACTGAGACCAGCTTTGTATTTCTGCAGCAAAACAAAAGCCCCAGAATGTTTTGCTTTGCCGAAAACCCTCAAATCTAACATTGCCACCTTGCCTAGCCCAACATTGTCCAGTTGTAGTATTTTTACATAGAAGTTGGTGAAACAGCAACAGGTGTGAACTTGTATAAGTCATATCTGTTACAAAATTCTGTGAGTGATGTAGAAGAGCTTTCCCTCTACCTTCTGGAAATTCAAAGCTGTATTTGGCACCTTTGTAGGGAAATCACACGCTGGATGCTCCGCAAGGCTTGGAGCCGGGGCCAACATTCGGGGTGGCTGGCAAGCTTCCATGCAGCAGCCCTGGCAGGGTGGGCAGCCGCTCCTCCGCATGCATGGCCTGCCTCTGCAACAGCAATGGCCGCACTCAGGTGCGGGCTGAGCTTCTGGAAGGGCAGAAGGAGGGCTCGGCCACAGGGCCCCTTGGCCCTGCCTCGGGGAGCGCCAGCAGCGAGGGGAAATGCACCCAAGGCTGCGGCTGCCACAGCTACCAAAGTGCAGTGGGGACACACCTTGGAAAACACTCAGAGGCCTGCGATGGTGTGAAGCAGTCGCAGAAGCTCACAGCCCGGCCTGGCTGGGCATCCGCCGCCCAAAGGCACCTCCCCGAGGCAGGTGTTGAGGACAAGGAGCAGCAGCCACCAGCCTCCCCACAGCTGTGGAAGGCGGCTGTCCCAGGCCGCCTGTCACAGCCTCTGTTCTGGGAGGGACCAGGGGCTTTTGGTAAAACAAGAAGGTATTTTACTCCCCCTGTTTATTTGCACACAATTACCCAACTAGGCTAACCAGCCGAGATCAGTCCCTCATTTACTGGGGTGACCCATCTGTTCAATATGTGGGACTCGTGGAAAAGAGCATGGCTGGCCACTGCAGGTCTGTGCTGCCGTGGTGGTGCAGCCTACCCCCTACCATGCCGGTGGAAAACCTTCCAGATTTAGCGCACATGTTCCGGCATGCCATCTGATCCAAATTAGAGTAGGCCTGCGCCAGGTTCCCTTGCTCAGCACTGAATTCCAGCTGTGGTAAGCCACTAACGCTGTTACACCTAGTCTCTAATTTGAATGCATTTTACATTTCAATATATTATGTCTGAATGTTAAAAATTTCCACAAGAGGTGGATTTTTTTCCTATTCCATCAAGTCAACCTGCAGTGCAATCAGCCTACAGAAAGCCAAGGTTTGATATAAATTGTCTCCTCTCCTGCCAAGGCCTATAGAAACAGAAGACACACAGAGGGGAGGGCGGCCACAAACACAGGGGCCGTCTGCCACCAGGATACAGCCTCTTCGGTGATTCTTCTTAGAAACACTCTTATTATAATGAGACTTTTTGTCACAAAGACCATTCTGATGAACTTCAACTGTTCTGTCAAGGTTTTTCAACTCCAAGGATGAAAAGTTCAGCAGAAAAAATTTCATTTTAGAATTGTTCAGTTCTGAACATTTTAAAATTCCTTTTCAATGTTTTATTAGATCCTGTAAAGCCTGCTTCATCTTTTTGTTATTTGCTCCCTTTTTTTTTTCCACATATTTCAAACCGTGTCAGCAGAATTAATGTGCAACAAACTACCATCTGCAGGGCCTATAATGAACCAATTCGACAATCAACCTGATCTTGAGGGGAAAAAAAAAAGTTTTTTTTAATTAGAAATAAATTTGCAGCTAATGACTTTAAAAATAATAGAAAGGTTCATCTACTTCATTGCATCATTACCACATCCTCAAAAACAAACAAAAACACCAGAGAGAGACAGCTAGAACACCTATGTCACATCTCAAGGAAGATGGCCCAGCCCTGAGGCTTGGTGGACACACAGGAAACCTGGGACAGCCCTGCCCCATTCAGACCAGTTTTCTATGAAGATGAGCAGTATCTCTGGAGCCAGATCTCTGAGGGCCATGCACCAGTATCACCTTTCTCCAACACACCAAGGATGGCATTAAGATTACTTAAAGTTAAGACTTCCTTGCCACTTTCAAGACATATGCGGCCTGCTGGACAGAGACTAGAATTCGAGTATTCTTGTGCCCCAGGAAGTTTTGTTTGCCACGGTGGCGTGGCTTTCTCTCTTACAGTCTTCCCTTCTGGACACTTACTTTTTCAACATGTCCATGCCTTTCAGTTCAGGATTGTTGGTGTTAGCCTTTGAGAAGTTTCCACTGGCCACAGCAGCTCTTCCTCACTAGAGAGCTCTTTGTACAGATTTTTTTCTCACTGCCTTCCAATAGCAGCAAACCTGGAAACTCAGCAGGGTCATTCTTGGGACCTGAGGGCGCTAGGGACATCACTGGTAGAAACTCTTCTCACCTCCTCCACCTCCAGCCCACCAGGACGTGGCTGTTCATAAGTCAAGGACTCTGCAACTTATGCCAGCCCTTTGAATTGTGAAAAAGCTGAAAGCACTGAGGAAAATCCTGGCTTGGCCGATTTACAGGTGCAGACTGATTGCCTATGTGACCAGATTCCACACAACCCAGTACATACACTTGGTCTGACAGCCACAGGTTAGATTGTAATAACCAAATACCATTGTGCTGCTCTGTGAAAAGCTCTAGATGCAAAGCCTATGTAAGATACTCAGAGCTTAACTAACAGAGTCCCCAATTTATCTGCAGGCTGTATGGTAGGAGTGGCACCACTAGCACTGTCCTCCCTGCCCAGGGCACACAGCTGATACCAAGTCTGTAGTGCAGGTCAGGTTCTATATGAATAGCTCCTCCAAGGTGCTTATGGTACCAGATGAAATTAAGATGGAAAGACAGTCTGTACAAGGTCAGCTTTTCACTCAGGTCAAAGAAATATTAATGAGGAAGAAATGTTAAAAACAAGGCAAGGAACAGGAGCAAGAAATGTTCACTTTCACAGAAATTAAGGACAACTTCAACTTACAAATTTCAGAACTTGTCTTGGATGATAATTAGGCTTAACAAAAGAAAACAATGAACTTCAAAGGAACACAAGCCAGATGTTTGTATGTGCATGGTGCAATTAAAAGTAGTTTGTGTTCCTTTAAGCTGCCCCCTGTGCCCTTATTTAGTAGAACCCGGGTATTCCAGAAAAGGAAATTATCTGTTGAGTTGAATCTCTCCCCATACACAGTGAGGAGCTGTACTCTGGCTCCAGTTAGTTCTGGAGCTGAACTGCCAAGAGTAAATACTAACAGCAAACTCACCGAGCCCTCCCGTCCCAGCACCTTTCTTCTCTCACTTGGCATCAGGGTGGATTCACATCCTTCTATGAAAGATGTGCAGAAACAGTGCAATTGCTTCTGTCTTTGGAAAGTGCTATCGCCCCAGAGAATGTTCTTGTTCACCTGCAGATGAAGTAACATGCAGCTAGTGATTTTGGAAACTGTTCAAGAAAGAAAATCCTACACCAATGACTACAGCTTTTGTCTGGGTTTGTTGGGGTTTTTTATAATGTTTGACAGAGCCTTAAAGTTCATCTCCAAATATGATATGCAAGAAAGGAAGCAGGTGCAAACCACATTCCTGAGTATTGTTTCCACCATAGTCAGGGAACAAAGGGACAGTCTTACCAGGCTGCTGAGGCACAGCAGCCACTCACCATAGCATGAGCACAGCAGTCTTCCTGGGGCAAAAGCTGAGTTAGGATTCCCAGAAAACTGAAATAGAAGAAACAAATGGCATGCAGAAACATCAAATTTAGGTTTTGAGAGGAGCTTGGTAAAAATATTCCTGCAAACTTAAAGTCAGAGATGGTATCAGCTACACACAGCTGATTATGCAGCACATATTTCGGAGATATGATGTAGATTAAAAATGTGGCAGGTATCACCAAGTAACAAAGGCCAGCTGCTGGCTAAGGGATGGGAACTCCATGTGACAGCATGGCTGGCACGTTAGAGACTCTGTTAGCCATGGCCTGTCCTGGTTAGGTGGACAGAGCTGGACAAGCCCAGGGGTGGCAGTCAGTGTCAGCAAAGAGTCCAAATCATCGAGTCTCTGGCAATGAGGCAGGTCCAGGTTCAAGCCACAAAGACAATCCACAGGTCAGGGTCAGGTCCAGTGAAGGTAACTAGCACCAGAGACATTTTCAGCTGTAACTGTAAATTTCCTAGTGGAAGATACTTTCCATAATAGTTACATTAATTTGGGGAACCTAAAAAAAAAGGGAGAAAAGAAATCACCCCCAAAATGAACAGGTTGTATTTTAAAAAATTAAACACAGAGTAAATAAATAATAAAGAATAAATAAAATACATGCTGATGACCCCCACTCAGCCCTCACTCCACTTGAGTCAGCGTGAGGGTCAGGAGAATGGTTGTCATGAACTGCATGTAAAAGGCTGAGACAACGGCCAGATCCTGTAAAGCTTGGAGGGACAAGTACGGGGATAAAAGCAATGGCATCTTGGAGACAATACTTCTTCCCACTCCTCCTCACCTGTGCCTGTATGTGCTAGCCCTGCCAGAGCTGGAGAGGGCTGAAAAGACTCCTTTCCAGCACGAGAACTTCACTGAGCGCTGTTAGGTTAGCACAGTGCTAAGCCTGCTCTGCATGTGCCTGACCAGCCTGATCCAAACTCATGTCATCTTTCCAGTGCCCAGACCACCATGACACAAACCATCCACAGAAGTGCTCAGTGCAGTCACACCAGGGGCAAGTCCTCCCTCCCTAGGCAGCTCCCCACACAAAGCCAGTACAAAATCCACTGGATCTGCTGACTGAGAGGTGTGACATGAAGCACAGGGGCTGCCCATTCAGCCAGATACCTTCTCCGACAACCTGCTAAGCAGAGAAAGCACTGATTTCCAGTGCCAGCTTTTGTGGGTTTGTAGGTGATTTTGTCTCTGTTTCAAAAAGAAAATGACAGCTGTTTTGTTCCTGCACCCCAGCTAAATACTGCAGCTTTATGCTCAGCAGACATGCAGGAGGGAAAGTAATTTTCCCTGACAGCAAGGCCAGGAGAACTGCAGAAAATCTCACTTACTAAGCACCTTACTGGTTAAACCTAAGCACAGTCTCCAGAAGGGTGAGGCCAGACAGTGGGTAATTCACTGAGATAGGGGGTACACGGTGGCAGCAGCTGCTGCTTCTGCTGATACGAAGATGAGACTCACAGTGTTGGGATGGCAGGTTTTATAACAGCAATCACAAGGATAGTGAGTGGTGCAAGTGTGACAAATACAGGGTTCTGGTTTCTGTAATTGCAAGTAAGCAAATTATAAAAATAATAGTAATTTTGAATGTTTCAAGAGATTAAATCAAACAGATATTTAAATCATAAAAATGTAGCTGTTGATTTTGCTCGAAATCTATAATGAAATGTCTGCAAACAGTAGCTTTTGTTGTACGTCTGCCAATTATTCACATTGATCTGCTAATAATAGAATATGGAATGCTTTTCATCATCAGAGAAGCTGTAGTTATTAGTCAACCTTGAGGTTGTTGGTTCAGTTCATTATTCTCAATTATGCTAATGGAAAAGCTGATGTGCAGAAAAGAAGCTGTTGATTTTGCTGGGATTGCTGGAACTCAGGAGCATCAGGCACCTCCCTAGGTCTTTGCTCTTACCAGCTGCTCTTGACGAACTGGTCAGAATGTCCTGGATCCGTGGGTAGGAAACAGGGGGTGCTGGTTTTCTGGAAAAGGTAAAATAAGGTCTAAACCAAGCCAGGCCCAAGCATCTTAAACAGTACCCCTACCCCACCTGCCATTTTTCTAAGTAATAAAGTGGAGTTTTATCTAGGAAGCAGCTGAAACAAAAATAGCTAAGTCAGGAAACACTCGTTTTCTTAAAAACTTACCTGGTTGCAGCCAAAAATCCTTTCAAGTGAGCCAACTGTTCAGGTGCCTTTGTGGACCCTGTGATTAAAGGAGTGATCAGGTGGTCAGCAGCTCCGAGTTGCAGTCCACTGCTGGTCATTAGCAAAGGTTCAGTATTTGGCTCATTCACCTCATCCCACGGGCTAAGCCTCAGAACAAAGCTCACAATGTCAGTTGTCTAGAGATGCCATGCAAAAAGACATAACATTGACCTGTGTGGGCTGCTCACAACTAGAGAGATCACAGCATGAGCTTGATCTACTGGGTAATATCTATACTCTGTCACCACTGAGCAAGGGGGAAGACAATAACAAAGTTAAAATCAGTCAATAACAAATACAGGTAAAGAGGTCATTTTATCATGTGGCATTCCTATCAGCAGGTTACAAGGCAAGTCACTTTAACAAGATTTAAAACAGGACAGGTAAATTGGCAAACCCCAAAATACAGCTGAATGCATAAGCTTAGGCAATGATGCAGAAGAAAGCATGCTTGGTGTGTAAAATGACTCTCTTGTCAGTCACAGAGACACTCTCCTGGATGTCGGTTTTCTGCAACTGACAAGCTGCAGTAAGAAAGGTTAGGTGTAAGATATACGCACTGGACAAGTGCCCCGCTAAGGGTGGGTGGCAAACCTGGCAGGGCAGCGCTTCTTCCAGCTCTGGCAGGCAAGCATCGTAACTGAGCTCAAGAGGCTACCATTTCAACAGCCAACATCTCTTTCATTAAAAGTATATATATATATATATTTCATTTATTCCCACATTAGAACTTAATCTTCCCCTACAGATTCCTTTTTAGAGCTGTTCTATTTGCATAATTAAGATGAGGATAGTAGTCTTTTGTGTTGTGGGTTTGGTTTTTTTTTTTTTTTTTTTAATAAAAGGCAGGGGCACCACCTAACGGCGAGTCAGAACCCTTGGCTTTTTCTTTCTGCAGTTGGCTAGTTATTATACCAACGCTGCCACTGCAGAGAGCAGAGACAAAATCGAACTGTTCGGCAGAGTTTGAATTGTCAGTTACCAATCCTGAACATTGGCCAGATCGATCAGGGTACCTTATATTACACACCAACGCACACACCCACACCCTCAGCCCCATGCATAACTGATCTTAAGAAAGGAAATAAACCAAAGAGGGTTTTATGTCAACTGTATGTTAAATTAAACTTAATTTCTTAGAAACTAAGTTATGCTAATGCAGGAGAAAAAGAAAAAGAAGCCCTGACTATAGCCCGGAATTTATAGTGACACTCCAGCCTCTCCCTGCTAAGCAATATTTTGACTGGAGACCTGGGACAGGCACAGGTTCTCTGGTAAATCATATTAAAATTCTGAATTAACTTCAAAGACAGTGTTTATCTTGAAAAATTATTTTTTCTCATGGGTTCCTAAGTTTAGCCAAAGGATTTTGCTTTCTGATGTCACAGTGGGAAAAAAAAAACCAGGGAAAAGAGAACAAATTATAGGAAAAATTGCTCAGTTAGTAAAATCCATATGTCACTCCTCACTGCATAAAAGTGAGCCTTCTGCCTTCTAAGTCCACTAAGAAATGAAAAATACACAATCACCAGTCCTGGAACCCCTAAAGGTGCAGAGATTGCATGGGAGTGGTGCTTTAGGGAACTCTAGCGTATTTGGGATTGTTGATCAGAGTTCACAGTAAGATTAAAGTAACTTCTAGCTGAACATTACTCACACTGATAAATTCAGCAGAGGAAAACTCTTAACAGCTCAGCAGTTTCATTTCTGTACATGTGAAATGTTCGGGGATGAGCAGAGGTGGCTAAAGTATCTACCACACAGGGAAAGGAACAACCAGGTGAATCCTTACCTGGGCAGCCTTGCTCCAGAGCACACTCCAGCCAGACTGCAAAAGGGAAACAGGAAAGGTGAAATCAGGAGGTTTATGTCCTGCATTGATATGGATCAGGAAACGAGCACAGGAGACTGCATATCTAGGACAGTAGCCCTACTAAGCAAATGTTACAGAATTTGCAGTCTGGGCAACAGCCACCCACTTTGGCTCACGAGGCTCACGCAGGCAGTGTTGTGCTAAACACAGAGCAGCGCTGTTATCTCTCCATGCTATAATCCTGTAACTGCAAAATCTACTGTTAGCTCTGTAGTGGGAGGAATGAAAAACTGAGGACAGAAGTAAAAACTTTAGAAGCATCTTTAACGTCCTTAGAAGGTAACCAAATGAAACGGCAAAAATGCCACTGGTTAGCCAAAGAAATGTGAACAGCTTACCTCAAAGCTGGTTCAAGCAAAACAGAACTGCAACATGTTAAAAAAACAAAAGCACAAATGCTGCCAAAGCTGGTTTGTGAAATAAATCTCTGTGTAAACAGCTGCTACCCACAACACTAAATTTTCAATGCCCGCTTCATCAGATGCAAGTGGAGAGAGGGAAAGGGGACCTAAACTCTGTACCATGCTGACACCACAAAAGACATGCTGTGAAATTGGACAGAGAGAATATAAAAAAAATAAAACCTGGGTTTATTATTTAAATAAAACTTCATTTAAAAAATATTTCTCAGTAAATCTGACACTTATTTAATATTTTAATTTTAATTCAACTGTAACAATATTATTTATGTTACATCCTATGTTTTTCAGACTCTACTAAAGCTATATTCTTGAAACAAACAATATCCCAACTATGTGTGATAGCTGTGACAACTTTAATCAAATAATCAATCTGATGGAAGTTAGCAGAAGTCTCTTATACATGCTTCCCCAAGATTGCAGGAATTGTTGAGTTAAAAAAATCAAAATATTCTGTAGCAAATGCAGCTGCATTTCAAACTATGGATGAAACACATGTGCATGCAAGTGTCTGTGATATTTACATTTAGACTAGCTGCAAATCCAGTCTGGAACAGTGAGGGAATGTAGGTATTTCAAATTCTGACCCTGTTACAGTATCAGACATCATTAGAGGGGAATATTAGTGCTCAGCCCAGGTTTTGGTGGTCCATAACAGAGCAACTGTACCTGAAGTCCCTGAGTATCAAAGGATAGAGTATGCCTACCACACTATGACAGATTGACACTCCTGCATATTAACTGTACAAATCTCAGAGTTACAGAAAAAGCATTTACTTCACAAAATGCCTAAGGACAAAATGTGGAAGTCCAGCCTGAGCTCATTAATGGTCTGTAGAAGCCACAGGTTTAGGAGAAAAGTCATTGTTTTGTGTCTGTAAGCAATCCTGTGAGGTTGCTTGTTGTTCCTTCATCAGAACTGGCCTGGAAGTGCAGAAATTTAAATTTCATTGTTTTCCTCAATATATAGGCTACAACAGAATAAACAGATTCAAAAGCTTGCTTTTAGCAAGATGCAGCCCTCACAAGTGTCAAAGCCCATGTACACCCACACAGAACTACATGCGGTTAAGTAGCTGTTACAGGTCGGGCAGGATCAGGCAGGCTCCCCTTGCTGAATGCTGTATGCATGCATAGCAAGATCCTGTTCTTGCCCCAAGGAACTTTAAATTGAAAGTAAGCATCCAGATTCCCCAAAGTATCTTGACTGCTTTAGTATAGAAATCAAGCTTTCTAACACCTCATCCTTTTTCAAGGCAAACCTATTGATCAGGGTGACTGCTCATGGGAACGTTAAGTCCTGTGTTTCTCTGTACCTGACTCGTCATAAGCAATTGGCACCTTTACTGTATCATGGCGTAAGCAAGTAAGGGAAATTCAGGAGTTAATCCAGCCTAATGCAACGCACAGGCTCGCCTTCCTGGGTAACTGGCACCTGATTGTGTCTGTCACAAACAAGGACACTGCCAGTCACAGAGCTGGGCTAGCACAGCAATTGCAGAAGCTCTTGCAGTAGCTGCTGTCATTATCCGTCCTCTGACTAGAAAGCACTCTGTCCCAAATGTTTCCAGCCCTTTTGCTTTTGTGGTTGGACTTACCTGTAACACCCCGTGCAGTGTAAATCAAGAACTCCCTAGTCCTTATTACTGTTCAGTGTTAGCAATCTCCCCTGCAGATAGCACGCAGCAAGGATGGGAAGAGAGGAACATTTCTTATGCTTTCATGAAATCCAAATACCTGTAGATTGTGTGTTCATAGGACTTGCAAAACTATAACCAAGTAAGTATAATGCAAAACAAGATATTTAGCAGCAGTCTGTTCCAAACACAGAGAGAATGTGGGGTAGGGAGAGACAGTCATTCTAAAGAACATGTTCTTTTAACTTATCTAGGAAGGAATTTATTCTATGCGCTCCTCCCTTCAGCTTTTTCTATCCACTGTTTCATTCTCATGGAAAATGTGGACATTACTCCATTTTCTATGGAAGTTGCAAGGCACAATTCATTTTTGTACTGCTTTGCCAATTTTCTATATACACATTCACAGGACAGTTTGTCCCACTTTGTAGTGCCTCTCTTTGGGAGCTACGAGGAAACTCACACAACTAACCTAACAATTGTATCAGTAAAACCACACGATATGTTTTTGCGTGGAAGGCTTTGGGTCACAGTTTGGAACTTGGGAAGGAATGTGGTTTCTTAAAGGTTTCTCACAAGCGCTTATCAAACCTTTAAAAAGAAGTACCCCTTCTCCTTACGCTAACTGGACAAGCCTAACTCTGGACAAACTTTCAATGTGTGTAAACATTACCAGCATAGTGACATCCGAGGGATTCCTCACTTGTACCAAAATGCTTCTAACACAATATGCCTACACCCGCTTTAGCTTGTGGTCTTTTCATAGAGATGACTGTACAATTAATGTCTCCCTGTTCTGTGTGAGATGTGGACAGCTTCTATGGGGATCGGTAACTCCTGCACTGTCACAGCACTCTCAAAACTAGCCAGCTGCAACAAGGTCTTTTCCCACCACATCCCAGGTTAACTTCAATAAGTAGTTAGCATGCCTTGCCCCAGCACGGCCACCAATCCCCCACAAGGTCTCAAAGGTTCATCTACTGTTCATGCAGTTTCTTCATATTCTTCAGGCCAGTCCCTCTGCTTCTCACCTCTGCTACCTTCTTCTTGTCTCTCCTCATCCAAGGCACACTCTCTCCTCCCTTTGCTTCTTCCAGATTGCTTCATCCTTAGAGCTATTTAACCACTTAGCAGGAACCAGCCACAGCTGCACCTTATCCACATCAGCCAACCTGCCACCCCTGAAGCCAGCCCACAGCTGTATATTATCAATGTTAATTAACCCAGCTTCATTCCTCTACACTGCATGACTCTCTCTAAATGTTCATTTTCTAACAGTTTCAGTGGCTCTCTGAAAAGCATTTTTTCAGATCAACCTCTTTTATTTAGCATGATGTGCCAAGGAAGTGTTTTCATTTCAATGTAGTCTGAAATTCATAACAAAACTTTAAGTTTTCTTTTCCTATAAATATGACATGGATTATTTCATCTCCAAGCATTACACTGACAAAAAAGCTGGGAAGTTCCTGTGGCTTTCTTCTTTGGCTTCAGAGATCTACTAGTCAACCAAAAGTAAAAAAATGCCACAACTAACTATTATTCCAGCAAGCAAGTGCTTCTGGAGCATAGAGCTAGTGCCACTGTTGCTGTCACTAAGCATGTCCAATATGCTTTCTTTCTCACAAAACCTCCTTAATATGTTAAGATGACTACTGCCTGCCCTGACTGATAGAAGTACAGTGTACCTCTGCTACTTTTTGAAAAATGCCTAGCTTTGCTTGTATTTGACAAACAGGGACCTAACCTCATTTCAGTCTCAATATAGCAGAGGTGTGGGCAACTGACTCTCTTTTTGGAAGAGGATTTGGGGACTCTTGACCTAATATGACTTTCACTTTAATGTTATTTTTTTTTTATAGCTTTATATTACAAAACCAGTTTGGATTTAATGAATTGTTTTTACTACAAACAGGGTGTAAAATCTGCATGTGACCTGCCTGCACTGCAGCAGCAGACTGCTCCTCACTGCTGCAATAGTCAACTCAAGTTAGGTCACAGCAGGTCAGCAAATAATCTCCAAAGCACTGAATAATTTAAAGGGTAATTCAGTGATCAACAAATGTCAGACTCTTATAATTCCATAAATCATCTCTCCAAATGATCTGTAAATTGCATTAAACAATGAATTTTATAGTTTCCCCATTGACTGTCTGTTCTACATAAGTATGGATTTGAGGCAGGAATTGTACATGCTCCAATTGTTCTGATGATTTATATGACAAGGAAGCCAAGGTGACTATTGTCACTTGCATTCAAAACAATGCACAACACTGTCCTACCGAAAGATAATTCAGTAGGACACCACCTCATGAACACACAGGCTTACAGAGTTTGGGGCTGCTGTGTCCTTAAGGTTCATTTGGAACACTTGGTACTAGATGATCTTAATTTTTGTTTCTTGATTTACTTTGAAAAAAAATGAAGATCCTTACAAGCACTAAAATAATGAGCTGTGTGAGTGCTCTAGCCTGTACAATGGGTTCTGTCAACCACTCATTTAATTCTGACCTGAATCTGAAATTTAAAAGTATTTTCACCTTGATAAACTCCTATTACTTTGATTTCCTAAGAAGTTTTTACTGAGCACGCGCAATGTTACATAAAAGTTTCTTTTAACTAATCTTCTTTATATTGCTGCTTTAAACATCTGAAATGATCATGTTCTTTCCCTGTGCTTTCTTCCAAGTAAATTAGTCTCCAGCAAGTTGCTGTGCAAAGTCAGGGATACTGGCATACGGACAAACCCTGAAGAGAGAAACTCAGTGACACCACTTCCACCTCAAGCCAAGTAAAGGTGCCAGCCTCAGTGTCTCCCGTGGCCCTAGGCTAAGCACGTGTTATTTCAGCCTAACAGTCAACAACTCTGCTAGCCAGTTACATCTGATCAAGGCATACATAGCATTCGTGTAGGAGTTTCCTACCCCAGAAATGCCTACTGTCTCACTGGGCGGCACAGAGTCCCTTTATGGGTGATAAAGATCCTTTTTGCTGAGGCTCATTAATAGACTCCACAAAGCGTAGCAGACAGTTCTTGGTTCTTTTTTGTGATGCTGATCTTATGTTCCCATTGCTATTATAGAACAATGAAATCTAGAGGAAACTAATATATCCATTTATTTAACCTAGAAAACTGATGGGCAGATTATCCAAGGTTACTGTACCTGCTTCAGAGATTAAACATCATTTGGAAGTCAAAGGGCAACTATTTATTGGCTGCAATGTATTTGATTCAGAGCCTTGAGCAGGATTATATTTCTCATGGGTATTTGTGCTAATTTCAAAGGCTAGACTGACAGACAGTGTCTGAAAACAAAAGTATAGAGGGGATGGATTTAAACAGAATGTTTTTCTTTCCAGAATCCAAAGTGGCCTTATTTTTCAGTTGCTGGACTGAAAAATACTTCCACGTCCTTGGAGGATCAAGGGCTATCAAAACAGACAAAAGGAAGATCTGTGGTTTAGTGGCATCACAGTTCACATGGTTTGTATTTCTACTAAGCTCACTGTGCTGTTTCACAGACCATGTGGCTTGGGATTGCTTTCAGACACAAAACTATGCATGGAAGTACAGATTTAGATACAACCTAAGATACATCCACAGATATTTGGTGCTTCTGAACAATCTGTATTGAATCAAACCTGCTTATATTAAAGTATTAAGTACATGTTGTCTTTAGAAATTTTCAAAGGCATCTTTGGGAAGTTGTTATGTGGAAAATTTAAGTAATAGCTTTAGACCAAAAGGACAGTGTGCCATCTGAACAAACAGACTCTGCACTGTATCTTTTAGGGTGAAGGACTATTTCACTTGTAACTACCACAGCTGTATCATTGGATCTTACTATTCCAGCACATGCTGTAAACAAAACACATTTTTCTGTTTCTTCTTCATTAAAGCAACCATTTTTGTGTTCATTCAGACTCCCAGTGCAGTGTTGAGGAAAAAACAATCTGAAAGAAAAGTCTTAAATGACTTTGGGAGTAGAAGAAAGTGGAGAATATCTCTTGAATCCTGTGAGAGGACTGCAGTTTCCACCTGACAAATGATATGAGGTGAGTGGAACATCTCAGTTGCTATGTCATACAGATGTGGTGGAATAACCCTGGTAGGCAGCTCAGCCCCACACAGACACTCGTTCACTCCTCCACAGCGGGATGGGGAAAAGAAGAAAATTGGCAGGGTAAAGTGTGAAAACTCATAGGTTGAGATAAAGACAGTTTAATAGGTAAAGCAAAAGCTGCACGCACAAGCAATGCAAAATCAGGAGTTCACTCCACACTCCCCACCAGCAGACAAGTGTTCAGCCATCTCCAGGAAAGCAGGGCTCCGTCATGCATGCTGGTTCCTTGGAAAGGCAAACACCGTAATTCCAAACATCTTCCTCCTTCTTTCCCCATATGTTGGACATGATGTCATTTGGTATGGGATATTCCCTGGTCAGTTGGGGTCAGCTGTCCCAGCTGTGTCCCCTCACTGCCCCTTGTGTCCCCAGCCTGCTTGCTGGTGGGACAGTGTAAGAAACATGGCCTTGGTGCTGTGTAAGCACTGCTCAGCAGTTACTGAAACATCAGTGTGTTACCAAGGCTGTTTTGTTCACAAATCCAAAATACTGCACCATACCAGCTACTATGAAGAAAAGTAACTCCATCCCAGACAAAAGCAGAACAATAAAGTAGTGGTAAAATTTGTTGGCCAATCATGCAGTCATAGCAATGCTAGGAGAAAATAGGGATTTCTAGGAGAAAACAGTAAGCAATTTTGAATTAAGCACCTCTTCCTGGAGAACCTGCAGTGAACAAGAAGATCCAGTTCCTAGCCTTGCAATGCATAGTTGAGATGGAAGCATTATAAAAGCTTTGGCTAGATTTGAGTCATTCTTTGAAGCAATAATAATCAGTGCTGTGAGCACTGCCTGTAAATTAATGACTACCTGAAAGACTTGGCTTGGGACATGAATTGTAGCAAGTTATTAACTCTACAGAGTCCCTGAGCCAATGTCATGACTGTTATGACCCTTTCAGGGTTTCCATTTTGTTTAGGAGGAAGGCTTGCACAGCTCTGTTCCGCAGTGTCACCTGAGAGCAAAGGCAAAGCTGATGGACATGCGCATTACTGACACGGGCATCCTTCCCAGTTCATTCCTTCAGGTCATGCCAGTTCCAAAAGCTCTTTTGCACAACCTCTGACCTGATGTACTGCCAAAATCCTGGTCAGAGAGAGCTTGTGTCTTTCTTCCTTATAGTACTTGTCACCTAGAAAGAAGTAACACTACAGCAGTGGGCCAAACAGAGTGTATAGTGAATATAGTGCTCCAGCACTTCCATGCATCTTTTGTCTAGACTGTGAGCTCCCTGGAGCCCACACTCTCGGCAAAAGTGGAGGAGACAGGATTCAGGCACTGTTGTTACTAAGGTTTTGGCCTCACAACTAAAAAATCTTCTTCGATGCTTTTCAGTCTTTTGCAGATTTCAGAATTCCCATGTATCACAAACAGTTTAGAAGGCAGAGAACTGAGACTGAACTCCTCTTGTTTTGCACGAGAACTACTAAAAGCAAGTGAGTAGTCAAAGCCAAAGAACAGATCTATGCCAATCCCGATGCTGGGGTGGAAGGTTTCTTCTTCCAAACATCTCTGACCGCAGTTGCGGAATTTAAGATGCCTTGTAGGTTGCTAGACCACACACTATTTCACATTTGAGCTCTACCAACATAACCCCAGATCTGCCCTCTGTTCTCCACAGTGGATGGCTCACTGTCACAACGCTGTGCCATGTACAGCCACACACCTGCAAGCTGCACAATGTAAAGACAAAGCAACAGGGAATGGAATTTTTCAGTAACGCAAGGAACACCACTCTCCAAGAAACAGGCTGTTGTAGGGTTTCTTCACAGTACCTGCAGAGTTCCTGCTGCTTGTTTCCCTGACTATAATGTCAGCCATCTCAAGAGAATCCCCTGCAATGCATTCTTACCAGCACTTCTGAAATGATGTGTCTGGAGAGCTGCAAACTGGTTCAGATCACTCTAAAGCCCCCTTAGTGGTTAATGCTGTGGGACATTAGTTCTGGATGACTAATTATTTGGTTTAAAAACAGGTCTTTTGTTTCTTGGGCTATAAAGACAACATGACCACTTTCTGTACTTTTGACCCCAGGGAAAGAAAAGCCACAGATAATAGAATTAAACCCTCATTTCACTTGAGATAATATTTGTGTAAGCTCCCTTAGTAAAATGTCATGTACACTGCCAAGTCTGCAGGTTATCACTTCCACAGTTTGAGTGTTTGGAGACAGGGCTTGGAAGTAGGGGGTATTTAGGGGAAAGCTCTGAGAATTATAAGAGCTGTAACCATAGAACTTTTTTCCTACTTAGCCCAACGTTTCCTTCAAGACTTGAGCTCAGACAAAATAACGGTTAGGATATTTTTTATTGGCCCAACACAGAAACATTATATAAGGTTTCAAGGCCACACAGATGATTTTCCCCCTTTTAGTAAGGCTCTCTGTAGACTTTGCAGGGAGAAGAATCGACACATTCAACTGTGATTCCAGTTGTGCTCTTCTTTCAAGGGATTATTTTAAAATTCTAAGTATCATGAAGCAAGAGTGCAAGTCCTTCCCATCAGCACTCAGAGCTTTTTCCTTATAGCTCTGAAATCACACCAACAATAATAAAGCTTCTCGGCCAAGTGTTAGTTTGAGACATGTCATTCCATTCCAGGGAAGAAATGAGCTCTCCCTCCCTTTTCCTGCTGCAGTCCTGTTGTGTTTGTTTACCCATATGGTTTCAGGTAACCAAGATCTGACTCTTCCATAACTTGGGAGCCAGTCCTTCCATTGCCTTCTCCCTTCCCCATCATGTTTTCTTTCTTCAAACAGCATTGCTTTGTGAATTGCAGTACATACTCTGCAGAAAACACTAGTAAAGAGAGAATTTCAAACTCTCTTTGACATAGTAGCACTCTGAGCAAGTTGGGCAACCTGGTAACACAGCGCTTTTTAGAATGGCTTGACTTCTCCATAAGGAAATCGGAGTTAAGAAACTTAGCTTCAAAAAGTACAAGTCCATTCTTTGAATATTCATTATATCATCAGTACTTCTTAACTGCAGAGCACAGTTTCAGTCTTTCCTGTGAAGGAATCAAAACTACCAGTTCTCTATTATGCCTGTCCTCTACCAAACCTGAACACACTTTTTAAGGTTGCGGATGTTCATTCAGTAAATACACCACAGTATAACGTCTTCCTTAATTCACAGCTCCCCACTGTTTCTGCTTTTTTTTATCTCCATGTAGGAATTATGGAGGCAAACCACTGGGCTGCTGTGTCTTCACGTACAAAGCTGGCTTTTGTGGGTAGGCCAGAGAAGGCTGCTGGAGCCAGCAGAAGGAAAACAAGAGACAAAGAAAATATTAGCTCTGCTTTGTGCCATATGCTTTGGTGTCTTGTTACAGAATAGTCAGTCTACAGTGGAAATCAGAGTCCCCACGCGATGCCACAACTGAGACATGACACAGTGTGCAGGTGGTGTTTAACCAGGGAACATGCATATATGGATCCTTTTCCATTCAGCATTCCCCTTACAGATCACTGTTTGCTTTGAGCAGTTCCACAATGTCTGTCTGAAATACTTGTCCAAAAACACTGAGAAAGCGGAGCTGTAAATAAGCTTTGGGAATGAAATGGACAAGGGTGTGATGAAGAAAATTTGGAGAAAGCAATTAAAGCAGCCTATATTGTTATGACTAAGCTGCAGAATTCTGGGATTGTAACAATATGAAAAATATTGGAAGTGGAAAGATCCTAAAGTAATGCTGCTTAGGTCCTCTTGGAGCTTATTATGCTTCTGTCGGTGGCCGATGCAGTATCGCCTGCCAAAAAGCAATATGACCTTGCATACAGGAGACTGGCTTTGCTGCTCATAGCCAAGTCACAATCAGAAACACATCTCAAAACTGACCAGGAACTAACTATTGTTAATTTCCACGGGAGACAGGCACTTGGCAACCAAGACAAGTCAAGGCAAAGCCCAGCTCTTGGGCAGTGCCAGCTGGAGCCTTTGTTTTCCATTGGTCTAGGATGCTCGTGCTTCTAACAGTCATGTGGACCAGGTATTCCAAAACATTTCTGCAGTGACTTGCACATATACATACATGTGTGTGTGTGTGTGTGTGTGTGTGTGTGTGTGTGTGTGTGTGTGTGTGTGTATAGGTGAACACACACACATATGTGCAAAGATTTGTCTGGCATTCTCTCAGGTATTTGGGTAGATGTTAACTGGAATTACAGGTTGTGCATCATTTCTAGTATTTCAATTTAAACCTGGCACACAGCCCACCACTGTACCCCAGAAGTAATCACTAGAAAGAAGGATCTGTAATCTGGAAGGACAGCTGTACAATATACCATTTTTGAGGACATAATAAGGCTTCTGTGGTTACTTAGTGTATACTATGCTATAACAACAAGGAATACAATAATCTCTTACTAAAAAGGAAAAGACTAAGGATTGTTTGAACAGAATTCTTGGGAAAAAAACCCAAAACCAACATATAAAACTTTCCACAGGAGTTTAAATAGATCATTTTTAAAAATCATACTGTTAGCGAAGCCTTTAAAAATCCACGTGAGAAGGATTATTCAGCCAAAATCCCAGAGAGCAGTTGTAGATAATTTCTATTTGTCTTACTGTTCAAGCAGAGTCCTTCCCAAGGATTTCCACTACTCATCCTCTATTTCCACCCCTCCAACAGAAAAATAAAAGTGATGAGTCTTCAGGTTTTTTTATATTCCAGATACTTAATAGGGAGCAATATGCAGGATCCAGAAAAAAGAAATCTTCCAAGTCTTCTTTTTCAGCCTTAAAAATGCTACAGAGGATACAAACACTATTTCTTCTTCTTTGCAGGTCACTTGTAATAGACAAGCTGCTTGTGATGCATTCCATGCTGGGACCAGTTATAAGCCGTGCATCTGCTGAATTCAGGAATAAAGAGCTAGTCCATAAAATGTGGAATCAGAGGAGTGGCCTCAGGGGCATAATGGTGCATTACTTCTGTGAGATCAGAGTGTTTCACTAAAAGATATATATTGTTACAGGAAAAGGGCTTCCATGCTTTTTGATTCTGTCATTATTTATTGTTTGCATTGCTCGTTCTGCTATGCTAGATCACACAGCAGAGGTAACCCGAGAGAGTGCTCTGCATCTTGCTCTGGAGCTCATGTTATTTGCCACTGCAAAGGAAACTTTTGCTATTAGAGTAAGTTGCTTGCAAGAACATTTAAGCTGTTGCTCATCTAAGATCCTTGGACCTGCCAACAAGTGTCGAAAATATTCAGTTTAGGAATCACCTTGGTCACAAATAGTATTTCCTCCGTGTCCCTTTCTCTTTTCCTTCTCGCTAGAGAGACGTTCATGCAAGCAAGGCCTCTGCAAGTCGTAATCATCCCAGAAAAATCTCTTTTACAAAGAAAAGGATTTCAAACAGTTTTTCTCACAGTAGTCATAATGACCACAGCCTGTAATTAATTCTTTACAGAATTACTTTCCTGGCTGAAAAATCGTCTGAAGCAGGGGGTCTACCCAGCATGAACTAGAAAGACTAAACTGATTTATTTTCTAGTAAGGCCATTTACCAATGAAGATCACTATCTTTTCAGTGTCAGAAGTGCCACAAGCACTTACTTTGTGTGGTTAAGATGATTATGATGACAGGAGATGGCATCTCTGCAAGAGACAAAGAAAGATAGGGAATATCTGAACAAGCCCCACCTTAAGTCTCTTACTGATACTGTGTTTAATTGCAAAACATCAGGGCTCTGTTGACAAAAGAGCCTTCCCTACAGTGGGACTCTGCTGCTGTGGAGCTCCTGGCTCCGAGGCTGTGCCCCTGAGGGTGCCAAGCAAGAGGGAAACCTTCTGGGCAGGTAAGGAGCCTGGCAGATGGTACCAAACCAGGTGACATACTCGAGTCTGTTCCGCCCATGTTGTTACCCTACCCACGCAGACCACAACGGCTGTGCTAGAGTGTTCAAGGCTCCTTCCTTCTCTCCTGTCGTCCCCTGCCCAGCCACGGTCACTAGCAAATGCTAAGGGGAAACACATAGGCCAGCCTTCCCCAGGATAAATCCTCCTTTCACATCAGCCCTTAATTATGGATGTCCATGTTTTCTCATAGTAAAAAAAAATAATCTCAGATAGTTGAAAAACTTTTTGGTTTTCATAACCCAGGTAATCAGCATTAGTAACAATTCTTTTGCATTCTTACTGACTGAATCTCATCTGAGCTGGTGCAGATTATTCCTGTGACTGTTGACAGGCTCACAGGTCTGTAAACTACCCAGCTAATCCCACTTACTTATTCCTTTCCATGTGAGTACAGAGCTTACCAGCTTCTGCCTTCAGGTTCTTGCCTACAGAGCCTGCTGTGGCTGCCCACTCCGAGCAGGCTGCAGCCCGCTGGCTCTGCGTCCGGCGGGTTCACCGACTGCCCCTGCAGTGACCAGCTCCATGGAGCCGACAGGAGAGAGAGGAAGGGTGATCAGAACGCCGAGTGGCCTCACCATACAAACAGCCCAATTTAACACTGGTCCTAGACACAGTTTCAACTCTCACACTTTTAAATATCAACAAAGGGCAAATACCCATTCCATTCTGCTCAGGCCTTAATTACTAGAACTGCTAACCAGCTGACTGTTATCAGCCTTCATTATCTACTAGATAGACTTGAAAACTGTGACACTCACAAAGCGAGAGCCAGTGACCACTTCTCTTCCCTGCGTGATTAGTTGTGGATAGATTTCCTGAGCTTTTTCTCCTGTAGGGTTTTCTCCACAATATAAGCTCATAAGCATATTATAAGCACTCCTTAGGTTTGTTGGGTTAAAGAAAATGGATTAAAAGCAGCTTGAGTTAATTATTAATTAAACCATCTCGTGGGATTTATGTCCTGGAATAGAAATATGTCTCTTTAGATTTGAGTGTCTGTAGACATTCCTGCAGCCTGATTTGCAGCTTACAGCTAAGTGCTATTTGCTCTTTCACATGCTCTTTGAATCGGCCTGACACCTGCCCTTTCTGAAGCTGGCTCTGACAGTCAGGCTGGGCAATATGTTTCTGCTTAATAACTTCACACATACAAGCAGCCTTGTCCAAAAAGGCAGAGCAGCACTGAGTGACAAGCAGGGATGGATTCCGCATGTTGGGGGGTGTCACTTTTACTAGGTAAATCAATACCACATTTCCCGTCTTATCTTGAAAGCTATGGGAGGACAAATTACATTAGCATGGATCTCTGCTTTGGCTCCTGCCATGCATGCTCCTGCAGAACAGCGGGCTGCAGTTTTACAAACCTTTGCCCTGTTATGCTGTCAGTCAGCTATTGGAAAGGCTGTGGCAGGTTTCAACATGCTCAGCTAGAATACGTTTGGGGTATTTTTTGTGGATAAAATACAGAGGCAGTGGCTGCATGCACACCGGGGAGCCAAGTGTGGTTCTTACTGCTGGTAAGTGGTCCCAGTTGGTTTCAGCTGGCCGATGACAGGTAAGACCAGTTTCACCTGAAGATGACATGACCCAAAGCACCATGAACACTAACTCTGCTCTACCTCTGCTATTTTTCGGTTCCTCAGAAAGTCCACTCATAGGTCAAGGGGGGATTTCTGAATATGAATTCATAGTTTATCTCGCTGCCCAGAGATGACTTTGGGAGTTACAATCTGCCAGAAAAAAATGGCAGAAAACATACAGAATAGGGTTGCTAGATAATAGCTAAATCTAATACACTGGTTTATTTTGTCCCTTTACAAAACTGTCTGAAATTTCCCAATTTAAACGTTTTATCAGGAGAAACCCTGCCACTTTCACCCTGTATTCCAAGTCCTTAGAAGGCAGAGGTGTCAGTACAGTTTGTTCCCGGACTTTTACAGAGATTAGATTAGATTCTTAAAGTCTGGCAAGGCTTGGATTGTCAGTGAAAAAGCAGGCACCTTACCAGAACCGAGATGGTGGTTCTGGGGGCACTGAGCCTGCAGAGATGGCAGCAGCAGAAGCGCCAGCAGCTATCCCTGCTGCGTACCTGCAGCTGCTGCCCAGCATGCGCGCGAGACAGCGCATTCCTTCCGCCCTCCCTGGGTCCAGCACCGAGTGCTGCCAGAAAATGCAGCAGATAGGCAGGTGGATCTGCAGATTCTGCAAAATTCCCAGTAGAGTGCATACTGGGTGGTTTTGTGCTGTGGATCTAGTTTGTAAGGATGATACTTTCTATATAGAAAACCTTGACACTATCACACAAGGTATCCTTTATTTTTTCTGAGTAGTTCTTGGCATCCACGAATTGAGTTTCTAGGTAAGATGCCAAAACGAGCTCCATCTCTGTAATCCCAGATCAAGCGAGGGTATCCAGAAGATTAACTTTAGAATTTTCTCTACAGTGCTGCTCCTGGAGAGACTCAAAACACACCCTGTTCAGCTCCCCATTTTTACTGTGGGGCAAGCTGTGAGGAACAAGTAAAGAAGGTAAGTGACAGCACCACAGTACAAGTTCAGTCTGCTGTGCTGGACGGACAGTAGTGTCCCTCAGTCAGGTGACATTCCACTGAGAAGATTGGTTGATCAAGGGCTTCTCAGGGGTGCCAGCTATGAGATCAGCAAGCCAGGGCCCATTTGGGTTGGAGCAACCGTGCCAGACAGGAGTGTACATCTCAGACAGGCAGGCTGCACACGCATCAATAAAACACCAGTGACAGTGGCACTGAGGACAAATGGCACAGAGCCACTGGCGTCTGCACTGTTCATCTCAGTCTGCAGAAACATCAGCCACATAGAAAATCCATAGTGAGAGCAGTTCCCAAACTGGGTTAACTTCCAAACTATGCCCGGGAATTAACTGGAGAATGGCCTAAACCAGGACTGGGTCACAGACCACACTAACAGTTCGACAGTAGGTACGAATTAATTCCAGGACCCTGAAGTGTTTAAATACCAGAATAAATGTAGCCTGTATTGGCACTTTTCACTCCCTGTCATTTTTTCCCTGGGAGAGGGGGACTCAGCAGCATCCTGCCCCCACGGCAGCTGGTACCTCCTGCAAGCATGTGCCACACTCAGCTGGCGCAGCCCTCAGCCACAGCACAGCTGATGCAGTTCTGACTAGAAATAGCTTCGACGAAGAATCTTTGCCTTTGGTGAATATAAAAGATGAGTGTGATTTTTGGAGGCTGCAGGAGTGCCATGGGACAGAACTGTTTCAGACTGAAAATTATTATTGGAAACTGTGTGTAGGGTTAGAGGTTAAACATGAATTTGTATTTTATAAAACAGCTTCTCCTGCACTGACTTGTCAAATATTGACCTCAGGGTCCTGTATTTCCCATATTAGATTGATGATCTCACGTATCCTGCTAAAACAAGATTTTAAAACCTGGTTTAAGTGCTTGTGATGTCACCAGGAAAAATATGGAAAATGCTAACCCCAAGTTCTGGCTGAAATAATAAACAGGATATGGTATTTAAATCTTCCCTTTAAGATGCATTTACCTTACATATCTGCTGGATAAACAACATCTGAAATTTTATACTGTATCGGGATTCTTCGTGTGGTTTTTGGTAAAATTTTGTGAGCCACGTTTGAAGGTATTGTTTTTATTCCCAAAGCAAATGTGAATGCCTGAAGATACTGCTGGAGGTTTCACTGAGGTAGTTCATTAATATTCTGAGAAGAAAACAGGTTAGTCAATACCTTCTTTAATACAAACGACATACAAGAGAATATAAGGCATAAAATGTACATATATATGCTTGAGAGTAAGTTAGACACTTAGCAAACTAATCAGAAAACATACTTGCAGCAGGGTGAAGTGCAGAAAAGCGGTCTGTACAGGCACAGCCTCATCACCCATGGGGACATATCATATCTGCCAGCCCTAATCCACTCCAAAAATCGGTGCTGAAAAGGCCAAGTCCCTTCTGGGCTTTAAACAAAGAAATTAGATGCAGAAAGAGAACTACATCCATTTTGCAAGGATGAGTACTAGGTCATGGGTCTTTATATTTTTTTATAAAGAAAACCTTCCCGAGATGGTTATTCTCATGAACAGCCAAAACAGACATCCTTCTGACAATATAATTTGAAACTCCAGAAACATAGTTCAGGATCAATCCCCTGTCCACATACAATCTTTATTTACTTTGGTTTTGGGGGGGTTGGTTTTGGTTTGGGGCTAGGTTTTTTTTTCATTAGGTTTTTTTCTTAGCTCGAATTTTACAGTACTACAAGAAAAAAAATAACTCAGTATTGATCCTTTAAGGTTAAGAACTTGGTGCACTTAAATTATTCTAACCCAGAGAGTTTGAAATTTATAGTCCCTCTTGAACTTCCCTGCCTCACCAGCTTCCTTGGGAGGACCCTGCTGCAGGCTGCACGCCAACTGCAGTAAAATTTAAAGAGGTGAGAGAGAAACTTCCCAGAAAATATAAACATTTCATGGAAATGAAATAAGTCTTCCCTTATAGGAACTCACCTCAGCAAGCTTTAGATAAATGGAAAGGTATTCAGAATTGTAAGTGGATATAAAGTGTGGTGTTTTAGATACATTTGTTTATGAGCAATGCAGAAATGCATATAGTCTTACAATGGCAGAGCCCAACAGCAAGGGGCTGTTGTCCCCCTCCCCGTGTCGCGGGGTCAGCAGCCAGCACAAGAGCACAGGCTGCAGTCGCTGGCTCTGGTTTATGCCTCCTTCCAGGGCGGATGGCAGCCGTGCACACCTTGGCTCCCCCCCCGAACAAATCCCCCACTCACTGCAGCCACAACACTGAGCTCGTGACATCAATACGCCCTGCGCGGGAGCTGAAATATTCCCCCAAGTTCAGAGATGGGAAACTCAGAACAGCAGCAACAAACATGGCACTGGAAAGCACTCTCCTCCTGCGCCCGAGGTCTCTGGCTGACACAACACAGAAGGCTCACAGCCTGCGCAATAACAACAACCATGGAGAGAAATAAAGTGTGAGCAGTAGAAGGGCTGTAAATTCCTCAGCCCCACTCGCTGGGCACCAGCTCCGGAGGCCTGCTCCTCCTGCAGCCTGCCATGACCCGCGTTTCCTCAGCAATCTCACCGCGGCCATGGAGGGTCTGGGAAGCTGCTGGGGAAGTGACAGGCTGGAAGCAGCAACAGGGATTTCAGAAGGGAATCTTTTTCCCTGGGAAGATGCTGGGGAATTCAGGTCCAGCAGCAGCTCAGAAACGCAGGGGGTCTGGTGCCTGCCCAGTGCTGCTCCCTCTCTGAAGCTCTCTGTCTGGCCTCAGAAGAAACCTGCCAAATGGGTCTACACGCTGCTTTTCTGGCCATCCTTCTCACACGCCAATCATTCATTCCACTTATGCATGACTTATGCAAAGATTATGGGTAAAGGTAGGTGTGCACGGGCCCAGCCTCACGGGCTCGTTGCCCAGCTGGGGTGTTTGCTCACACCTCACTCCGCCCCAAGCAGCAGCTTTTCCTTGTAAATGGTTAACTGACCCCCAAGTGTACCCACAAGAAACCATATGTTCACTCCTGGACATGCACAGAAATCACAGATAAAAGCATGCCCTTATCAGGCTTGTCACATTTAATAGGAAATATAGGAAGGGAAAGCTGATGCACAGGATAAATTGTGCAGTTTTGCCAACTGTTCCCAAGTTCTTAAACACATTTAGCAACCTCCCTGCAATTTAATCCTTCCAAGATTTCCTGTGTCGCTCTGAATTTTAACTCTATGCTACTGCTGCAGACATTGCTTATGTGCGTGTTTCTGTGAGAAGGCACATCAGCCAAAGCAGAGGCCACTGAGTGCCACCGGACAGGTGCTCAGGATGTTTCTAATGCATAAAGCAAGGTAATGGCTGTCCTTCAAAGGCCAGACAGGGATGTCAGCTAAGGAAGGAAGACAGCAGAAGCTTCTGAAATACAGATCAAGTCACTGAGCCATGTAGTTTGGAGATGCCTGCTACTGAGATTTTGGATGTTTCTGTTTACGAAGGCAGCATGTGAGCCTGCTTTTGAAATCAAGCTGGAAGTTTTCTCCATTTCTCCCACAGTTAGGAGAGCTCTAACTGTTTCCCAGTAAACACCCGTTCACATGCATACCCCGTGGCTGATTCTGTGGTAGAAGTGCTGAACTGGGGAGACAACTGAGACTTCTGCTGCGGGGCCAGGAGCACCCTCTCCATCTTACTGGGTCGATTACTTCAGTCTCATTCACATTTGAAAGTAGCTGTCTGGATTTGACCTTGATTGCAGCTGACTTTGTCTCAAGCCCTTAATCTCTGTGATCCTTGGTTCCTGTTCAGTCAAGCAATACCAGTTGTGCTCTCACTCCTTGTCTTACCTGTTTAGCTGTGGACCTCAGGGCAAGGGACTGCCTTCTATTGGCGTGTCACAAATAGCTGAGGACCCCTTCATCTTGGTCAGGGACCCTGAATTCTGCCTTTATTATGATTGCCACTTGTGCATTATGAGAGCTGATTAGGCCATGAATTCCATTATAATGACATAAAATAAAAAGAAGCAGAAAGTCACAAAGCCTGGCATTTCCACACATTGTAACTGACAGGGGTGGTTTCTGAGGTGGGCCTTCCTTTCCCAGTTGTTTCTACAGAAATGTAAAAACCCAATTCATTTAGAAACTTAAACCCATGCAATATTTGTGCATAGGAAATACATTCTGGGAGTATTCAGCTCAGATTTTTTCTAGAGGTTCTTTTTTTTTCTTCTTTTTGAATGTTTGATTCTTACGTACCAGCCAACCTCAGACAAGTCCTTGCTCAGCAACTGAAAGCTGGCTTCATGTTTACTGACAACACTAAGAGTCTTCACAATAATCTTTTTAAAGGAGTTTTAAGACACAATAAGCAGAAAGCTTGAAAAAAAAGTCAGAACATGCATATGGAAAGGAGACAGTGTCACCCCACTCCTTCTGCATGAAAATTTGGGGAATGACCCTAGGGAGAAGCATCACAGGCCATAAATCTTCATTTTAATCTTTTAGCCAAAAGCCGTATCTTTCTAGTCAGCTAATGGTATTTTGACAGGATGTGCAGCTGAATTTCTGTAAAAGTGGAGTAAGGGATACTGCAGGACTATTCAGTAGTTTAGAGGCAAATTTTTCACACCAGTGTCTTTGAAATGGGAGCACTGGTGGTGTACATCTGCCCTCTCAGAAAAGCTTTATTGTCCACAATTTATTTTAGAATTTTTTTGTGGGAAGTTAACAGATCAAACAAGGTTGTCATTGCTTTAGCCAAAAACACACAGGGTATGGACAGAGGAGTTTGCAATGCTCTGATGCCCTCCCCGTTCCTTGTACTTTAAAATTTCAATGTGCAGCCTCTTTGCAATCACAGGGCCACCCCCAGCCTCCACTGGGGCTCTTGCACAGCCCTCCCATCAGCCTCACCATATCATTAGTTTGCATCCTGGGCCACCTCTGGTTTTGCCGTTCCCTGGACCAGTACTTCCCAGTGGTGGCATGGCCCACACTCCAGAATAGACAAGCACATTACGTTCATGGTGTGAATAACCTGTGCTGGAAGAACCCAGCCCGAGACCTGTGTCTGACAGCCCCCGCCCCACTGTGACCTTCCCTGGACAAAGAAGCCCTTCACCATCCAGAGCGACAGCAAAGGGTGAGACCCCAGTGCTGGCAGACGGATACACAGATGCCAATGGCTACGTGGGCTCTGGTAGAGGACAGCAACCTCAGTGCCTGGGCTACCCACAGATTCATGGCCAGAGAGACACCTTCCCCCAAAGCCACCATCAGCTTGGTCAAGTACACAATTTCTTTTGGCCTTTAGTCCATGCTTAAGCTTGTGTCTGTTCATTTTCTTCACCTTTCTGCTAATGAGATGGAGTAACTGGTTACCCCTTCGGGCCTTGCTGTACCCCAGAAGGGTTTCCTGCAAGCACAAAGGACTAGACATGTACAGGTTCCCAGGGACATGTTTTAGCACTGCTGAGAAGTCATCACTTACAAATTCTAGTGTGAAGGCACAGGCAGCCCCTGAGTGAGAGCATTGCATGAGAGGGGAAAGAAGCCAGGGCTTGCTGTCACTGTTTAATGTATCTGCAGTGTCCTGAAGGCATGCATGGAGGAGGCAGAGGGATAGCAGCAATGCTGCAGCTTCACTCTTTTTTGTGACATATTACATCCAGAAGAGAAAGAATTGCCTTGTAGGGAGCATAAATCAGGGGCTGCTTTCAACTTTTGAAATAAGGTAAAGTTTGTATGAATATAATTATAGCCTCTGATGCAAATAAAACAAGATGTGACAGATACAGAAGGCTGCCACTACTAAGCTACTGCTATAAAACTTCAGTAAGTGACTAGCAGTTGGCAGGAAGTTCAAAGAAGATTTTACTCTCCCTTGACATCAATACTGTGTCTAAGATATCTCTTTTTAAAGCTTCTTGTTGAATATTATATACTTTTTAAAACAATGATCAGTTGGGATTGCCTTGAGCTGCATCATTTAAGCTGAATTTATTGATACAATAGTATGCCATTTGTGGTATTTGTTTCTTGACAGTGATGCTACATTTTCATACAACAAACATATATTCTACTTTCCAAATTCAGACTAATTGAGGTTATTATTTGACTGCTCTCTAAAGCCAGTCTTGCTGCATCTCTCTGAAAGACTGCCTCACTTTGTATGTCCCACAGACAAACACATGGATTATTTATACATACACACAAACATGTATGACCACCGGGCAGCAATGAAGGTTCAGTCCCTCCACAACCCAAACAGCTTCCCGTGGCTATAGGGACCCTAGGACAAGGGGAGTTGTCATGATCCCCCCCAGCTTGGGATGTCCCCAGACCACTATATTTGGAGTCTGAGAAGGTACACCTTGGGAAGAAGTGCTGTTTGCAGGTTCTGGTCTTACGGTCTTCCTTCAACATCCATGACAGCCACCATCAGAAATAGGACCACAGACATGTGGTCTGATCCAGTATGGCTGGGCACCCCAGCAGTCGTCAGGGCCTGGCTCCCAGGCCACTGCTCTGACCAGTAGTCTTTATTCCTCTTCCATTAGTAAGAAACAGTTTCATATGTCTTTTCACGAAAAAAATGGTCTACAATGAGGCATTTCAGAATCTGCAGCTTTAAATTCTGAAGTGTCCTCCAATTTGGTTTATTGTTGTTTTTTCAGTAGGGTGCTTTCCTTATGTGTTTGGCAGAGCAGTGTTCAAATACGCGGGCAATGTTCTTTATAGGGTGTGCAGGTTTCAATAACAGATGTAACAACATTATTTGTATGCCAGGCAAAGCAGTTCAATCAGGTACAGAATATCTAGAGGACTGTCCTGTCAGGAATTTTCAGGATTTAGGGATACTGCTTCCCTCTCTGTTAGACGTTACCCAACTGTTCCCCATTTGACTGCTCAGATACTCACCAAGTAATCAATCACCATGACTCCTCACAAAGATAACGTTCTAAGCAAGAGTAAATTATAATGATGAAGTCTCCAAGGGAGTATTTAAGCAAACTATAATTACAAAAGGTTACCATCTATGACACTTCCAACTGCGTATTTCTTATCACCAAGTCTCCGACAATTTGTAACCTTAATTTATAGCCTCCTGGGCTATATTTGTCTTACGAGTTGCCAAATTTCTCTGGTCTGACCCCTAAACTGCTCAGAAATTAGGTTGCCTGATATACATTCTACGTTTTGTAAGGCTAGATGCTGTAAGGATCACAATCACCACTGCCAAAGTGTTGGTTTAATAAGCAAGGATGCGTAACTGATGTAGAGGTTTGCAGCCATGGCTTGCATTGGTTTTTACTTCAATAAATACTTATTTTGTTGGTGGCACACATTTTCCCGTTGAAACAGCTCGGTGCTGGCTGCAATGGTCTTCAGCAGTATCTCTGTGTCTCTCCGTGACAGCCTCTCTTTGTGTGGTGGTAGGTGATCTTTACATCTGAGGGACATTGCACACAGGTGTGCCAAGCCATGTGATGCCATCTAGGAAAGGTTGCTTGTAAGCACAGCTATTCCCTGCCGAGGCCATGCCACCCACATGCTCACAGCAACATAGTTTGCACACTCAAAGCAGCAGTTTTTGCTCCTTAAGTCAGGGAGTTCCTACTGTCGGTCCTGGGACAAGGT
Organism: Falco biarmicus; assembly: GCF_023638135.1. Classification (NCBI taxonomy): domain Eukaryota; kingdom Metazoa; phylum Chordata; class Aves; order Falconiformes; family Falconidae; genus Falco; species Falco biarmicus. The sequence continues at coordinate 2,096,036 of NC_079296.1, read as the reverse complement.
GTTCTATGGTCAGCTAATTCGAAAAAGAAACCTTCCTTTTGTCACCTGGATGCAGCAATTGCCCACATCACTGAAGCACATACGGTGTCACGCATATACTTCAGCATCAGCGCTGCTCCAGCAAAAGTCTCTGATGCACTGGAATGGGCCCTCAGAGCTACACATGAGGCAGAGCAGCCTGCACAAAGCTGTTCAGATGAGTCACACGCCAGAGGGAATTAGTCTTGAACATCAGCTTTTGTGCTGCCAGACTAGGAAGGGGGTGGCTATAAATTGCTGATCAGAGACAACTAGAACCAGAAATTGGAAGATGCTGCAGAAACCCATCCAGGCACCCACAGGCCTGAAGTTCCTGCTCCAATGCCATTATTAGCGTTAACCCTAAAGCCAAGCCCCAGAAGCAGGTGTCTCAGCATTGTGGAAGGGCAGGAAAATGAAGGGCTTGCATAGGCCAGCATGCTGGTTTACATCTCAGGTATAACAGGAGCTGTATTGTTATTGTTTGTCTTCCTTAGAGCATTGCAGGAAAAGCAAGGGGAACATTACCATGTGAAAAATGGGGTACATGATATAAGAGATGGTCATTCCAGCCCCTGCCATTCTCCTTTCTCTCTCACTGTTGCAGGCCGTTCAGTCCTCACCTCCACTGCAGTTGTGAGAGCCACTTAAATCATAGCTGCTTTCACTCTAAGCAATATGACTTTCACCAAGTCATTTGCTGTGTTGAGCATAACAAAATGTTGCAAAATGCTCTTTCTTTCGACCTCACGGAGTCAGACTATCCAGTAGCCTAATACTGGTCAGTGCCAAAGAGCAGGCAGTCTTCAGCACTGCCTGCTAAACATCTAAACATCCCTCCCCATGCCCCAGTACCCACTCTGGTCTGAGACGACATCAGAGATCTCCTGAAGGAATTAGAGTCAAAGAGTGTCAATGGCAGCAGAGAACAGCTTTGGGCAAAGGAAAACAAGAAGATCCAATGCACCTACAGCAGCAACCTGCCCCGTTGATGCTGCCTTGGTAGAAGCTCTGGGCCAGTGCTGGGAAAGCCATGTAGCTGCGGTGGTTCACACTGTTCAGTGAAACAATTAATGCAATCAATTACTTTCCAAGAAAGTCTTGTCTAATGAATCACTGGGCCATTAGCCTGAACAGTCGTAAAGTATTGCTTGAATAATCCCCAAGGGAATAATTAGAAGTGCATCACGTGGAGGAATGTGTAATGCATTACTGGATCCTAATAAATACAACTCCCTAGCATACTGTCAGTGATTGAGAAAGGAGTCAGCGGGTGGAAGACAAAGAGGAAGAGAAAGTGGCAAGATGTACGGGTAGCTGATGTTAATATCTCGCTATGAGTTTAGAGAAGTCGTGTATCTCTTTAATGGCATGAAAACGACTGAAAAAGTGAAGCAGAGAAGGAAGTTCTTTAAATTCAGTGGTCAGATTGTTTCTAGAGATGGGATTTAGTCCTTTCTGTGGCTAGCTAACCAGTCTGATGTACTCCCTGTTTATTGTACACCCTGGTGTCTACATAATCCATGCTTCAGTTGCGATACTTCATACATAGGTTCCTTTCTAATTAGCCAGTTAATTCCATCCTTGAAGCAACCCAAGAAGAGCTGGCTGAGTAATTCACACAAGGGACACTCCAGGCAGCAGTTCTGTATGAGAAGAGGTAAATTTCCATGCTTCTGTCCAGGACAGGCTTCTAGCACTACCCCAGAAGTCTCCATCCCATTTTGTGCCACCCCACAAGGCACAGAACATTCACCCTCTCTGCAATGTTTTAAAAATGATCTTACCCCTCTGCACCTTTCAGTACTACAGAAATTACAGTTAGGTGTTTTGGGAGTACAGAGCATCCAGAGGAGACATGACTGACTCCTCCAGCATGTGGAAGGCCATGCTCTTCCCCAAAGGATGCTAGCCAGGAACAACGCAGGCATGAGCCAGTTGCCATCATCTGAGCTGGATGCCAGGGTCCACTTTCTGGCATGGCCCAGCAAACAGAGGGAGAGGTGGTTGTAATACAGCTATAGGCATGGCAGAATGGCACCTTCGTCTACCTCAGTTTCCCATCCTTATAAGCTATTATGGGTATTAATATTTGTATAGGTTAATATTAGAGACCAAGCTAAGCACTGTTACAGTCTGTATCCCTGCACAACAAGAGCCAGTAGGACCAGTAGGATAGAGATGAGAGCACCGTAGGAGAAGACATGTGTGTTTGAAATTTATTTGAAAATAGGGAGATGTGGATAGTGACTGGCAAAACTGACTGACTGGAAGCAGCTTCCCAGCCCTAACAGCAAGCGGGATATGGCAGCAAGATGTTATAAACAGTGACGGAACATGGAGAGAAGTCATGTAGCACGCATTTGAGGCAGTGAAGAGAGTCAGTGGAAGATGAACAGAGAGCTCAGGTGAAAATTATCTTTGCAGTTGGGGCAGGGGGACAGGGAGAGGGAGTCTAGAAAAGCAGGCTTCAACATTGGAGCAGAAAATGATGAGAGATTTAGTAAGAATTTTTAAATACTACATCAAGTTGAAACTAATTCAAACAACATGCTACCTTTCCAGGTATCTACAAGTCTGTCTGCTAGGGCATCATCTTGTATCTGCTTTTTTACAGTATAAAGTAAATGATTTTCTGTCATCCTGTTTATATTAATTATGATCCAGATGCAAAAAGTGCTGATCCCATGCCTGTCAAATTCACCAAACTATTCAGCAAACTCAGGGCTACAGCCTGTGTGCATGGAGAAAACAAACTCGATGTTCTTGTCTCTCGAATGTTCCGTGAACAGTACACATCTGCTGTATTTTCAAATGTGATAGCAAAGTTCATTGCTGTGTAATGTTGGTGCATAGTTGGATAATGAGCAGCCCAGTAAAGAAGCCTTATCCCTCTTCCTTCTCCCTCTCTCTGCCCCCCCTCCCCCTCATTTATTTAATTTCAGATCCAATATATTGGTATGATGCTTGAGCCAAAGCTTTAGGGCAAGCACCTGGCTCTGATCATCCTGGTCCTCCGTAACAAGAAGAACCTTAGAGGTTACTGTAGGCTGCTACAAAGTTAAATCCCAGAGGGAATTCCAACCCAAAAGTGCCTTTACCAGTGAGCTGAATGTCGAGGGCACATGAAAAGCTCCCCTATCAATGTTACTGAGGGGGTAGGGAAGAGAAAAAAGCCAAAAACAGGGAACAAGAGAAAAATAAGGACACATTTGTCAGCTGCTGAACTCTTGCCACCAAGTCTCAGGGAAAAGACACGTCCATCAGACCGCTCCATCAGATTTGCTCTGCGGTCTCCTGGCTGCTTATCTCAAGGTGATTAGAAATGTGGAGAGATGCTGCTCTGGAACAATGGCCACAGCTTTGCCTTGGAGCAGCAGCCTGTGCCTGTGACCCTGTGCTGGCAGGGCCTCAAAAGCTCCAAGGGGCACCACATCTCCAGGATGGTCCTGGACAGGGGCATGGCACTCCGGTGCCCTGGCGCTGTGCAGTGGCAGGGTGGTCAGGGACCCCAGGATCTGCATGTCCATGGCACTAGCAGCCAGTTACTGCAAAATTAAGCTGAGCTGGCTCCTCATCAAATCCCTTTGTGGAAAAGCTCCCTTTACGCACCTAAGACTGTCAGAAGACACAAATAATTCACTATCTGTATCTTTCTTCCTGCAGAAAAGATTTCAGGTAGTACTGATGTTATGAGAACATAAAAAGAGAGATATACATTTTTTTCCTCATAAGGATGAAGAGTACATTGTGACCTTCCTTTCCAATAGGATAAGAAATCTAATGCCAGCTTAAGAAACTTAAAAGTTGTTAGCAGTTATATATTACTGCCAACATATTTTACACTAGGCAGCTATGAAAAAAAGTCATAAAAAATGCAATTAAATGTCTGAACTGTTGCTATTTTGGAAATTAAAACAACACACAGTATCCTTGCTGCAGCTTATATTACTTACTTATGACTTGTGCACAGTTATTTTCACCAGTTTAACCATGCTTCTTTTACATAAAAGTCTGCTGTTAATAGGTCCTTTGGGAACCCTGAAAATAACAAGATCTGTAATAAAAAAATTAATAACACTGAGAGAAAACTCAAGTTAGAAAGGCTTTTTAGAGCACATTAAAGGTTCTATTTAAAAAAAAAAATAAAAAAAAATAGAAGAATTGCAGAGAAACCCCCCAGTGCTCTGTAGCAGGTAAATCTGAACTGCCATTGCTGAGAAGTAAAAGAAGGGAAGCCCATTCCTCAGGAGAGAGTCATGACTTCACTGTGCACATGACACTGTGGTTATTTGGAATACTCCTAGGCTCTCTGATGTTGCATTAAAGAATCTTGTTCTCTTGGTAAAATCATACATAATAATATGGGGTGCCAGGGAACATCTGTCAGGTTTACATTATTTCTACATATAAACTCTTCCTGTACATGAAAAAATCTACAGGTAGCACCACCCAATTCACTAAGCAGAAGGTAGAAATCAGATTCATTTAAGGTTACAAATATTCCAAAGAGAAAGCATAAGCTAAGAGAGAGAAGGAAAGAGAACGATACAAACAAAACACGTTACTGAATATCACCAACCGGTAGAATGCTGAATTCTGAACTTCTGTGATTTCAAGAGACAGTGGCTTGCTCTTCCCTGTTGATCAGAATTTGTCACATATTAATCTCACCAGGACACTGATGGGGGGGTTGTATGTAGCAGGACTACAAAGAGTTCTAAAGATTTTACCATTTCCAGTGGAAATGGAAGTGTCTGATTAGGCGGAAAAGGCAGTGTTCAGCATACATTTCTATCCCAAATGTGAGAAAAATTCACAAAAATATATTTTTGTTATATTGATGGAAGGTGATGAAACAAATTTCAGCAGAGTGAGTCTGAAGGTTTCTGAAGAACAATAAAGTCAGATATTTTAAAATCAGCAAATCCAAATAATTTGCATTCAAGCATTCAAGAAGAAATGAGTAAAGACTGACTTGAACTTTCAATGCAAATTCTTTCAAGAGGCCTTTGAACATTTGGCAGTCTGGAAGAAAATTAATTTTTATTTAGAAAGACTATATGAAGTAGTCCAAGGGTTTGTAAGCCAGTAAAACCAGTCTTCAGTTTCACCATTATTTTGACAATGGTTGAAATGCAGACTTAGAATCAGTGCCAGCAAAGTTAAATTTGTGGAGAATAATTCTGAGATTAAATCCATCTTTCTTGCACATGGATTGCTAAGATTGATAGAAATACTGCTGAAAGAGACTTCACTAAAATAACTGATTTAAGACAAAATTTTAATTTAGAAATAAAAAAAATCTCAAAACAAAAGAATATGCAACATGTAAAGTGGATTGAAAATGGCTAATGGATAATGTTAAAATGCCTTTGTTAACAGGAAACCATTGCTTAGTAGGCATGGCTCTAGGAAGGAGCTGAAACTGTAAATTCAGGCTAAAATTAAGTCAGTGGTGGGTTTTGGACTTGTTTTTTGCCTTTTACTGTGAGGAAAGCTAAATAACTTTCTGAGAGTTGTAGTAGACTTTCCCTAACAGCACTTTTTTTTCTGTTGAGGTTATGTGTTCTTCCAAAAACAAACTCTTTAGTTCCAATGTCATGACTTTCAGGAAGTCCCATGTCTTCTGTTCTCTGGGAGGCTGGAGCTGTTGATTGCCACGGTCCCCTACAATCTTTATAAATCAGGAACCAAGACATGTGACTTTCCTGGACAGCAGCACTGCTACCAGTGTTTCCTTTGCTCTGCTTGTATTTTCTTAGGCAGATACTTCCTTGTATAGTGGTCCAATGTGAAGGACATACTCACACTTGTCATTCATGTCACAGGAGTCCAAAACATTCACACAATGGTGGTATCAAAGCACTGATTTGGTATCATTGTGTCTGAGAGCAAACCCGCACGTTGTGGCTCCCCGCCACGGAGTTTGCTTGAGAGGTTTCTCACATATTCTCTCACTCATGCTGCATCCTCGCTTCTTCCAGTATAATTGTCTATGAGACTGCACTGTAAACTGAATCGTCGGAGTAACCTGGGCTGAAAACAGCCCTCTTCAAAACACGTATAAACCAAATTCATTATCAGTAAATAGAACTAAATGAAGGTTGCAATTGAATTGGGCAATTCCATCTTGGGCACCTCTCAGGCGCTACCCAGAAGCAGCAGTGCTACTTCCACCTCTTTTATCCTGACACAAACTGCTCCTAGCACTGGGGTTAGCTAAGGAGCAGCAATCTAACCACTGCTGCATTTGGGAAAAGAGACAAAAGTGAACAGTTTTCTGTTTCACACTACTAACGAGCTTGGCTGGCATTTCTCTGGGAGACTGTGGTAGCTCTGGGATATTAACAATGATTTTCCCAGACCATCAATGCTTAATTTGTCTACCTCTTTGCTGTGATTCTAAGCTAAGATTTCTGGATCTCCCTGGGGGTGTGGCAGGGGTTGATGCAAACAAGCTAAATTATGTTGGCTGCTAATAAAAATTCTAACATTTGTGCAACAAGTCTGCAATGATCACAAATCCTTATCTGATTGTATATGCAGGAGAAAATAGAGCAATCCTTGATGGATCTTCTAGCATTGGACTTCACGGCTACTCCTGCTGCAGATTCTGTTGCTGCCTTTCTCAGGACAGAAAACGTGAGCAGGATATGAGACAGGAGCAAAGCTGGGAAGTATCAGTCAGTAGGTCTCTCAGTATGCCCAGAGGAACCAGGGAGGGAATGAGATGCACTTAGAGAAGTGCTGGAAGCAAAATCCACTTCAGGAATAAATCAGTGGCCATTACAAAATGAGTAATAGTCTAACTACTTTCCCATCTCTCAACTGTTGTGGGAAACATGAGGCAGCTGTGGATGCATTTCACATATTTCTTGTGTTTGAAGATTATGAGGATTTGCTACCACATCCTCCATTAGCCACTGAAGCTAACAGCGCTGAAAGTGTACGGGGAAACCAGTGCACTTGGTGGAGCGATGAAGGTGCAGCACCATAAAAACACTCCTGTTTCATACGAGGGTGTGCAAGCCCTGAGAGGAGCAGCCTGGGGCACGTGTCTCCTCCTCTTCCCCCAAACGCCAAGTGCCCATCCTGTCTTGTTTTGAAGCCAGAAACAAACCAAGGAAAAACCACATTATGCTGGGTCCTTTGTCTGCAGACTGTGGTCAGGGTTTTGAAGCCTAGACAGACTGTGTTTTATCATTCCTTTTTTTTTTTTTTTTTCTTTTTTTTTCCAGTCCTAGCCTCTCTTTATAATCCAACATAACTACTCAAGTGATTAAAAATAATTATGTGAACTGATCACACCCAAAAGAGGTCACCATCAGAAACCAGTTTTAATATTCTTGTGTCATCCAGACTTCATAATGTAAAACAATAATAGAAGAACACTGTTGTAAAAGCACACACAAACTCCTTGACGTGAGGGAAACAACTCTGAAGACAAGTTGTAAAGGCCCAGATGTGTGATAAGTCTACTCTGCAGCCTTTTAAACTGCGGACTTTGGTGTGAGATATATTTTAATAACTAAAGCATCCTCTGCAAAGGTGAACAAAGACTAATAGACTATGGCATACTATACTGCCATCAGAGGTGCTATTTTTACTATTCATTACTCCAGCGCCCAAAATGTGTCAAGCAACAAACAAATGTGAAAGACAATATTAGCATACAGGTTACCTGAGGGAGAAAATTTAAGGATTGCCATACTAATCCTAGTATGCAAGAAACTTTATATGATTTGAACTTTATGACAGTAGGTAATCAGAAGTGCTTACTAAAATGCTAATTATACATGAGGTGGCCAAACAGCTAGGTTTATAGTTTTATAAGCTAACAATGCTGGCAATGTTTATATAGTCCCACAGCAGTGGCATCCAGGAACTAGATCTCTGACAGCTGATGTCAGCTCCTGTGGACTCAGAGCAAAACACTGGTACTGACAAAATTAAAAGGTTAAATGGTCACATGTTACTGACATTTTCTCTTGCTTGCTCTCTCTTAAAGAACATTTTGTGTAGCTGAGAACTGCCTTGCTACCCAGAGAAGCAAAATAGTGAACTAGTGAACTGACATCTGGTGCTCCGAAAGAGCCAAGAATGTTACTGCAGAGGTCACAATGTGAGCTGCGTAGTCCCTGAATAAAATGAACCAGGAGATTTCATGTACAGAGTATCGCATTTCTGAGCATATTCTTGACATCTTGTCATATACACATCACCACTGTCATAACTGGGTCATAATAGCTGTTGCCTATGAATGCAGTGCTTAAAGATACAGTATTCTTCCAACAAATTCCCTGGGTTTGAAGAGATTTGAAAGCCATGCATTTTTAAAGCAATATGCTCAATGTGAATGAATAACGAGTCCCTGCAAGGTGTAGACAGTAACTACCCAACGAAGATGAAGACGTTTATACAGTTTCTTCTACCATTTTATTTAATTCTTCTATACGTCTACACATCTACCTGGCAAAACCATCAGCAAGAGAGAATAGAAACTATTTTTGAAATGATGAGGATGTAAAATGTTCTTTGAGCTCTTAAAGGTGTTTAAAAGGAGCAATATACTCCATGTGCTGCAGAGCAAAACCAGCATGCTGCAGCAAGCCAAGAGAGAAGAGCCATGGCTGGGTGCAAGGGCCGCAGCTGAGCGGCGTGGCTGGCAGCGGTGGTCACTGCCTGCCCCTCCACCTGCCCTGTGCCCCCCGTGCCCCGTGCGTGCCTCCGCCTGTCTGACACCGACAGCTCTGGCCCCGTTAATACCCCAAGTGCTGAAGTAAACCCAGCAGTAACGCCACAAACACAAGATGAAATACACTAGTTTTTTTCTCATGGGGAAAATTAGTAATATATTTGGGTTTAGTATTTGCCATGCACTGAGTGCAGAGGGTTAGATCTGCTGGTTCTGCCGATATAGACTAATTACCTAAACTGTGATAATGTAATCATGTGACTGAGCAGTTTGTCTTATTTAATACAGGTATATAAATACTAGGCTGTTTATAACCTAGATGCTGGAGACAGCCCTCAAATATCATCTAATTTCACCTTCCCTATTGTGACCAAGTGCTGTGCAGTCACAGCTGGCATTCATGAAGAAATGCCAAGAGTATAAAACCCCCTTTCTGCCCTGCTGATGAGGTGGCTGGAGAAGCTTTCACTGGGTGGTAAGGAGGAAGGGAAGAGAGCATACTTCTTTGGACAGAATAGTGAAAGCAAAGCCAAAATCTGTGGTGCAAGACTGTGTTTTTTATTGTATCAGCTGATATGATAGGGTCAGATGAGCTTCTGGGTACACAGGCCCTCTTCAGGTCTGAAACAGCAGCATGTGAGAGACAACGGAAGAGAGAAATTCAGCTTGGAGAGGAGGGGCAAGGTGAGGCGAACCCTTCTCCTCCACATGATTCCGGCAGTCAGACACTCCATATGTCTCATCTGCCTTTCCTCTGAGGTGCCAGTTTCTTCCTACACTGCTTAGTGATTGTCCTACCAGAGGCCACAGCTTTTAACATCTCTGAAGACCTGAAAGAAATGGTGGATGTTGTTTCTTTTACTGTTCAAAATCTGCTAAGCACCTGCTAAGCATCCCCTGAATTCCAAAAGATGAACAGGAAGAAAAGCCTCTCCTGTCCTCAGCTGCATTTGTTCTCACCTTATGAAAAAGGATAAATACAAAAGCATGATTTTCTGTGGACTTTTTTGACTTCTCATTATTTTATTCTCTCTTTTTCATTTCTTCTCTTAACAAAACCAAGTTATTTACAGTAAAGTTGAACCCTTTTTGTTGCCTGCCTCTGGACTCGCTGATCTTTGTACTGTATCATTTTAAGAATGAGAAGTGGGCAAAGTAGCCCTAGAGCCTGAATCTGAGTAATGCAATTATAGCAGTTTTTAGTTTGTTTGCCTAATTTTTATTTACCGCTTTTCTTTGACTAAGGGCTGCACTTTGTCTGCAGAATTTGCTCTCCCGACTCACCTGTTCTTCTTGCCAGCAGCCAAAACATGTTCTCACTCCTCTGTAAGTCTGAGGGCAGCCAGGCATCCTACAGCCACGCTACCTGCACTTCCAAGTTTTTATTTTGCACTGACTCTACAGACTTACTCAAACGCCATCAGCACCTGGTGAGCACTGCAGGAGTGCAACCCTGGCCTAAACAACATCTCTCTGTAGTGCTTTTGCATCTGTCTCCTTCCCTGTGAGCCTTCTGTCACCCGCAGCAACAATGCCAAAAGCAACCTTATCACCAAAGTTAAATTTTCTCAAAAAGAATGTCAGTAGAATACTTCAAAGCCACTTTATTATAAAATTCATACTTGATCCCAGATAGTGTCCCTTAGGAGGTTCACATGTATTTGTTCCAAACTGCCTTTTTAGTTCAGTTGCTCTATAGTATTTTCTCTGGCAATCTGACAACATCCACTGACCAGCAGTGACACGACAAATCCAACAATTTATTGATGGTTTTATGAGTTGTAGCTAAGAGACATCAGTTCAGCTAAGGTGTAAATAGCCTTCACGGGCCTCATAAAGTCACCTTTAACATCTGCTGTGCTTAATGCAAAAAGGCTGAGGGGAAGCATCCCGGTTCCAAACCTCTGTCACAGAAACAGGACTGGGGTACTAGCCAGTGATGACTGCAATATCATAGATACACGTTTGCATATGCCAGCAACTACCCTGAGTGCTGAATAAATGCTGGAAGACATGACAGGACCATTTCAGCATGGTGCCAGGATAAGCTATATGTTGTAACATGAATACTTTTCAGGCTTACGATAAGGGAGACTAGCCAGAATTTTACTCTCCTAAACAAGCCTTTCTCTTTCTTCCCTGTGATACCAGCAGTGAACCACCAAAGTTAATCTACACAGAGCAGTCTCCTTACAACAGGTCTGAGGCAAAAGTGACCAAGACCCCGCGTTTTGTGAGAAAGCACTGAGGACTGCAGAGTGTAGTCTTTCACAGTGCATCCATCTACCATCCATAACTAACATTCAGCAAAGCTTTTTTTTTCAAGCTCACTAGCTGTTTCATTCTTGCAAAAACATTTCCAATGGAGTAACAGTCTAAACAGAAAAAAACCTGCTATATGGTTAAAGCAAGAGCCATGCAGGAAGAGCTATTTTTCTAGCTGCGGTGTGGCAAAGTCCTGTTGGTCACCTCTGTAGCTTTACCCAAGGTGAAATGACTGGTTAAGGAGGCTGCGTGCCTGTTTTATCCACCACAGTACAGTCCATTTCAGTCCACTCTGTGCTAAGATCTGAGGGTGCAGATCCCTCCCAGTGTTTTGGGTTTGTACTGGGAGCTGGCTCTTCACCACCAGTGCTTTTTTGAATATCTGTTGTCAATGCTGACAAATACGCAAGTCTGTCTTCAAACAAGAACTGGAAATATTACTGGGATTACCTTGCATGTCAATGTCACTATCCAGTCACTTAACAATCACTCAAAGAAATGATATAAAATATCACTTTTTTACATAGATGAATAATAGAGTGTTTGTCAGTCACTTCTAGGCTGACTGAGCCCCTTTAACTCTCTGAAACTAGAGTCCTTTTTTTTTCTAAACCTCCCGAGAAAATGTTGACAAAACAGGCAATTTTCTGTAATTTCTCTGCGAGCTTCTGTCAGCACGAGAGGCAGCCAGAGCCCGCTCATTTCAGATAACACCGTGGGGTAACCTTTGACATCCACCCCCTCGCTGCCTTCGGAGGCTCCTCTAAGTGCAACAGTTGTGTCTTTCAGGTTGCAGGATGCAGGCCCACAATTTGGGCTCTTGTTCGCTGAAGGCAGCCTTTGTTTCCCAGCTGACTAAGAAGCTCTTATAAAAGGGATAAGAAATGTAGTTAATAGCTTGAGAGTGGCCTAATCATCGGCTGCTATTACCCCTCCAATATTAGGGAGAATGACAGACCTATCAATAACAGAGCCCCAGGTGAGGTACGAGAGCTGATAACGTGAACTTTGGCTTGATCTTTGCTCTGCAGAGCACAGCACTTATTTGAAAGAGAAGCCAGCATTATTTTTTTCTTCATATTGTGCCAAAAATCATTCAGCTAAGCAGCTTTTGTTGTGTTTTTCTATCTTAAACCACAGTGATTTGACCAATTTCATTTATAAGCAGAGATGAAAACTTAAGAACTCTCCTATCCGACTATGTAAGCTGGAGGTATGCACCTGTGTGCCTGTGTCCACTTACATGATAGTAATACAAAGTGAAATCAGAAAGTAGGTCTCCGTGTGCTGCTCATCTTTATATATACACGAGTGCAGCCACATACATACCCAGATTTGCACATGCATGCGACACACACACTGGGTTCCGAGCAGTTAGTGTTTCCTTGAGTAAACAACATACAGAAGCTAAACACACAGCAAACGCACCATACTACCATCTTACGGTCATGACAAACTAAAACACAAGCAAAAGCTACAGAGTAGTGCAACTGGATATGCTCTTGCTTGAGAAGGCGGCGTTGGCATGCTGTGCAAGAGTCTTTTAGTACCACAGACTCCAGGAGTTATGAGCCTGGATCTGGGCTCCATACGCCCTAGTGGCCTGTTTGGGAGGAAGTGCAGAAGCTCTGCATTAAGAGACGGGAGAGACACCGTATCTTTCTCAATTCATATGAAATCACATGCTACCCACTATTCAAAGGTACGTCTTCCACAAGCGGCTTTATCAACAATATATGTGAAGCTTTTGTTAAAATCCAGGGATGAAGAGCTTCCCACGTCACTGAGCGGAGTCACTGTGTGTGTTCAGTCACAGTGAAAGTCTTCCTGTTCTGGTGATACAAGACACAAAAGCCACATCCCCATCCAGAGTTTTGTCTCAGCTCCATGGTCTCACCTCATTCTTGGAAAGCATAAATCACAGTGCTGGACTTAGCAGTAACCCTGAAAAACAGTTCTTATAGTGCTCAGTGTACATGAAGCCAGGGCTGGAAATGGGACCTCTACCCTGGTGTCGGAGTGGGGAAGGTACCTTTCAGCGTATATTTTTGGTGCTGCCTGGAGAAAGCACCTTTATTATGCTGTTATTCCACGGACTGCTTTTTTCCTTGAGGCTGAGAGTCAGTCAGGGACCTGCCTCCGTTCCACCCACACATAAAGAAGGTTATGAAGGGCCAGCAGCTCCACTTGGGGAGCTCCACTTCCTTGGTGGGGGAAAAGGAAGAACACCTTTGCTCCTTCTAGCCCAGGCTAGGAAAAGAGGGAGGGAATCTAATTTTAGTCCTGGCCAGGGCACCTCTCTAGGAAAGAGAGGACTGGAAGCAGTGGGAGGGGAGTGCTGGAAGTCCAGGGCTGATGAGGGGATAAGGGAGCCGGGGCAGAGCGGTGGACATGCTGATTCACCGACTGCTCTCCTGGGTGTGTTCTCTGTCACCATTCTAGAGGGGAAATTAGGGTAGGCCCTCATCACCAAGGCTTAGTTCTAGCCCTGCAGAAATCAGTGGGAGTCTTTCCACTGTGTGCCTGGGGACCAGGGCTGTGAGCAACTGTTGTTCAAGTACCTGGGACTGGGCCTGATTCACCTTTCGTCATGACACTGAAAAACCCAGGATGCAAAGCAGAGTCCTTAGCAGACAGCTGCACGCTCCCATTATGTTGCAGTGAAGTAAGCTTAGTATTTAGAAAAGATCACAGCTAAACGGGCTTTCTTCATTGTCAAACTATGTTTAGTTTGGTTTGTTTGAGGGAAAAAAAATTCTGTTTAATACTTTTCTTTTGAAATAAAGGAACTTTTAATATAGCCAAAGTGGATGCTGTTTTTAAACAGATCCAGTCTTTTGAGAATGGCTTTGTTTTCATCAGGTATTTAACTGGAGTTTTGTTACTAATGCTGGACTTATAGTAGCTAAAGCCAATATAATACTTTCCCGAAATATTACTCAGAACTGCTTAGGCTAATATTTCCAAAGCCAGAATTCTTTAAAAAGCTAAGGGCACAATCTCAAATGGCTCAGAGCCACATACCACAAAGTCTGACATTAAAAGTTTTTTTACTCTAGGCAAATTCTGTGTTCTTAAACTACTGTGGCAATTCTTGCATCAACTTCTGCTATGGCAGCCTTTTCCTAAGCATTGGTTATGGCAGTCTGCAAAGCGTAAGAATTTGTAATCCTAACACTCATGAGAGGATGCAGTGAACAGATTGGGATCTAAACCCAAGGAAATGTGAGCCCAGGAAGAAATAATCCCTTTGAATGCCAGCAGCATGCAAAGGTGAAGGAACCACCCCAGCTGTGCTCAGGGGCCCTCTGTGGTTTCCTGGCTCAGAGGATTAAGACACTCTCTGCAGAGAGACTGCTTCATCTAGCTACTGCTGCCTTGGTCTAGCAGCACAGAGAAGTGCAGTTTTGACCCAAAAGATGCAGCAGTTCCAGGATTTAAGGCCCGCTGGCAGCCAGGCCCTGCACTTAGAGCCCCTCGACAGTCATAGCACTTGCTGTGCACGGCAGTCCCCTCTTGGCAGAGCAGCCCCTGCCGCGGGTCCACTGCCATAGTGCCTCAGCAGAGTGCCAGGCACCGGCCACCTCTCAGCTCTACATGGGGCTGAACCCCTGACACGCCAGAAAGGCTCAGCACCCGTGCCCGCACAGCGCCCACCATGCCACTCCCTGGCTGTGGTGCTTGGTGATGACAGCGGGCCTGCGGGCTCACCACGCACACAGCACAGCAACATGCTGGGCAGGTCTGGAGAAAGGCACCGGTTTTCCAGAACCAAGGACGAGCAAGATGCTGACCGATTTGGCTGGGCTTCTCCAGTGCAGTTCAATCAACATGCATGCTGGCAGCTGCCAAGTCCGGTCCAGGCTAGGATGCGCATTGGGAACATCCTCCTTTGTCTGCTAAACTGAGTTTGCTTCCTGTGAATAAGGCAGATTTGATGTCTCCATTGTGCTGCAGCAATGCCATTAGTTATATTAACTACCCTCCACCCAGAAATGACAATCCAGCATATCTCCAAATTAGCCTTTTTATTGAAATCAATAAAGGAGAAAACACATGACACTAAACTATTTGGTGGCAGCTTTGTTATAAACTCATTACTGGAAAAACAGCAATTGGACAGACCTTTAACCACTGTCATTGATTCCAGCACAGCAAGGGTGATCTATTGAGTTAATCAGTGAAGTTACTGCGGTTAGCAGTGTCTGTGTGCTACCCTGCTTAGGGCTCAGCCAGATGTCTAGAAAAACTCCCCATATGCACAGTAGTTGCAGGCCAGGTACAAGTCTCACAAAAGCAAAAATTACACCACCAGTACTCCCCAAACCGACTGGTTTTAAAGGCAGTATTTCACATTCTAGAAAATCTGGGAAAAAAATACATTTTTTATACATATATATATATATATATATATATATATAAAAGTATGTATATATAATTGCAGTTCTGGTGCCTGACAGGCTGGCAACACTCACTTTGACTTCTGTAGCTGTTTGGCCTTGTGGGTGCCCTGCCTGTGCGTCTCCTCAGGGCCAGGTCTGTGTTGCAGGAGTCAGACCCGCTCCCCTCACGCTTGGGCGCTCAGCTGATGCCCTTGCGCAGCCCCTGTGCCCGGGAAGGCAGCAGGCAGATGAGGGGAGCAGGGCCCACAAGCAGCTCCCTGCGCACCCCGCGGCCCGCGCGGCTCTGCAGAGATGTGCTTTCAAGAATCGTGCGGGCGTTTCAAAGGCTACATTCACATGGGTGATTTTTGCAGGACTGACCCTTCCTGACCCTCACTGCCAGTACCACACCAAAAAGTTGAACTTTGGTAGCTCTCAGGGCTACGTATCTACGGATAGGTTATCATTCCTTTTTCACCTCCAGTGACTGGACTTTCAAGTTCCATTTGTGTTCCTCAGAATTCCTTTTTCATTGAGCTTGCTGAAAGAAAAGAGACAGCATCAGCATTAATACAACGCTCTGTGTCTCATTCCTGGCCTCATGACAGAATTTAGGTAGTAAAACACTTAAAATAAGATTTGTTTCACAAGAAAGAACGAATTGAATTTTTGCAGATATCCAGTATCTAAGAGCCTTAAAGAGCCAGAATCTGATAACAAATTATATGTGCAGGACCCCGGTATCAGTTTATTCCTAAATACATATTTACTTGCAGGCATTTGGCATCAAGCTGCTGCTTGAAAATACCAGGATACGGCATGTGATGCCAGATCATTTTTTAACATTCTTTTTGTCCATGCTGCCCCCAGATAAACACCTTCTCCTAGGCACCTGTGCAGTTAAAAAAAAAACCCAAACAAACAAAACCAAAAGAAATTCAGCCAGGAAGCAAACCCATTGTGTAAAGAAGAAATGTCTGAGAATAAGGCACATTTTTTGAGACACATAACACTGAATTTTCATTTCCCCCCTTCAGAAAATCTCTAGAACAACCACCACAATTTAGCATTGAATTGCAAAGCTCTTCCAGACACATCTACAGTTTAATGCAGCCGCCTTTCCCTTGCTACCAGAGCAGGGTGGGACAAGAGAGCCTGGCTCCCCTTTGCTTTTCAGCATGCCCCTCGGCATCTCACAGCTCTGCTGCCTGCCTGAGATGTGAGTCCTGTCCATCACCAGTGACAGGCTGGGCAACGATCTATCTGCCAAAGACACCATCTCAACAGCAAAAATGCACGCTGCCCTGATTGCTGTATTAAAGCTGAGCTAAAATGTTTTTCTGCTTTATAGATTATTTTTTAAATGGATTTTCCCATACAGACACTAACTTCTTTTTACAGAATTTTGTGAGGATACTCAAATATCCCCTGGGGAGAATTTATTCTATTTACTCAAATGAAAACCAACTATTTCCCTTGGGAACTTTCTGCAGGTTCCTTTCTAGGATGATAGTCACTATTTTTACATGAAAACATAGTTAACTGTTGCCAAAGTTGTTACATTTGTTTGTGTTTTACAAAATAACTATTTTACATGACAGTAATAAACAGCATTTTTTCCAAGAAAAACAGGAAGCAAATTGAAGTAAATGTGAGAACATACACTTGTAAAATTTTATGGAGACCAAAAAAAAGCACTTCAACTTTATTATATAGGAAAAATGCATATACTCAGAACACTCCTCTCGGAATGCTTAAGACACAAAAACTAAAGCAAGACAATTAATTAGACCAAAATTTTCCAGGAAGATTTCATCTATTTCGTGGACTAACAAGCCCAGCATCACAGTAATACCGTATTTTTCTCCCTGTAAACAAAACAATGAGTGTAAACAGCCTTCTGGACAAGACTAAATGTTTTTCACCAAATTCTAGTCACTGTCACAGTTCTAAATTTCTTACATATTTGAAAACATACTAAACCACATCAGTTGCTTTAGCAAGCCAACACACAACCTCCAAGTTACAGGTATTCATGTAGCCACAGAAAATTGCCTCCAAAAAGAGACTGAAGTTGATAGGGGCAGGATAGAAAAACACACAAACCTAGAAGCAACAGATTTTCAGCCTCAATTATTTGAGCTATTAGAGGTGCATGTGCAAGAGCCCAGCTCTTGAACATGATGAGCACCCTCAGCTTATCAAGCTGCACCCGCAAACCCAGGGAAACCTGACAAGCAGTGTCACAGCCAGCTGCATACCTGGGGAAGGTCAGCAGCAATCTCATCTCCACAAAGGCAACGCTCAACAGACTGGCAAGTTGTTCTAGGACCTGTTTCTGGAGACGTTTCAAAGAAGCTCATTCAGAATAGCCACTGTTTATGGGAGGGCTTTGTAGACTCATTCTGTGTGAGCATCTAAGCTGCCTCAGCTTCCCCATGGTAGAAGACCATGGCGGTAGAAGACCATGGCAGCAGAAGCCCATCATGAAAACTGAACAAGTTTTCAGCTTTTCAGTACCATTCTTGGAGCCAAACTTTCAGCATTCAAGAATTCAGTCGAAGGGAGGGAGTTCCAGACTCCAAGTGCTCTGCTAAAGATTATTCACGTATTCTTTCACATAACTTTTTAATGTGAAATCTATACAGGGACGACAGCAGCTCTGCCATGAATTGAAAGAGAACTGCTCCCTGGTAGTCACATCTCAGCACTCTCATTCCTCCACTCCATGCTAAAAAGCACACCTGCCAGCCACCAGGAGAATGCCTTGGACCACTGTGGGCAACAGCTGCCCCGGTGCCCTGTCGCTGTGCACCCCCATAGCTCCAGCTGGGCCCCCAGGGAAGACATGAGCTCTGCCAGATCCCATTCCAAAATGCCAAACAAGCGCTGACTTGGTAGTACCTTAACATTCTGTTTCCTTGGTTAATCTGATTTTTTTTCATGTTTCAGATATCAAATGTTTGGATTTACAAGGCTTCTGCTTATCATACTGAGTAGCATCTTTCTGCCCCATAAGAACTGCATGATATTTTTCCTCTACAAAATTCAAACTCTAATGGCCTTTACAAACATAATTTGGATAAAAACGTGAGTCAGGATTTTCAGCACTCCAGATAGCAACAAGTTTATGACTCAGAGTCAGGTGTTACTATGACTGAAGGGCTTTTCAGCTTATGGTACAAGAAAATTTTGCTCCCAGGGCCATTCCATACTTTATTGCAACTCAGGTAGAGGGACCGTAGCTTTCTGGTTGCAACAGAAACAGAGAGTCTTCTTCTCCTATGTCCTGGGCTAAGAAGATTTTTTTTTCTCAGCCACCTGTGTGTTGCACTGCTCCTTCTTCAAAATTTGTCCTTTCATATCCACTGGCATTCAAAACCTTCAGTAGGATTATTTTTTCTTCTTGATTCTCTGTCCTGAAATGCTATTAATTTAACAGTTTGATTCTGTACATCGTCAGTTCCCAGTGATCAAAGTTGCAATAACTTAGGTGCGATCTGCATCAGACTTTTAAACTGTGAAGTACTTTGGGATTCTCCAGGATCAGAGCAGATAGACCACATCTGATATCGGCACCTAAATGTCTCTTCCGCATGCAAAATGTACAACGGAGAAGAACTTTTTCTTCCTACCTTTTCCTTGAACTGTTAAATTGACCTTGTCGCCGAACATCAGTTTTTGGCAGATAGGAGGTCAAATAATTTTTTCACAGTTTTATTTCACTCCTGAAAGGATGTAGTAAGCAACTAGTCATATATTGGTCCAGTGTTCCCTTGGATATCTGAGAAATTTGGTAAAGACTCAGAGGGTTCCCAAGGTTAGAAACACAGCCAACAGCAGCATACTGTAAATCTTATCAAAAAGCTCTTAAGCTACACATTTAACTTTAAAATTATATCCCAGTTTTCAAGTTCCAGGATAGTGGCTTCTCTAGAAACAGTTCAGGGGTGTCACGCTTTGATCCCTCATTCAGTTCAGAGGAAAGGAAACAAAAGGCAAGGCAAGGGTTTTGTTAAATGATTAACAAATTTAAATGATTTAACAAATTAACATTTGTTAAATGATTAAATCAGGGTCCCCCGATTCCCATCATATTGCAGAATCAACTACATCCTATTTCAAAGTGAAAGAAAGGAGATACTGCTGTAAAGTGCACAGACTCAAACCCTGATTTAATACTGGAACAGAATAATGTACTTATCATGGGAAATATATAAATATAAAGCTTAAAATAGCTCATACAGTGCACTGTAATGTGAAATGTGTCCAGATATAAATATTTTTAAAAAATAGTTTGAAAATACAAATGAGAAACATACAGATACCGTGTGTTCCAAAACTTCTAAATTTTGGTCACTGCATGATTTTTTATCATCGATCCCATATCCAGCAAAATTAGATTTACTGTCCTTGCTTCTTATGAAATTACACAGAGGCTGCTGCTTTATTCCTCTCCAGGACAGTAAAAAGCAATAAAATTCTTGCAGATTTCGACAGCAGGCAATTCAATAAAAGGCTATGTATATTTTATAAGTACAATAAAGACAAGTCTATAGCTGAATCATAAATGGGTTTTTGTTTGGTTGGGGTTTTTTCTGTAAGCATCCTTGCTGGGGTCTGTTTTCAACACAGGTTGGTCTTCTCAACACACAGCCTTCCCTTTTTGGGGAGAAGCAGAATGAAATTTATATCTTTATAATGTATTATTTGTTTTTCTCAAGGGATTTTGCAATGTGTGTCTGTTTAAAATTTAAAGGTGTTGTGGAACTCAATACTTTCCTCTTCTTGATTAGTGCTATAAAATTTTACATATAATTTTTTGTTACATTGTAAAGTGTATCTATCTTATAATTGTGGCATTCCCTTTTTTATGAGCAAACAATAAATATTTGATACACACATAATTATTTTCTACACTTGCATCAATGTTCAGATTTTTTTTAAATTTTGTAATAATATGAGATAACATGGAGATTAATAGTGATGTATTTCTGAACAATAGTGCTACAATGGATTTAGTGATAGTGCCTGTCTGTTGAAATATAAAATTTTATACAAATGTGAAACACAAACTTAACAACATACAAGTGAAATGCCCTGTGTGGTTACAGATGTGTAAATGTTTTCTTCTCAATTGAAGAAAGAAATTTCAAAACTATGAAGCAGCTGGACTCAGATTAAAGAAAAAATATGCTCCCTATTTCCAGTCTCTAGGGTAAGTTCTCCAGCACTGAAAATCAGTAAGAGGTTTATCTGAGCAGGGAGTGTGGCATCAAAACTCAAGCTTCCTGGAGAAGGAAACTTTTCTATGCATCGACACACAATCCACAGGTATCAGAGGTTTCCCACCTTATTAGGTTAAATGAGGATACAAACTTTCAGAGTATCTGAACACTATGGACCGACTTAACAACATTTTTTTCCACCATCACTGTGCAGCTAAAGCGGTTGTTGTGCTTACTGTCAGAATTATAAATAAAGGTGGTTCATTTACCAACAGAAGGTGACGCAGAATATCTCTGCCTCAAATTCAAAGTATGGTTTGGAAAGACACCTATATCAGCCCATCAAATGTCAAGGAAGAATTCCCTTTCACTTGACTTATTAGAACATATTTCTCGTTATAACGGAAGAGTGTGAAACACACCACCTTAAAAATAAATTACTTAAATTAATCACAGCAGGTAGTATAGAGGATGAAAAAACCACACTACTATAAAAAAAGCATTCAAAGGAGAAAAATTATGGTCTCTAAGCTTATCATGATCAAGATGTGAGTAAGGGAGAAAAAAACTTAGAAAAGTTATGGACTCATCTCGGATTTCTGCTTCCAAATTGTTGGTGATTTGAAACCTACTCCTAGATACCATCCATATCAGATCTAGTACTCAGAGCTTGGCATTGAGTGCTAAACCCTTCCTAAAATAATTGCAGTCTTTTCTTTCTGCCAAAATCTAATGATAAAATTATCCTTTGGAATTGTCATTTTGCTATTTCAAGACATGTGATCTGGCGACTGTGTATTTCTATATGATTGTGGCTTTGATGGTTAAATGTTAGGGGGGTCTATATCAGAAGCATTAGACCTAACTGCCTTTCTCCTTTCCAAATCATTTTATCTATTCAAAGCATATATATCACTGAAAAAACGTTCAGTCACGCTGGGTCTACACACATACTGGCACTTAAATACCATGCAAGACAGCGGTGACTCAGGCCGAGATCTGGGAGTGTGGACCTTGTCAGAATGCCTCACTAGCTTGCCTGAAGAAGCACATAAAACAAAGCAATCGAATCTACTCCTTGATCATCGGAAAACTTTCAACAACTTAATTAAATTTTAAAAGCATAATAACTGATAAATGGCATTTTGGTCCATAGCTGGTGCACTGGTGGGGGAGGGGGGGAAAAGGACCTGGTAAAACAATGGAGAGTGCTTTGAAATTGCTGTCTTAAACGTGGCACCGGGCACTGGGATGTACCACACACCATCTCCCAGGGGCAGCAGGGCTCAGAGTTTGGTTTCCTACCAGGGGTAGTTCTCCTGCTCTCCTCCAAGCGAGGACAGGCTGACTGCCAGCGTGGGGATGGCAACACTGTAGAGTAGGCCTGGCTACAGTCATACACCATACACCCTCGAGTACTGTTTTATGCTGTTTCATACAAGTTACAAAAGTCCTGCAGATCCAAGAGGTTCTGTCTTTTCAACTGTGCTAGTACAAACTTGGGTCTCCCGAAGATTTTCCCGCTAGAGATGTCATAGTATACCAAATGCAGGGTGCAGCTGCCTGAGAGACAAATATTTCTCTTCCCTTTTCAGGTAAAATTTCCTCTCAAGAGCAAGACTTTTACTAGAAGGCTGGTGTAGAACTGGACTTGAAGCTCTCAGCCCTTCCCTGTGACCGAGTAGCAGAATGAAGGAGCCTCCTGCAGCACCTGGAGAGCAGGGCATCCTGCCTCCCAAAGCCCTCTGCCCAACCCCAGAAACACTGATGCCCACACCAAAGCTTTTGTATGGCATACAAAAGGTATAGTAAAACATTTCCTTAGCTATAGCATTTTCAGCAGAGGATTTTCAGGCCATGGTAGTGCCCCATGTAACGCCCCAATTCCTACCTCTTGGAACAGCAACTGCCATAAGTCTTGCCCAGGCTGCTAGTGAGCATCTAGCAGAGGCATTGACTGAGCTGGGGAGGACTGTGTGGATTTGCAGCAGTTCTAAAGTTACTCATTTCCACTGTACCAGCTCTTACAATGACTGGTTCAAATTCATTCAGGGTTTTTATAAGCTTTTACAAGTGCACATTTCCAATACTCAAGACATAGCTATGGAAATAAGTTGATGCTGGCAGTGTTACACTGAATTTCTCATCATCATCAAATTTCTCTTGGTTTCCTGCAGAGTACTCCACTGCATTAAACAACTTGTATGCAGTGCACTTTACAAAGCCAGACAGAAGAGGAGCAGTTCCGAATAGGAAGCCACGTGCTAGCAAGAAAAGGAGGAGGAAATGGGGGAAAAAAAACCCAAATAAAAATTCCTCTTCTGTTAGTGACTACCAGGTCATCAGAAGGCACTGCATATAAACCATGACATTATTTTCTTCAGGGCACTGATGAAAATGTGGCAATACAGATCCAGCCAGCCAGCTCAATACACCTGCCCTGATACAAATGAAACCTTCCATGCCTCTAATGAAGTGCAATACTACATGCCCTTCCTCTTTTGATTTAGTAATTGTGCATGAATTGCCTGTCTCAGTGAAAATAAATGAATCTTATGAGATGAAGAACTGTCTGTAATGACTGACACCTCGCACCAAAGGACACAGCTTAACAGAAGCACATGATTTTTCCCTACCTGGATCTCAGACATGGGTCTAAATTCCATTAGCAAAAGATGGAGAAAACAGTGATTTTTAGCACCAGTATTCTCTCTCAGCAGTGTAAAATAACATCAGCACAACTGCATGCCAGGACATGGAGCTCTAACTCATAACTCACAAGAGTCCAACTTAGTCCAGCAATCTATGCCAAGCAACTAGAGTTTTAAATCTGACTTCCCTTCTGGGAAAATTAATTGGGGGTGTCTTTTTTATTATTATTATTATTATTATTAGTTTTAAGAAACACTTATAAAGGATTTGATTCCACAATGAGAGAATTTAATGAGTATTTCCTGTAAAGAGCTAAGCAGTTGGCAGTGCTATTACACAAAAGGAGTATTTCAAGTATTTGGCTTTGGCAATCACAAGCATCGCACTTCAAAATAATTTGTTTTGTACAGATCTGGTGTTTCTATTTTCCAGTAGTAAAAGGAAATGCTTTACATTATTTTGGATGAATTTAAAAGTACGCAAAAGCAAAAATTTCCAACTGTTCAATTCAATGTCACAAGTAGCCAGATGATGCCACATGGGAATAAAATAAGGGTCCTGTCAACAGCACAAGCTTCTGGGACGGTGCGGCCAAAGCTGTGGGAATGACACCATCTGTGGTTTCCTGCTGACCTCAGTGGGCCCTGGAGACATCTGTGACCATCAGGACTCAGCACATGAGCAGCAACCAGGCAACATCACCACAGGCTGCTAACAGCAGGAACAGCCAACAGGCAAACATTCTTTTAAATTAAGTTCATTCTTCTTAAAAAAACATGATGAGAGATAAGCTTATGAACCACCTGCAGCCTCCATGCAATTGGTATCCAAGGAATAATCAGTGTGTAAGTTGGGCCAGTTATTTTATCTCTGCAGAAGATCCTTGGTAAGAAAAAAAGAGGCCAGCTGAGTTGCCAACCAGCTTTTTAGTCAGCTTCTTGCCTTCTCAGTGCATTCATTTAGTAAGCACCAGAGAAAACAAAACCAGCTACCAAAAACATCTACAGCAAATCCAGCCTGGATGGGAATCTGACATATTTATCAAATATCCGACTTCTGAAAGATATGGACAATATTAGCACAGCATTTGCCAGAATCAGGAGAAAGGAGGGAGGCCAAGTATCTGCTGTCAAATTTGCAAGCTCCAATGCCCCTAGCTATGAGCAAACCTCTTCAGTTGGACCTCTTAACACAAACATCTCACTAATTGAAGCTGCATTTTGGTGTAATACTTTACAGTTCTATTATTCCCTTTTTAATGTTGGTTATAACAACCTCTAGCCTTAGGGTTCTTGTTTGTGCTGCAATTACTGTAAAGTAAACTTGGACATACTAGTAATAGACAATAAAATTCTAGCATTTGCCTTGGTATCCACAAAGCTTTTATATTTTTTGTCATGGCTGCAGATCCCACACTGAAGCTTCACTATTTACAGGTGTCTGGAAACACCAGAAAGTGCCAAAAGTACTAATATACTTGCTTATATTCATGAGTTTGATCTAAATTTTTATAACCTCAGGAAAAAGTAAAACATACAAAAAATAGTTAATGCTATTTCCATTTGCTTCCTTTGTAAAAGAGAAATTTTGATTTAATAAAGTAGCCTTGACCCCACAGCTCTGCTCCTGGAGTCAGGGTGATTACATGGTAACTGCAGAACTGGTCACATGAAGGAAATCCAAAATGCTTTTTAGGCCACACTCATGTTTAATCATAACTGGCATTGCAGGCAGATTTTACCTTTAAAAACATTATTTTTTTCTAAAGAAAATGCAAAAGCAGGAAATCAGAAGCTAGCAAAAGTAGCTGTTAATTCCCAAAATTCTGCAAAGTAAATTATTACAGGAGTTCACAGCACAACTCTGATACTAACACAAGAAGTGAGCGCTGTTTGTCCTTTAACTGTACAGAATGATTTTGTCTGTATTTCAAATCATAATCATATATTCCTCATACCACAATGCCCTTCTCCCACATATTCCTCCCACTGAGCATGCTGCAGCCAGCTGCCGTGTCTTGCATGACTTTTTCAACAAATATTTGGGCAGGAACATCCTTTGTTTATTCATTACTTGGCACTGTAGGATCCTGAATCTAACAGGGACTACCAGTGCTAATTCAGTGTAAATGCTGAGGCAATATAATATTCCAGATCTTTCATTGACAGTGTTATGCAAAAAAGCAATGCAGCATACATTCTTTAAACTTGAAGAAAATGCAAGACTTCCTGACTGGCAAAGAATCAGGTGAGCCAGAGGATAATGATTTTTATTTTAATCATGCTTAAGATTCTGTATCACATAAATGTAGAAATAGAGATTGAAAAGATCTGTCTAAAGAAAAGAGTTTAGTAGCTTCCAAGTTTATGAGGGAGGAAAAGAGGGTCTGATTCTATACTCTTCACCATGACCTGAGAATTTTACTTCTTAGTTTAGGGCTGTATGAGACATGTACTCGATTCCAGCTGGCTTCTGTTAGACCATGCAGAATCAGCATCGGTTTCAAGTCAAGAATGGGAGAGGAGTCTGGCAGGTGAATAATCATCAGGACCTGACTAATTTAGCAGAGAACGAAGCAGGAGCTTTTAGGAATCTCACTGCAGCCCCTGTTTGCAGTACACACCTGGCATTAGTCAGGATGTCTTCTGAACTGTGAGAGTGGCTCGTGTTGCTGGGGAATTGTGGTGCTGCCGTAACCAGAGGATGGAGCTTGTTGAGGTCAGGTATTAGTTGCATTTGTGTTGTTGACCCTTTACAGAAATCTGTCATTTAAAAAGTGGAGTACATCATTGCTTTCCTACTCAAATGTTAAGCAAAGCTACCTGGCAGGCTAAGCAAGCTGCAGAGTTAATACTGTAGTAGTCTAGAGAGAAATTCCTCAATGCATCCCTACAAAAGTGGTTTGTGTGATCAGTTACAGTGGAAATTAGACTACCCTTGAGATAGCACACTGAGGCTGTACCTGACTGGCTTGCCTACCAGCAGGGAGTACTTGACTCCCCTACCAGAAACAAACTGAATCCTCTCTCCTCTCGTCTGCATGCTGAACACGTGACAAGGACTGCCAGGGCAGCCAGGGCAGCCTCCATTGCTGTTTGTGCTACTGAAGGTTGGGCTGAGTTGTTCTCTGTTGTGAGTTTCTTTCCCATCTGCTCTATGCATCATTGTCCACTTTTTGCAACACCTTGCTCTCCTAACTGTGGGATCACAGTGACCTCTACACAGGCCAAAAGAGGCTTCAGTCAGATGTTTGCCATTTCATCTCTCAGCTACAGTTTGTCACCAAAAACAAACCAACTATGGAAGGTGGCATAAACTTGCTCTTTAACAAATTATATGTTTTCTGCTTGTAAATAAGGAAAGAAATTTTTGCTTCTGTCATCTTGACTGAAAGCAAATTATATCAAAAGAATTCTTGATGAGTGGCTTGAGCAGCAGAACTGTACCTGGCACTGCTTGTTTCAGAAGTGCAAATTTGCCACCAGCCCCTCGTGTTTGACTCACAGCTGACAGTGTTGACATCTGCAGCCAACATCTGGAATTTGGTCCAGAACAGCTGATTCACTACCTGTTCTGCAAAACTATAAGATATGATGTCTTGAGAGAATAATCCCCATTAGTTTGACCAGAAAGAAATTTTGGTCAAGCAAACAGTAGAGAAGATAACAAACACAATTTTCAGAAGAAATTACAAGAAAAGATAGGAAACTGATTAAAAGCCATTTAAAGTGTTATCCATTACTTGATAGCCTGTCAAAAGTGGAAGAACCCTTTTCTAATGACACATGGGCCTGCTTTCTTGATGGGAATTTTCTCTGACACAAAATGTTAAGCAAAACCTGTTAATCTGTCAAAAGTACATGCAGCAGCACTCTGTCCCTGGCCCTCAACACCCCCAGCTGCTGTTATCATGAAGATTCAATCCGCAGGACTGCCCACCAGCAGCAAGGAGCAGCTCAGACTGAGCAACTGTCACCTGTGTGCTCCAATAATAATAATAATAATAATAATAATAATAATAATAATAATAAAAAAATATGGGGGACAGACATGATACTTACAATCTATTTTGGACCTCAGCTGAATGGACACACTATAAACTTGAAGGCTTTTAAGGCTTCTTCATATTTACTTTTTGATTTTTAGAAATACTGTAAATCCTGCATAAATTGGAAGGGGACTGTAAGATTCCCCATGGACTAACCTTGTGTTAGACAATTCTAATGACAATAGAACTCCAAGTATAGTGATAGGGTCGCAGTAGGTAGGGTCTTAGCCTTGTCTAAGTGCCAAGTTAAGGAAAAATGTCCATCTACCTGGTAACTCTGATCCAAAAATGCCTTTTTGAGCAATTTCTATATCAGCATTAGATAAGGGTAACCACAGAAGTCTGACACAGTGAGGATCTTGTATTTACCTGCGATTTACCTTGTATTTCTAAACTGTGGGTAGAACACAGCCCTCTGCCACCAACAGACACAATTAGATTATCAGGGTTTAGAGCCTGCCCTGAGATTGCTCAAGAAAAGAATTGTCATGGCTCTCAAAAACACTGTATGTAGGCATATGTTCTCAGCCAGCTGAACCCACAGTAAGTTTCTGTTCACAGGAGTGGGTTCTCAATAAAGAAGAACCAGCTTTTAGAAGAGACAGGTGGAATGAAATAGGAATACAAGAGGTGTAAAGTTTACAGAGGTTTCCCACCCCCAAACACACTGCTAGAAAACGCTGACATAAATGACATTTTACTTCATTTACAAAGTATATTGTATATTGCCTCTTTAACAATGAACGTCAGGAAGACGATGAAGAAGATGGGGGATGAATTGAAAATACTTGCAAAAGTAGTTTTTTATAATACAGAATTATAGTAGTGCTGTGCTTTTTGAATGCCCTTCTACTGTTCTCTTCTCTGCTATCAGTTATGTTTGAAACCCCTTTCCATGTACAAAATTTCCTTGTCAAAACTCCTTCTCAAAATCCTCCTGGTAAAGACAGCATTTGAGCACATGCCTCCTTGTTTCAGTAGCAAGAGGGCTGTTTCTCGTTTTACAGGTTAGAAACTGAAGCTCAGAGAGGCTACATGGCTTGCTCAGGGCAATCTGGTACAGCAGGGACATGTTCGGCTCTGTTCGAGCTGTGGGGCCACTGCAGAGCAGCCTGCTCCATGCAGGTGGCTGACTTCAGTCAGAACTCAACCCATAGAGGTTGGGCATGTAATTTATCAGATTTAAACACCAAGAATAACTTCTAGCTAGCAATTTTTGCAGTCACTGCGTGGGGCAGCAGGGGTGAGTGGTGTCTGCAGCAAGCTTAGACTCATTTTTTAGTAAATGAAGCAACATCATATCAGAAAGTGGTTCAGTCGCACCCTCGAAAGATAGCCACACTCAACTGAATTGTTTTCAGTGTTGTTTGAAATTATCCCATAGGGCAATGCAAAAGCAAAACCAGTAACAAAAGTGACATTAGAAAGATGTCACTTTTTAAAATGTCAACTTTTGGCTGTCACTTTGACATGTTCTTTTGTGTGAACATGAAATTTTAAAGGGACAGTGTCAAACCAAAATGAAAACCTGTAGCACTCAATCCTTTGCTCTCTCCCTCTGAGAGCAACGAATAGTATAGGAAAATCAACATAACGATCAAAAGCAAGACCACCTGCCTTGCCTGCCATTTTGCCTGTTTACTTGTTTTCACATACTGCAGTTCCCACTGGAGGTATTTTCATGGTACACTGTGGAACATTCTGTCACTTTAACATCATAGCAATAAGCCATCATTAAAAAACATAATCATATTAATATTTTATCAATTTTGATTAAGACATAATTCCATGTATCTCAGGATTTGTACATGTTTTGCTATATTTATAATACCTACCAGCTCCATTTTGGACCAGATTGGATACTGACCCTATTTATAAAACCCTCTATTAACCTGTCAGTAGTTTAGGATGTTTTTCCATGTTCAGACCAATATCCACCTAAGCCCTGGTGAGGTACTGGAGAGCTCCCAGCACCCTGTTGCAGCCCTCAGCTGTCAGCAGCCCAAGCTAGAAACACTCTCATTATGGGCTGCACGACAGGCCTCTGGCATAGCCCTTTCCTTGTCCAGATAAAGGCATCCTGATCTATTTACCCATTCTTCACACAGAAACCACTTGCTAGCACTGAGCATCTTTGCCAGCATCCTCTGTGCACCTTCAAGATCTGAGATCGCACACAAGAACAAAACTCCATAGTGTTTCCTCTTTTATTCTCTATTCATTTTCTGTGAATTTCCAGCATCTGTTGGTCATAGGTGTCTTGATTCTGCTCTGTGCATTAATCTTCAAAGACCCATCTATTATAATTTATGATCTGCTTCCACAGTATTAACAGTTACTCTAGAGTCCATAAAAACAATGCAATTTGTTTCTCCTGATGGGTGCCACTTACATTTTATCTCCATTAAATTTTACGCAAGATTTTATCACAAGTTGTTCAGTGTCATGAAGTCTTTTAATCTTAATCTTAAATCCCTTGCCTTTGGGGTCTTTTTTTTTAAAAAAAAAAACAAACAAAACCCCCCCAAAACCCCACCAACTACCCTGATCAATTCAGTATTATCAGAAATGTTTGCCATTGCACTGTTCAACTCTTCCATACAACTTATAGTCTGGCAGGTGACAGATGCCCTAGCACAGACCTCTGGTACACACCGCTACTGTTTTTCTTCCATTAAGAGAAACAACCAGGTACTTTTACCTTAGTTTCATATTTAAATGGGTATTTATCCATGGGAAGATCTGATCTCTCCTCTTGTCCCCTGCTTACTTAATTTCTTTAAAAGCTTTTGGTGAGGGAGCTTGACAGATGCTTTTTGGAAATCCAAGACTGTATTGGGCTCATGCTCAATGACTTCTTCAGAGAATATGAACAGTTTTGTGAGGCAAAAGACACGCTGATTTTTCACTGACACATTTTTTTCTGTGTGTATGATAACCATTTTTATCGTTTTTTCCACCAGTTTTCTAAATGTGGATCTCAGATACATGGGTCTCTAGCTCTCCAAATTTCTCCTAAACTGCCCAAAAAATTGTCATCACATTTGCCATTTCTGTTCTTCGATACTAAAGCTGCTGCTTCATGAAACAGGTTTCAACTGCAGTCAGTAAAGAATGATTTTCATGTTCAAATTCCTTTAGGATTCTTGATAAAAAGTTATCTAGTTTTGGCAATTTTAAATTTTTCATTTGCTGTATCGGTTCTATATAGCTCTTTCTAGAACTATAGGCATTTCAGATTGAGATTTTTTTCAGTACATCCCTTATAAAACATGAGTTTAAGGTGAAAACCTCCCTGATCCACACAAAAAAAATATGTAGATGGAAAAAATTAACCTAATTCTTGGCATGCTCTTGATCATTCATTGACGCTGCAAAATCTATCAGTCTTCTAGCTCCTAGCATATTGCAAAAGGGTTTATTGCACCTTCTTTCCTCCATGTCTTTTATTTTGACCAGCTTTATTGTACTTTGAGACTTAATTGACCTGAGTGTATGATCTTTCCTATTTTCATCATTTGGACGTGACTTCAACTTTTTGAAATTATGTCTTTACTAACAGCCTCCTTCACTCTGCTGTTCAGCACTGCTACCTTTCTTCTCATCCAACAGGGCATCTTTAATAACATTCATGCCACCTGGAAACATTTTACCCTTTTGAGAGTCAATTTTTGTTCCTTTTTAACAAGGATTTTTTTGGGGGGTTGTATATTAGTAAAATATATATATGTATATATAAATCTTTCTGTTACATAATATTTTTTTTGTTTTAAGGTTCCTGCAGAAATGTGTAGCACAAATACATTTTGGTCTGTGTTACAGACTGGCTCATTGACAATAATATTCTGACTCAGGTCATATACACTGCTCATTACCAAGTCAAGAGGTGCATCTCCTCTAGTGGAATGGTAGCTGGCTGCTCCACAAAGCAGTAGACAAACGTAGCAACGGCATCTTGTACTAAGATGTCATTACTGATCTTAGGTAGGAGGAATCACTGGTTGTTTCCTGCTTCTTTCAGCCAAATTTCCATCAGCGTGCTGCCATCACTGTTTCCATCCTAATCACCCAGTGAGTAGTACAGTCCTGATGCTAGATTTTTCCTATTTAGATCTCAGATTACAATATAGGGATTTTATATTGTGTGTTGAGACAGCTTAGTTTGTCTGATTTCATCCCAAGCTATTTTTGATCTATTCTGCGCTCACCTGTAAGTTCAACAGATTTCCAAAACAACGTACAATGGCACTATACAGTGTTCCTCTGGTAATTTTTTTTTCAACTGGGTTTCTAATACAAATGTTTCAGGGTCTCTCCTATACCTTGTTTTGTTTGTCCTCGTCTTTATCTGCCCATTTTTAGTACCAAGGCTGCCTCTTCCCCCAACCCTGCCATTGTAAGTGCTAGAGCTTCTTCTGCAGCAGCTGCAGTATTATTTCACTGTTTCTTTTTCAAATTTTGTCTGAAAATAGGTCTCTACTCATCAGAACTCCCTTGCCCTACTGTTTATCATTCTCATATATTGCTTAATTTGCTAATGCATTCCGATAATGACTACAAAAGACAACTAGATAGGTGTGTTGTATTGAATATTGGCTTTCCCTTTCCTCATGTTTGTATTAAAGTTCTTATTAGGGTTCCTGTTAAAGTAGGTGGGATAGGGACTTGAAAACTGTGAATGTGCACTGTAAGACTTGAAAATACATGCACAGACAAAATTTGGTTCAGATATCATACTTGATACAATGGGTATGGTTCCCGTCTCAAAGAACTCATTTAGTCCCTGTGGAACAGCATGATGCCTGCTCACTTCCCTTCTGTGTTTTAACATGTTTCCTTGCTCAAGCTAAGGCGAAGAAAATCTCTGTTACAGTTTTAGCTGGGGTGAAATGTTAAGGAGAGCCGTGCGGAGGCTTCCGCGGCCTGTGTCTGAGGCCGGCCGGCGCGGCGGGCCCCGGCCGCACACCCCGCGCCCTGTCCCGGTGCCATGTCCGCCGAGTCCTGCGCCGCAGTCATCCGTAGAATCCAGCTCAAGTGCCTGTGATGAATTTAAAAATCTAGATATTACCGTTTGTTTTCGGGGGGGGGGGGGGGGGGCGGGGATTAAATCTTAAACTTAATAAATATCATTTTTTATAAGTTTATTCTAAAGGGGAAATCGGTGCGCTCGGGATTTACCTCAGACACCGGTACCGGGTACGGCCTGAGAGGGGCGCCTCGGCCTTGGGCGCCATCTGCTGGGCCGGACCAGATCGGCAGCCGCCTCGGCCCCGGCTCGGCCCGGCCCCCGGCCCCGGTTCGGTTCGGCTCGGCCCCCGGCCCCGGCCCAGCCCCAGCCCGTCGGGGAAAAGGAGGCATGTGGTGCCGCGGATCCAGGACTCCGAGGCACGCAGCATGTGTCGGTCGGAGCCGGCAGCGAGCCCCGGGCGCCGCCGGGCGCCGCCGTGCCCGGGGTGCCGGCCCGGGCACACGTCCTGCCTCTGCCCCTGCTGACACGTTGCCGCCCAAAAGGTGTTTGGTAACTGGCAACGGGAATTTCAGCAAATCAAGTTTCCTGACACGCAGCTTTATGGATGCATGTAATGGCAATTTCTTTTCCTCGAAGACCATGTCATGAGGAGCTCCAAGTACTGTGTGTGCAGCTAAAATTAAAATCATCGTTATTTCCAGGTAAACTCAGAGCATCTAAACAGGCCAACGCTGGGAAGCATAGGCAGTCACTGCTTGTACCAGATTATCTCCCAAGACTGAAAACTATTTTGCTGGATTTTCACTTCTGAAGAAGAGTCTATCATGTTTTCTTTCTAAGTTGAACTGAATGAAAAACTTCTGAAACCCAAGTAAAGCAGCAGTACCGTTGCTTAGCTCACCAGCTTCCTTCCTACAAGGGGGCAACACTGGCAGAAACAGAACAACAGCTGTAGAGTCAGGAACTCCCTTCATGTGCTGGCACAACAACGCCATCGTGAAGGCCACGGGCATGTTTAGAGGGTTCAAAGTAAGCCTTTGATCTATTTTCATTGTATAAATTGTTCTGGTGGAATCTCACCTTTATTTTGACAAGTGCTTGTTGCACAGCCAGTTGAGTGGTCTGACTGCAGAACAATTCTTGTCACGCAGCAGATCAGGCACCAGTCCTTGGCGTGTGAAGGCCACACATGACCATCCAGAGCCCTGCCAGGACAGCAGAACTGCGTCCTGCTGTGGGGGGGTCCCCTCCTCATGGTGCCCTCAGCAACACTGCAAACATTGCCATGGAGAGCATGAGCAGAAGAAAAAGGAGGACTCTTCAGGGAAACTTTGTGGTGACAATATTATTCTTATTGACTGCTACTAAAAACTCCCAAATGAAACCATAAAGAGAAAGTAATCTTTAAAACAATTAAGCATTATCACAGTCCCTGAGTGGCAAATGCATCTCTTCAGTACACCATGTATGATGTTGGTGATTTTTCTGCAACTTCTTAATTGTCCTGTGCTTGATTTTGCATTAAATTTATTTTCTGAAGCAAATGCAGCTAGAAGTGAACTGTAGAGACTGAGCTCTCCGCCCTGTCCCCAATGGCTGTCATTAAAGCCAGTTTTAAAGCAGGGTTAAATTCAGTAGATATATGAGGAATTATAAACAGTACACTGTATGGGTATTCTTTAAATTCTAGCTTAATACATTCTGGCTTTTCATCACTAAATGAACCTCTCAGTTCTCACAATATAGATAGAACAATGCTTATCTAATATACTTTACTATCCAGACAAAACCAGCAGTACTGTTGGAGGATGGAGTTACTGCCCTTTGTACTTCTTCAATCGCCATACACAAACTTTTCTTGAAGATTCCAAAAGGAAAGTGTCTGCTCCTCCTTATATGTTAACTTTGGAGAATGATCTGGGAGTGCACATTTGCAGTTAAATTTCAGTTGAAAATGGAAAAAGGGGGGAAAAAAGTCCATTAATAATCAAATGGAATGCTTAATTCATGCTGCTTCATCATGCATGAGAGTATTTTTTCCTTCATCCTTCTACTTGGGATAAAGCTACATGAATCTGCTTTCCCTTACTCGTTAAAGCTCTGAGGTGAACGTTCCGAAGTTACCTCCTCGACCAGTCTATCACTTTGACTATTACCCCCAATATGGCACTTAGTTGCACACCCAATATTGGTTCAAACCCCAATTTCGCCAAGATGCAAAAGCAACCACATCTTCAAACTGTCACCAATAAAAGTGACTCCTACATGCCTCCTATCTTGCCTTCTAACTCATACTTTCTCCCTTTCTCTTCCTGACCTGACTACTGGGCAGAAACCTCAGCCTTGCAAAATAATGCTGGAGAACCTGGTAGTTTTGCCCACAAGAGGATTTGGAATGAGCAGAGCAGCTTCCTCTGTGTCCCTCTGAGACCACTTTCACAGCTCCTACCTGCCTTGCTAGAGACTTGAAGTTTGACTCAGCTCTAAGACGTTTTCTCATGGCCAGTACAGCAACAA
Source organism: Falco biarmicus (assembly GCF_023638135.1). Lineage (NCBI taxonomy): Eukaryota > Metazoa > Chordata > Aves > Falconiformes > Falconidae > Falco > Falco biarmicus. The sequence continues at coordinate 2,061,259 of NC_079296.1, read as the reverse complement.
CACGCAGTACTTTGGGGCCAGTTCCTGAACCATTTCTTTCCTCAATTCAACTATTTCATCATTAAACAAATTCTACAAATAATATTGTTCTAAACCTCACATTGAAATATTTTAGAAAGGAAGGAAAAACTGGAAAATATGCACTTTACTAAGATGTATCATATTTGTCCACTCATATGTATCTCTCACATACCAGTAGATTGAGGGCAGGCCAAAAATAGTTTTCCTCTGCCAATACATAAATGGCACCTCCTACAGTGTATATACAGAAACATCACTCTCTTTTACACAAAACAATTTATTAACAATGATTTCATTAGAGATGAGCTTGCTACACATTAATCTTGTGCTGCATTTCTACACGTGGAGTTCTGGCTGAGTGATTCTTGGTTCTAGATCATCAGGAAATGAGAAAGGTGAATGCCACATTAATCCAAAGAAACGGGCCTGAAGAATGTGAAAAACATGTATTTAGAATGTAGGGAGATGGCATTACAGGGGATTCAGTCCCTCCATACAGATATGCATTAAGTCCCACTCAGAAAATTACAGGAAGTACTTAAAGAGTTGTAAGAAGAAGTCTTTAACATTAAAATAAAGACATGTATTTTAATAAACAGAAAAATAATGCCTGAAGGCATACTAAGACAACTAGTAATGTGGTAAAAGTAAATTTAAACATAAAATTTTCTCGTGGATAAATTCCTACAAGATTGCATAATTTGTTACCCTTCCCTGCAAAGCACATTAACTTGCCAAGGGGAGGAAAAAAAAAAAAAAAAAAAAAGCTGGACTGTGGAAGATTATTATTCTGTTCCAAAACCTATCTCCTTTGTTCATTTTCAAGGGATTGGATTGCATTTGTTTGGTGAAATGTGTAAAGTAACCTGCTTTTGATGCCTTGTTGGACTGTGCCTCTTTTCTTATGTAACACAAACAACTTGTTTTAGAGATCTGGTGCTCATTGAAGGCTTAATGCTTTCCATATTGTTCGTAAGAAATTATAGTACATGCATTAGTCTCAGCCTTGTAGCAGTATTTTTCAACAACTAAGAAACTTTGCTGAAATGATAATGCTCCCTTTAGTTGCCACTACCGAACGTTAGCTCGGCTCTGTCTCTGCAGCACTGGATTGCCCCCAGCAGCGGAGCCCCCCAGCGGCGGGGCAGGACGGCTGCCCCCGCTGCCTCCCACCGCCCCCGGGCCGGCACTGGGACGCCGCCCGGTGCTGGCAGCCCCGCTGAAGACGTGACACCGCAGTGGACAGTCAGTTACTTCTGCTCCAGGGAGTTACAAGGCCGTTCGTCTCCCCCTGGGCGGCCCGGCAGCGCTGCCCTTCCGAGAGGCCGGCGCTCCTGCTCCCCTTGTGTTGCCGTTCGTGGTAGCACCTGGCCCTGTCTCCCGGCCGTTACCGGCGGGGCTCGCTCCGGCTCCCCGCGAAGACCCCAGGCCGCAGGCAGCGCTCACGGCAGCCCCACTGCCAGCGAGGACAACGACCGACCCCCGCGCCATGGGAAGCACGGGCCCGGGCCGGGGAGGGCCCCAGGGCGCTCTCCCAGCAGAGCGGCCTTTCACTGGGAACGGCCGCGGCCCAGCTGCCTGCCTGCCTGCCCGCCCGCCCACCCGCGGCGGAAAGGCGCGGACACCTGCGGGGTGCGAGAGCGCCGCCGTCCCCGCAGCCGCCCGGGCGGTGGCGAATGGTCCCGCAAGGCCCCGGCCCGGTGGCGAAGGACCCCGCTCCCGGGCCGGGGAGGCTGCATGCGGCACCGCGCAGGAAGGCGGCGCCAGCAGGGGGCGCCGGCGCTGCTCCGGGTAAGAGCCGCCCGGCGGGGTAGGGGCGGGGCGTCCCCCGCGGCCCTGCCCCACCGCGGCCCCTCGCGGGCAGGAAGCAGCAGGGCCGAGCCGGGCCGCCACGTGAGCGGGATGCGGAAGTTGTGCGCAGGAAGGGCGGGCTGCCTGCTTCCGGCGGCGGCCGGGCTGGGGCGCGGAGGCAGTGCCGGCTGCACCGAGTGCTGGGGCCGGGGTCGCATCCCGCTATGCGAGACGCTCAGAGGCCCGCAGGTGAGACGTCGCATGCCCGTGGCCCGCGGGAGGCCGCGCTGCCGCCGGGGCCGGTTCCGTGGGCCCCCTCCGGGGCGGGGCGGCGAGCGAGGCCTTCCCTCGCCCCGCCGCGCTTGGGGGCCCCCGCGCCGCTTTCTTGGCCGCCGCGGCTCTGCCCGGCGGAGCGAGGAGCCGCGGGCGGTGTTGGGGAGGCCAGTGCTGGCTCCGGGCTGCTGCGGGCGGAGCCGATTGGCGGGGTCGGCCGCCGCGGGGGCCTGGCCTGGCTGGGCCCGCGGCCCGGGGCAGTCAGTAGCGCCGCCCGGGCAGGGCCTCACCGGTGCGGCCAGGGCTGCCGCATTCTGAGGTGCTGCCGTGGCAAATGTCGGAGATTAATTTCTGCCGAAGCCTTACGTATGGAGAACTGAAGTAACTACTTGCTTGCACGTGGTTTTATTTTTCAGCAAGCCATACGTGCCTTTCATGTTGTACTTCATGTTGCAGCATGGAGACTGATTTTTTTTTTTTTTTTGGTTGACTAAAAGAGAAGGACTTTGTTCTCTGTGGGCTGGGATAAGGAGAATGCAGAAACAGAACAGGTTTTAAAGGGAGGAAAAACAAAGTTTTCTTGACACGTATGGCTTTACCAATAGAAAATGTTTTACCTACGTTTTGATGGCTTTGCTTTTCATGAGAACTTAAAATGTATAAAAGTCTGCTTCCACCTGCCATCGTTTCTGGGGTGGCATGCCGAGTCCTTGCTGAAAGGTGGCAGTTTAGACTAGCAGTAATTATATAAGGTCTATAGATGCTTCTCTTTAAATTTCAATTGAGCGTATCCTGAAGGCTCATCTTTTTTGTAGGCAAGTATTGAAAAATAGTAGTCCTAAAACTGAGAATATTCTGAAAGGAGGTAAAGAACTGTGCATTAAAAAAAAATCCATTTGTTTAAAAGAAGCAGATATTTTATAATGTATACTAGATATAAGGTTACTGTTTCAAATAAATAACGTTGTCAAGCTGTTTTAAGCAATATGTTAAGAGAAATTAACAACTGAGCTGGGAGGCATAGTATTCTGTTACTGGCTGGAAGAATCCTGGTAGCTGATGTGGTCTCGTGAGGTGGATTGGTTGTATGGGTACAGAGCAGGACTGATGGGTTGAGGAAGAAAACTCTGAGGAGTGCTGAAGACAGTAAATTTAAAGGTGGTTGTCAGCTGTTATGTAGGTGACAACTTGAAGATGATCAACCAAACTGCAAGCTTTTCAAAGATTTCTTTTCCAAGGAAAGTAATTTAGGAACAGCAGATTTTTAATATTCCATTTGATTTACTAAATTAAGGAACAGTCAGACCATTGAACTGTTTATATTGCCAATCATACAGATTGTTCTTGGACTAGCTAAAAGTGGCTGTATGACAGCTAGGTTATAAATGTAGTAGTACTCAATCCAAATTTCACCTTTACAGTTGAGGTGTGACAGTTTGTGGAAATTCACTTCTGGGGAATTGATTACTGTCCTAGACTTTTTATTTCATGTGAAAGGTGGGGAAATGGTACTATTTGCTGGTTTGCACCTTCATGTGAAGTTTCCATACACTTCTGGGGATACATCTCAAGAAGCCTGTTCAAGGATATGCATCATCATTTCTAGTTTGTCAAATATTTAAAGCAAGCTCTGAGAACTCTCTGGGGAGCAACGCTTTGTGATGTAAAGTGCTTTCCTCTTTCATACATTGTTAGTCAAAGCACTTGAAAGTAGCAGTGTGCTAGATCTGCAACTTCTGGGCTGTTTCCTCAGCTGATGTACCTTGGTTACTGTCTCAGCAGAATGCAACTACTCGCCCATGATTTATGTGAAGCAGTCAAAGGAAAACTACTTCGTACCACCAAGTGTTTTAAAAACCAAAACTTAAATGTTGATGGATCCTCATCTTGAATCTGAGGATCCCAAGGTAGCTGGTAAACACCTCAAGTTAAACACTTGTTTCACCAGTAAAAGTTACCTTTTATGAAAATGTAAAAATGAATGTGACCGTATACAGCAAGTTATGGTGGTCAACTGCAAAATTTTCAGTCATTTGACTGTCTTCCAGTGGGAGCTTTATTCATTGCTTTCAGTTCCTCCCACTAACCAGCACTGTAAATTAGCGTAAGATTTGAAGAAGGAAGGAAACTGTGGTCAAAAAGGTACCTTTTTTTCTTTTGACTATGTTGCTGCGATTATTTTTGTTTACAAATGGGTTTCATAAATAACAGGTTATTCTTCCCAGTCTGTTTTCTTCAGAGACCTTCATAAGAAAGTCAGATTGCTAACATGCTTCTAGTGAAAAATAAAAAGGAATTTTAAAAGCCGTTTCTTCACAGTTTTGCAGAAGATGACAGTTTCAATGTTTACAAGGAGGTTAGGCTCGTATTTATTGAAAAGTCTGGATGGCTTTCAAACTCCCATGCTCTCTTTTCTATGGAAAACCTGTTCACCTTTATGTAAAATAACAGTGAATAGTCTGTGTTCATCTCTGCTCCATGCGCTTGTCACCCTTTTCTGGCTCTGAAATTTTGGAGATAGAACACTTGAGTTTTTGGATGGGGAGGGGCTGGGTTGAGTTGTTAAGAATATGAGTCGGGAGACTGATCAGAATGGTAAGGAAGGGATTATGTAACCATAAGCTGTTGATTAAACATTGAGTGATTTACATAATCACTCCACTGTAGTCTGCATTTTGTAAGCAAACACTGCTGCTTTTTCTGCACTTAGGAGTCATACATTTGTGCTGATGTGTCAGCATTTTAACACAGAGCACCAAATGAACAGTTGTCTGCTGATGGTTACATAACTGTATGGAAAGTACTATGGTTATTGTACAGGTTTTCTGTAGCAAGGATTCACAACCATATTTTCTTGATTCCATATTTCCATAGAAGTGCTTTCACTTCAATCCTCCAAGTTTTTGTAATGCAAATTATATTTTTGCACTATATTAACAAAGTGCTTTAAATTCTGGGCATATATGCTATCTGCTAATTTAATAAGTATTCGTTCTCAGGTGTACAGTCCCATCTGTTAAAACTTTGACACTTGCCCACTTATGAGAAACATAACTTGATGGAGGAAAACTGCTTGCTACTCCGTGGCTCTTCGGGAATTCCGTTGTGTCCTATTTACAGTTTATCAAATTGAAAATTGCGTAAGTTTAACTTAGGCAGTTAATGGTGGTCTTTTGTAGTTGCATTTAAATTTCTGTCATTATTTTTAGTGATAATAACATGTAAATATCTCAAATTAAATTTAAAATTTAAATAGACATTTTAAAGAATTGTATTACTGCTTAAAAGACCATTAACTTTGTAGTAAGACATCTGGATCATGGGAGTAGAGAGACCTTAAGACTCTTGTGAACTCTTAGCCGAGCTTCTAGCATATAATTGTTGTGTTGTTACAAATACACAAGGTACATACAGAAAAAATCTGTACAGCAGAGGTGTTGCTTTCCTGATTAACATTTAAAATTCTGTAAGGTTTTCTTAAAGTAAGGAGTGTTTATAATAACATCTGGAAAATCACAGAATTAAAAGATTGGATTATAGTCCTGCAGCTGTACAAGATATTGCTATTCCACCTTTGAGTTAATAAAACAGGCAGACATCCCAGGAGAGTGACAAGCTTCATTCTCACTAGGGTTCTATGTGTGTTGCCTTTGTCATTGTATGAATTGATATGCTGGCTTTTGAAAGCATTTAAAGTGGAATATTTCATAAGAGTACAGTCAGTCTGTATTGGGGGATTAGTGAGATGATTTTGTTGGCAATTGAAATGCACAATTTTTCATATGCTGTTATAAACACTGGGACATCCTGGAATTAGAACTGTACTGCTGTAATTTCATCAAATAACTTTTTTTCTTGTCCTAAACTCATGCTTGAAATGCTTAATCTATCTCAGCTCGGTAACATGCTGCTTGTAGCTCTGCTGTAGGTGATGAGTCCTCTTGGATAGAAGAAACACAGTGAAATGCACTGGCATAGCAATCAGTGGCCTCAGTACAACTTTCAGAAAAGAGAGAAATGAGGTGGGGTGGGAGAAATAGAAGTACAGCACTGACATAGGTTCCAGAAAATGTTGAGTTCCATATGAGTCTGCTTAAGTGTTACTTGTTAAAGAAAAAGAAAAAATGTAGAAGGAAATGCAAAGATTAATACTTTACTAAGCAGAATTTCTGATACGTTTTTTTTTTCTTGCAGCACAACACTAAATTTGTAATGAAATGGAGTCTGGGTCAAGCTCATTTCGAGTGGAATTTCCAGATTTTTCTAGCACCATTTTGCAGAAGTTAAACCAGCAGCGCCAGCAAGGACAATTATGCGATGTGTCTATTGTAGTTCAGGGCCATCTCTTCAGAGCCCATAAAGCTGTTCTTGCAGCTAGTTCACCTTATTTCTGTGATCAGGTTCTCCTAAAAAACAGCAAGCGAATAGTCCTGCCTGATGTGATGAATCCCAGAGTGTTTGAAAACATTCTTCTGTCTACCTATACAGGTCGGCTGGTAATGCCTGCTCCAGAAATTGTTAGTTATTTGACAGCAGCAAGTTTCCTTCAGATGTGGCATGTAGTCGACAAATGCACTGAAGTGCTAGAGGGGAACCCAACAGTGCTGTGTCAGAAGATGAATCATGGCAGTGATCACCAGTCCCCAAGCAGTAGTAATTACAATGGCCTCGTAGAAACCTTTGAACTTGGCTCTGGAGGACAGACGGAATTCCACAAAGTGCAGGAGCTAAGGGATGGCGAAAATGAAGAAGAGAGCTCTAAAGATGAACTGTCATGTCAACTGACAGAACATGAGTACCTTCCCAGTAATTCTTCAACAGAACATGATAGACTTAGCACTGGAATGACAAGTCAGGACGGTGAAGAAGGAACCAGTGATAGTGCAGAGTATCAGTATACCAGGCCTATGTATAGCAAACCCAGCATCATGTCTCACAAGCGGTGGATCCATGTGAAACCAGAAAGATTTGAACAAGACTGTGAAGGTGTTGATAATCCTTATGATGAACACCAAGTTTCTGAATCCATGAATGCCATTCAGGCAGATCATTCAATCCAGTCTTCAGGTGTTGAAGACTTTCATATAGGTGACAAAAAGATGGAAGCAGAATTTGATGAACAAGCAGATGAAAGTAATTATGATGAACAAGTTGACTTCTATGGCTCTTCTATGGAAGAATTTTCTGGTGAAAGGGCAGATGGAAGTTTAGGTGCTCACAGACAGGATCTTATGATAGCAGCAGGCTACAGTGAAGGCATTGAAATGGCTGCAGGAATTAAAGAAGAAACATCTCTCACAGGATTCTCACATGCTGATAAGCTATATCCTTGTCAGTGTGGAAAGAGCTTTACACACAAAAGTCAGAGAGATCGGCATATGAGTATGCACCTTGGTCTTCGACCTTATGGCTGTGGTGTCTGTGGTAAGAAATTCAAAATGAAACACCATCTTGTAGGCCATATGAAAATTCATACAGGCATAAAACCATATGAGTGTAACATCTGTGGGAAAAGGTTTATGTGGCGGGACAGTTTTCATCGGCATGTGACCTCTTGTACCAAGTCATATCAGGCTTCTAAAGCTGAGCAGAGTACTACTGAGATGAACTAAGACATTAGTGCTTGCTTTGTTTAGTAGAGTATAATTATGCAAATAATGTCTGGTACTTGCTATTGTAAATTTTCAAAAAAACCCACCTTAAGTTGTAATTTAATGATTATGCTGGTATAAGCAGACCAAACTTTGTTTTCCACAGTATTATTCTAGGTGTTCAATGTGTGAAGTGCAAATGGTTAATCTGAAAGGTGCTTGCAGAATGAAGTCTGTAAGGTCTTTGTGACATTGATTGTAATCACAGCAGTATTTAGAAGTCCTGTTGTTATTCTGAGTCTTCTAAATTCAAAGTAAAACCCAGCTCTCAATTGACCCACATCCTGCAAATACATGAAGCAGGAATTCAGGTCGCCCTACTTAATGAAAAAAAGAACTAGGATGACCAAACCGGGTTATATGATTCACATTGTAATGGAAAAAATTGGAATTCCACTTCAGAATTCAGACTGGAGACTGCCAACATACTTAACATACATTATTAGACAGTCTACATTATTAAATGGCCTTTGCTGTATTGCTTAATGAAAGGCTGTGTTAATGTTAAAGATGGTTTGGCTTTCCTTTATCTGTCTTCCATTTCTTTAACCATCTTCACTAAAACAAACATTGTCTAATTTTGTGCCAATTTCTACTTAGAGTCTGTAAAGCATTTAAATATAGTTGAGCACTCTACAGACTTCAATCTGTGTTAAGTATAACTTTGTTCCTCAAGGTCTAATGCTGTATGACTCTTGGCTTGACTTGGTTGATTGCTACATCATGAGAGGTTCTAGAAATGTGTGTAATAAGCATGTCTTGTCAAGAAAAAAGACAAAAAAAGTTGCATTTGGAACTTACCCAAAATAATCAAACATAAACTATAGTTTTCTGATCAGATTTTTGTGGCTTACTACAGTAGCAAGTACCAAACTTTGTGGATTCACAATTTAACTTTTTATTGGTACAAAAACTTCTTTGAGAACTTCTACCTAGTTTTAGAAACCTGCTTTAGGAAAATTTAGTCATGAATAGGTATTTATACTTTTAATTCTTTACTCTTTGAATAGTGAGATCTATATAACAGAGTCTTGGTACTGAACTACTGTGACTGGTTACATGTGATCACAAGCAGCCAGAGTTTACTTCTTCAACTGAAGTTGCTTGTGGAAAAAAGTAGAGAAAGTATGGTATTTGGATCTATTAATGGTACTGCAGAACATGGTACCATGCTCATGTCCAAAGTCTGGATTTTTGCTGAGAAAGCAGCACTTCTGCTTCGTTAGGGTGAGGATCTATATGCTGGGCTCTCATTCTTGGAGATAGAGGAGTGTTTGTAGTTCTGAGAGATGCTGCCAGCTCTGCAGGTAGAGTGAATGCATCAATTATAAAGGTGGCAACAGGATTTTTGGGGTTGAAGGCTTAATGCAGTCTTATGCAAAAGCAATTAACCCTTCTTTGTAGTTTACTAAAACGTATTATAAAAAGGAAAGAGCCTTTAGAGCATACACAGACTGTAATACAAACAGGTGATGTCCAAGTACACTGCTGGTAACATAGGGGAAAAAAAGTTAACCAGCATTGAAGGCCTAGGCCTGTCTGCCCCCAGTTTATGTATTAGATACTACAGTATGCAGGATAACGTGCTTAAACAGATGACCCTGTATGGTGAAGCAAAACCACACAAAGATAATTACTGTTTAGATGCTTTTTTTAACTCCCAGTTACAAATTGTCTTAAGATACAACTGAACTGTATCCTGAACGTGAATGTCTGGTACAAGTGGGGGTTTACTCAGTGGGCTGTAATTACTGTAACTTCTTTTCTGGCATTCTACTTATGAACTTCAATTTTTTTAAGAGGCTCTTAATTCTTAATCTTCTAATGCTTCAGATATTTTTCATATGGAATTTTGTTAGAACAGATATTCCCAAATATGATGAACCCATTGCTGGCAATGGGCATGAATGGTCAGCACCACAGAGTTCCTATTCTTAGCATTTAATTGAACTCTACAATATACTATGGTGGCCATATATAACCCTTGTAATCAAGGTAACTAAACAGGGATTTGCTCACTAACACTGTAGCTCGCTTAATGTATAGAAGCACTTTGTATTTAAAAAAAAAAAAAACCAACAAAAAAACCGTAAAACTTTATAAGTATGTTTTTTAAACTTAGAAATTATATTCCCTTTATGGTTTGTTTCCACACTGCTAACACTGTCTTTTTTAATATTAAAAAAAATATAATAATGCTTGCCTGTTTACATGAGTGTAGAGGAAAGGGTTCTTGCGCTCAGTGGCCCTATTTTTCCATTCTCCAAGGCCTTACTCCATAACAGGGTGTCATTTCTGCAAGTACCATCATCACATTTGAGGGAAGGTATTCTCATACTCATTTCAAAAATGATCTTCTATATTATATTAGTTCTTAACCCCTTTCAAATTGTCACTTCAGTGTTGCATAAAAAGGTTAAGGGTGCCTCTTCCCATTTAACCGTAAAAAAAGGCTGGTCAGAAACACAAGGCTGAAAACCATGGTCAAGCAAAAAATTGTTTCTCTTAAACCCAGACCATCCTACAGAGCTGCCAGCAAAACTGTTTCTTTTACCAGCTTGGAATGACTTTTATAGGGGACATTTCAAAGTTAAATATTACTCCTGTTTGCAGTTAGATTACTTTGAAATAAAGCTTTAACATAAAATGTACTGCGAGAGACACTTTAAAGGTTTTATAACAGGTCCAGTAGATCATATTATAGAACCGTGTCCTTTTTTTAATGACTTAACACAAATAGTAACTTTTTAATATTTGCCTATTACTGTTTTACCCCGTATTATGACATTGTCTTGAAAGTCCAACAAATGTTGCTCCACTGATTTTGTAGCACTTGACTTTCTGATGTTGATATACATGAAACCAATTGATTGCAGGAAAATACTGATATGATTGTCCTGAGATCTAGTTGAGAGGATTGATAATTTAAGGGAAGCTTGAGATACATGGCTAAAATACTTGCTTTTGCTGATCACAGGCAAAACATTTAACTTACGGTGGTTTTCTTGAACTTAATTTATAACCCTTTGACAAACTTCTAATCACTGAATCAGGTATTGGGGGGAAAAAGATAACAAAAAATCACTTAAACACTTAAGAAAATGGCTTTCCTCCCCCTTCCTCAGGCTTAGCTTAAGTCTAACACCTCTCCTCCCTGCCTTTGTAGTCAGTTTCCCTGGTTTTCACTGAGAGTTGCACTCAGCCCATGCCAATTCTTTTAGCGAGGTGACAGATCACAGAGGAGGTTGGGCTCGTGCTGGCTTGTCTGACACTCTTCATTTCTTAGTGGGTGTCCTCTGCTGCTCTGGGCTGGTCAGTGTCACTGTTCATGGTGACAACAGGCCATAGTCCCTTCAGGGATGTGTCTGTTACAGCCTCAGTCTCCTGTGGGCCTCAGTTACTTCAGAGGTATGCCTGCTCTGGCATGGCTTAGATACAGGCCAAAGTCCCCTCAGAAGCGAATCTCCTCAGGCATGGAGTGTGTCCTTCTGTGAGAGTGTATCTGTACATGTCCTCAGTGTCTTCTCCATATGTTTTCCCGAGAGCAGCTCTTCAGTTTCTCCATATGTGTTTCCCCAGGAGTATTTTCTCCTTGTGCGTCTCCTTGCACCTCTTGCTAGCGGCTGCCACTCCTTACATTTGTTTAAGCAGAGGCACTGTACGTACCTCTGGTTGAAGTTTTGGTGTGCAGTGGATCATTTACATCCATTTTAACGCAGGCTGGAACCTGTTTTGACCAAGCACAGGACAGTTCGCAACCTCTGGCCACGTGTCACCCTCGCAGCCCCCTGCTACTGAAACCCTGCAATTCATGGCCAATAAAGTTGTACATAGTAAACCAAGATATGCAGATGCAGCTTCTGTCAAGCTTTTATCTTTGCTAATGGAGTGGTCTTGTTCAAGGTACGAGAAATTACTTCTTGTTTGTGGAAAGTAGGGAAGTGATCCATATATATATATATAAAATATGAATGCATATGTATATGATGAATTTCATTAATCTTCCCTTAAGCTTCATCATCTTTAATGATATGGCTTAGAAACATCTGTGCATTTTTATATTGCTTGCTGTTGGCTGTAGTAAAGTGAATGTCTTCTGAAAACACATACACACTGGAGGCTTTCAGAATTTCCTGCTACTTTGAAGCCATTCATTGTCCTATCAGTGGTAAGAAATGATACTTAATGTGGTAAGAAATTATATGCTTAATGATACTACAGCTAAGTTCCTTTTCATTCCATTTTGTAACTAAAATGTTAATTAGCATGAAATCTGTGTAACTGCCATCCTGAAAAATTCAACTATTAGCAGGGTGGGTTAACATCTCTGCTTAGGTGTGTATCTGACCCTTTTGAGGGAGGAGGTTCCCATATCACACACCACTGCTGTTGGGGTTTTTTTGTTGTGTTGGTTTGGTTTTTTAAACATTACCTTGTTTGTTTTATGGGAGAGCAGGTAGACTCTAGAAGGTACTGTCAGTACAATTTTTGGTCATAGCTTTTTTCATCTGAGAGGTTTCTGGGGTTGAGAAACTTTGCCCTGTATCAAAAGCGAGGTGGATGACCAAAGGCTGATGTATTTGGTTTCTCATTGTAAAAAGAATGCTTGATGTCCCTGTATTATTGAGCCTGAAAGAATGGAGGCATGTTAGGTCTTGTAATCTCAACACTTCTGCTTTGGTGCCAGAAAGGTGACCCATCTCTGAATTATGACAGCCTACAGCAGTATACAGAGTATTTCGCTTTAACAGAATTAGAACCTTTCTCAAAACAACAAAGGAAAGTTGTTGGGTTTGTCATTTAAATACTTCATTGGATAGCTAGGTTTCTTTAGCTATAAGCTGTAAACTGTCAGTGCCCTAGGGGAAGATGCTGGAAAACAAAATGGTATATTTTTAATGTGATTAAATTGTAAGTTCTGATTTTTGCTTGAAGCCTGTGTCTGTCAATTGCTGCTCCTTTTTTTTATTCATGGGATTCCATATTTCTTCCAGAAATGTAACTGTTTATGCAAGTCACGTGAATCTTCCTTAATGAGCTATAAGTTTTTATTCTAAACAGGTCATTTATAATAGTAAATTTGCATATCTTGATATTTTGTGAGACGTTATGCCTGTATTGCAGAGATGGGATAGTTTTGTCTATAAATATTGCTGTCCTAATTGTACAGCATGGTTTTAATTTAATGTTACTGTTCAGTATTTTCTTCTTATAGAAGAGTCCCATGCCCCTTTTTTGTATAACATGTTTTAATAAATGTTATCTGTCAACTTTGTAAATGTTTTCTTAAGCTTGAATGAAAGGAATGCATGTCTAGTTCTAGTATTTAATATTTCACTTTTGCCAAAATGATAAATGCTCAAACAAAAGTACAAATCCAAAAGTTGTTGATATATAACTTTATTAAATATATAAAGAAAATGTGTATCTAGTACTGTGTCTTCTTGAAATACTGAGAACATGCCAGCCTAGCCTAAGAAAACACTAAGACCTGATTTTTATAACACAGTAAATTGATGAATTTGTGGAATCGGGCCCATTTCTGTAGTGCTTAGGTAATTAGTTCCCCTGTTAGCCCAGACTTATCAAACAGGTTTTATTATAACTGGGTTTTGCAGAACTGTGATCTCTACAGTTACAGTGCAGAATGTACAGGCAGATAGGAAAATTCCAGAATGTTCACTTCATAGCAGCAGCAACTGCATGTCCAAAAAGCCTTCAGGTAAATTTGAAATAGGGACATATAATGTGTCTAAGCATGAAAGAAAAAGTACTATGAAGCAGTAGTAAAGATTACGTTTCCATTATCTTGCTGTGAGGATTCCTCCTCTCCCTGACTAAATTTAGGTACTCCTGCTGAACAACTCACTGTGTCCAACCTCCATCTCTTCAGTCCGCATGGAACTGGCACAGCTGATGCTCCTTACTCAGCAGCCTAATGCTTGCTGTCTGAACAGAAAATGAGCTCGCTCTCACTTAAAGCGTATTCAGCTAATTCCTGGAGAAACCGGTATTTGTGTACCACACTTCTCAGTCTTTGGCAGCTTTAAATGGAATATGGTACAAACAAATACATTTGCTATTGCTGTTGGTTACAATTACTGCACGCATCTAAGAACAAGCCCGAAGTATTCTGTCTGTTCAGAAGCAGTCGTTTGATTTTCTTTGGTATGTGTGAACAAACATCATTTCTGCGTCTGTAATTTAACTTTGTTATTTATGCCCTGGTCAGGATGCTCGCCTGGGCTGCTATTTTATCTGGTTACCATTCGATGTCTTAATTTCTGAGGGCTGTCTTCCACGTGTTTCATAGGGAGAGAAGGATGTACCTGCAGAAGAGACGTCATGTCCAAGGTTAGAGCGTGTGGCTGCGGCAGCGGTGCCCGCTGGCACCAGCCTCCGGCACTGCCCGAGCTGCCCGGCGCAGCGCAGCCGCTGCCCTCCGCAAGCGGCAGCAGGGGCAGGGTGAGCTCCAGAGCTGCGCGCGCTGCTGCAGCCGCCCGCAGTGACGGGGCAGCGGCGGCGGTGAAGCGGGCGCGCAGTGCGCGTGGGGGCGGCGGGCGGGGGCTGGGGCGGCCCCCAGGCGCTGCTCACTCCGGGCCGGCCGCCCCCCGGGCGCGGGGCAGCAGCACGGCGGGCTGGGACCGCAGGCGACAGCGCCGTTCCGGGAGGGGACGCTGTCCACGTAACGCGCAGCTGGCGCGGTCGCCTCTGACGCTGTTGCGGTCTGAAATTGGCCGCTACCGGTACGTTTCCGGACGCGTGTCCCGTTCCGAAGGTGCGGGCCGTGCGAGTCCCAGGAACGGGGCTGCCCGCACGCACCGGCCTCAGCTCCAGCTCAGACCTCCCACGGGTCTCCGGGGGGCGGCGCCGCAAGGGAGGCCCCGGCCTGCGCGGAACCCCGGGCGGGGCGGGACGGGACGGGGCGGGGCGGCGGCCCCGCCTGCCGCACCGGGAAGCGGAAGCGCCGCCAGCGGAATCGGTTCCGGGTGCGAGTAGCTGTGGGAGCGGGCGGGAAGCGGCGGTGGGAGCGGGCAGGAGACGGGCCGGGCCGGGCACCCGCCATGTGAGAGACCCTGACAGCTCCAGGTGAGCAGCGGGCGGGCCGGCGCGGCGCAGCGGGCGCCCGGCCCGAGGGTCGGCGTGGCGCGCCCGCGCGGGACGGAGGCCGTTCTCCGGGGAGGGGGTCCCGGCGCGCTGACAGGCCCCGGCGGCCGCGGGACGGGCGGCCCGGACGCCGCGCAGGGCTCGGCCGCGGCCCCGCGCGGCGAACAGGGGCCCGGTGCCGCGGCCGGCCGGCTGCCGCGGGGCCGAGCGGCGGGGCGGGCCGCCTGGCAGCGGCTCTGTCGTCGGGAGCGGCCCCGCTCGGCTCCCAGCCGCCTCTCGCCGGGAGCGGCCGTCGCGTAACCTGGGTCCGCGTCCGTAGCGCCGGTGGGCTGGCCGGTGGGCAGGGCCAGCGCGGGAGCGCCTCGGCCCTCCGCCAAGCCGAACGAGGCATAAAGCGAGCGGCAGCGGGGGCTCGGCGGGCGGAGGCCGGCGCCGTTGGCAGCCCCCTCAGCCGCCGCGGGGCCGGTAGAGGAGCTGGAAGTTCTCGGGAATGCCCGATCTCTGCAGTTGCGAAGGCCCTTCAAAATCCCTGCAGGTGTGCACAGCATACAGCTCTGGATTTGTTTTATAATAAAACAAAGTTGAGAGTGAATTTGGAGCAAGCCTGAACAGTCTCAGAAACGTCGCTGTGGGAGAGCCCGGTTGCCAGCAAGGAAAGGTGGCGCGGGACAAGCTGCGCTGCAGGTGGCACATGTCACCGAATCCTCAACGTTTGGAATCAGAACGTGCCTGTGCTTCATTGCCTGTTCAATGAGAGCTACAAAGCGCTTAGTCTATCAGAAATAACAGACTGGGAAAATACTATGAAAATGTGTTCTTCAGAGCTACTTTAAATCTACCACAAAAAATGTTGCTGGGATCTAGAGAGCGTAGCTTCTTCGTTGCTTAAAAGAAACACTGGAGCCAAAAAGTTATGATTTGATAACTTTAAAAAAAAAAAAAAAAAGTAGACCAGTTAAAACGCATAGTAATAACCAAGTATTACTTTGGTAGCAAATAATTTATTATTGTAATAGTAGAAGCTGCAAAAGCCCTGTCCCCCCTCCTTTCCTTCCCCACTTCTTAAAAGTTCTGGGTGTTTGAATATTGCAAGTTTCATCCTATCAGTTGTGGGGTTTTTATGCTGATAGTGGGTTCTCAAAGCATATGTCTCAAATATTCAGAAAATGTGGACAGTAACTATTTAGGATTACATAATAGGCATGTTACGAAATTTGTGCACAAAATAGATGTTTGTCATCATTGTAAGATCTTGCTGATTTAAAGTGTATGTATCATAAATATGCCCCCTTTTTTTATTTGTCTGTCACAGTGCTTTTGCTGATCTTGGCTATCTCCAGTTTGCCTTCTAGTAACTTTTCTTTTCTGCATTCAGAAATAGATACATACCTGTAACTGCTTTTGTAGTAACGTGGCTGCTAGAGCCAAAATTTAGAGGTTATTTGTATTGAGGTTTCTAATCGTTGGGTGGAAGTATGTTTATGCATCAATAGTTGTTTCATTTTCACTCTTTTAATCACTTCCATACAGGCAAGCAATTGTGAGGAAGACAGTTTGAGAATAAGGGATGAAGGTGGCCCTTGGACTTCAGTTTCACAACTGCTTTCTTTGGATATTTGCTCAAATAAGAGGCTCCTGCGTTTTTTCTATGAAATGCTAAATATGCAATTCCAATAACTTCCCTGCTGCACCATAGTAAGGATTGAGAATAGGTTTGTAGGGTTAGCAATATTAGCATGTGTGTATGTATATACATACATATAAATTAATTTGTTTTAATTTTGATGTTAAAATCTTCCACTCCTGCAAGTGGTTTTCTATTCATCATGTTTTGAATGTTGGTGAGGTAAAAATCAATCCTTTTCAATTTTTGTTAGCTAAAAGCATAGGAGTTTAATGTGTTTCTCACCCATGCAAATGATGGGATTGTGTTCTCTGACACTTCAGCAGGGCTTGCCTGACAGACACAAGCTTTACTCTTGATTTTGCTGTAGATGTTAAGTACTTTGAGTAGAGTATCGCCTCTCTGTCTGCAGAGGAGGAATAACAACACTGACTTTCACTGTGGTGTTCCGATATCTACTGATGAAAGTGTGCGAGAGCTAAGTTTTGTAGTAACTACGTGTCAGCCTGTGCTAACTGGCTTCACTTTCTGAGGAAACTGGGGGATTCCTGCATTTTTATGAGGTAATGTAGTGAGGTGTTTAAATTATTGTGTAGTTTCCACTACTATAACAGATTCTGTATTATAGTCTAAAATAGAAGTGAAGCAGACTCATTTCCAAAGATGTTTTCTGAAGAGTAACAAGACACGTTCACCTTTTTATTGTATGCTTTACTACAGATAATTCACTATTTCAAGTTTTGGCCAAACTGTCTGTATTTCCTTTGATTCTAGTGGGCATTTAAGCTTAGGTCAGACTTTCCCAAGACTTAAGACAGCTTGTGAATTATGTCTATAGAATGATTTGTGAATGGTTAACATTTGGAGGAATGAGGATTTGAAATCCTGTTTTGTTAGGAAATAAACTATTGTTTCCATAGCCAGGTAGTTTTGAGAGACACGGTCGTTTCTGTAAGATTGCATAGCTCTGTTACTGGCCTACTGGAAAAGTAGATCGGTTCTCATTTAGGGTTTGGGGTTTTTTTGGATGGATTTTCTGTAGACTGTTCAAAATGCTACTGAACTCAACAAAAGTATGGGCAGGGAGTTTATATGTAAACACAGGCTTGTGCTAGCTGTTTTAAATCATACTGGCAGTTTTATTTACCTGTTAGAGGCAAATTTAACAGAATGATGAGTTGAACTGAGCTGGAAAGAGTTTTGAGATTGCTGTAGATGTAAAAGATGCCAAAAGATTCTATTGGAGAAGCTGCAAACAAAACAAAACTTCATGCTACAACAGAAGCATTAACAGAATTTTCTGTTATTCTGTAGCGTCTCTTAGGATCCGTGTATCAACTCTTTTTTTAAACTTCCATCTGAGCCCATGACAGTTTATTTATCCTGAGACTCCAAATTTTCACATTTATATGCAGCATTTTCTCTAGTTGTACTCTCCAGTGTGTCGAAGTTTAAATATGTTCTAATGAGTTTAAAAACAAGTAATACAAATCAACCTAAGCAAAGATTGTTGTTTGAGTTATTCTTCTATGGATAATAATGCTTCTAGAATTCAGCTTTGTAATTCTCTGGAAACCAAGAGTCCACAAAGGAAGAGTATAAGTAATAGTGATTTAGGAAATTATCTTGTTGGACATGACAAATACTTGAGCAGTGAAGTCCATACTTGTTTGATGTTATATTCAAGGGAAGCTTTGAAAGAAAATGGATGAAACTGTCACTTTATGTGTTCAAGGAGATTCTTGGAATTTTACCACCAATCTTAAAGCCTATTGCTATGTGTCATTAATTTCTTTGGTTTTAGTTAACAGTCATGTGCATGTGTATTACTGCTACGAGATTAAGATGTAGGTGACCAAATTCAAAAAGAGTAAAGTTTTCAGTTTTTTACTTACTGTTGTGCTCTGATTTATGTGATGTTATGTTAAAAGAGCTTTTAAATGTTAGTTCTATGTAGTGCCGTCAGTTTAGAAAAATCTAGTTAGTACACAAAGACTTATTTTATATATCACTTCCATTAAGCTCCAGTTGTTCTCTTAAGTATCAAGTAGAAACATTTCCCCCAGTCATCTTTTCTGTGGTTTAAAGGAGCTGTTTTCAATTTGTAAATATATATGTCCATGAATGTCTATCATTTTAGTGCATAAATTACATGGAGAAGTGTGTCATTAGGTATATTTTCCGTCACCAGGAGGATGCCTCTGGCAGTGTGTTGTATAGACCACAAAATAGACTGCGTGAATGAGCTGAAAATACACAAGGCTCTACTTTTATTATTTTTTGTGTGTTTATGAAAAAGACTCTAGTGCAATTGATCTATATTAAAAAAGAGTAGTATCTGATTATCTCACTTGAGATAAACAGGAAATAATTTAGTCTCCTTCATGATCTTTAAAGGCTGGAGAGTTCTTAAGAAAATGGCTGCTTGAATTTAGGAAGAACTGATGCAAAAAACCAGCACTACATATCTACATAGTACTGCTTATATTATTGTAAGTGTGTTGTAGTTCTGCACAAAATTATCTCAATTGTTGGGAAAGTAGCATTTTTTTCTTTTGGTTTGTTGTTTTTGGGGTTTTTTTTAATGACTACAATATTAAAATATGTTTTCTAGCTGTAGAGAAGCTTACCATACTTCAGGGGCCAGATTTTTAGTGAAGCAGCAGTGCTGTGTGTCATCACGCTATGTGAGGCCATCCGAGGGTACTGTGTCTTGACTCTTAAAAGATAATATAATTCTTTACTCTTATGAGAGGTGTAAACTGGTAAAAAATTATATGATCAGTTTCTTCCCTGTTTTCAGAGATTATTTAAATTGGACTGTCTTAGAAATGCCCTTAGACTGCAACAGATCTGATTGTAGTCTTAATTTGGTACAACTAGCATTAATTACTGCGGCTGCTGTAATCTGAACACTAAGGCAAGTGCAGACTGAAAGGAGCGTGAGGAAGATTTTTGCCCTAAAACTTCCATGATCACAGCTGATAGGATTACATTGCTAGGCTAAAAAATCTCTTGAATGATAATACATTTTTGCAGTGATGGTGCAGTAACTACTGAATCCTACAAAATGCAAGGGAGGAGTGCACTGATTTATAAATATGCCTGTTTCCTTTCTTGCTTTTTCTGTGTTCTGAGTAGTAATGCATGGAGTATCTGTTCCTGGTGTCATGGAGCACTTTTTTTTGTTTCAGTCTTAATATTCATTGTGACCATCCTAACTTTTCTATGTATTTCTGTTTTCAGACACATGCTACAGCAGTAATCATTTATCATGTGTGTTTTTTCCCCAAGGAACCCACGTTGCTGAGCTAACTAAAGAAAATGCAAGGGATCTTTTCTCACACCTTTGTGTGAGTTAAAATGAGCATAATTTTATCATGCATGTGTCTACGAGAACAGCAAATCATACATTAGTGAGTGAATGAAATTAAACAGGTGCAGACTTAGAAGCAGAAACTAATACGACATTGGCAGACACACAGCTTCGTGTTGTAGTTATATGATGCTTCCCTGCTGCTACTATATGATGTCAGTAAAATTAAATACCAAATGTGTTTTGTCACCATCTATTCTTGTTTTTTAAGTGAAATAAGAGCTTTCATAGAACATAATTTTTAAAGTAAGTTTCTTCTGAAATCTAATGAGAAATGTTAAATGCATATCACTCTCATGTTCACAGGTTACTTCAATGAACACTTTTGTTTGAAGACATAGGGCAGCGATCCACTACTAGTAAACTCGTACTATGGTCTGCGTTTGCTGTATAAGACCCTGATGAATAAATGTAATACAGACGCAAAGAGAACTGATATGATGCTTTTGAGTGTGACTGGATCATCTCCTACAGAAATAGACAGGAGGCTCAACACAGAGCCCTGCTAAGACTTAGTGAACTTAGTTCTGGGCAGTGCTTTAAAATCAGAAAGCTTTCAGCCAATCTCTTGGACACATAATATCTGTGAAAAACTGAAGCACTTTCATCTACTTACTCGCAGGAGAGTTGAGAGAGGACCTATTCATAGACAGGTGCCCAGAGGTGAACTTAAATTTTACAGGACTTTAACGTAACATTACACTATCCCACAATCAGGGGAGCAAGCCAAAGCAAGACAAAATGCATTACTTTTTAACAGTGAGAGTTCCTAACATTGCTATGAGTTGTCTTGGTTCTCACTACCTCCCAAATGGTTGAGTCTGTATAATACAAATAAAATTGTCTTCATTCTGAACTACTATACTGTGGTCCTGGACCTAAAGAACACAGGTTACTTCTGTATGTGCTGAAATATGGAAGGTGCTGGACGTGACTTCTGAATACACATTAATTATTTTTTTCTTCACCTCTGCTAATTCTGTGTTGTGATGTAAATTAGTTATATTCTTACTGCTCCGGGAAGCAGATCTTCCTTATGACTGTCTGGTTAACTGTAGTGATAATTTTTTTCTTCAGAGCATACAGTGGATGTGTCCAAAGTTAATTTGTGTTTTACAGTACCTTTCTGCTTCGGTTTAATGCTACTCACCTCACCCCAAAAGAGAAGAGGTTAGGGAGACACATTTCAATTCGGAGAAAGCTGTTAAAAAATAGGGCATTTCTAATTAGCTTTTTCAAACTGTAGTGATCTCCCAGGACTGTTTCAGAAATACTTCAACCATAAATCATAAAGTCTTGAAAGAGCTACTGGCCTGCCAGCACTGATGAATAATTGAGTATTGTTATGGTACAGTACCCCACTGAACAGTATTTTGGTTAATTCTACTGGAATTTGATTATGGAACTGCTAACTTGATTCTGTATACAAATAAAATAAAACCTTCTTGTGTATGGGAATATAACCTAAAGATTACTTTTATTTTCTAGATAGTGACATTGGGGATTTATGTGAATAAATAAGATCGTTCTTCTAATCATTATTCATCAATAAAACATTGGTAGTGGTGCCTGCTTCTCTGACATGTGTAATGCCCAGATTTTTCCCTGGGTCTTGCCTTCCCAAATCGATGCAAGAAAGTGGGGGAGCCTGGTACTAAACCCAGCAAAATTACTGCAGTCTGCGCTGTTCCTGCTACAGTCCCGCCTACTCCTGAATGTGGTGTTCATTGGCAACCTCGTCAGTTCCAGGACCTTTTCAGCTAGAGATTGCAGAGTTTGCCTGAAAGCGAAAGAAGGTTCCCCTTCTGTCAAGTGCTGCTGCTGTTCAAAATTTTTGTTATTTAACCCCAGCTTTCTACCGATGTTTTCAAGATCACAGGAAGCATGCATCTTCAAGGAAGAAACTAAGGTGGAAAAGTAGTCACAAGTGCGTGCTGTAGCTTGTTCACTTTCTTTTTTTAAGAGCAGATGGGTATAGAAACTCATTGTCCTTAATTCATTCCTTCTGTCTGGACTAGTGCTAGCGGTGACAGTTTGTATTTTAATATTTTGTCTTAAGTTCTCCATTTTGTTGAGTAGGAGCCCCTAGAGAAATACAGGGCAAGGAAGAAGGCTGCTTTCTATAAATGACAAACTTTCTGTACGTTCTAGACACAAACCCCCGAGTCTTTCTGATGGGATTTGTGTGAGGCTTGACCAAGATCTGGTTCCTTAGTTCAAAGATCTGAAATGATGCAGGAACAACAAATCATTGCTGCTGGGGACTGGTCTTTTAGTTTGTACACAGTCCTCAGCCTAGGTAACGTGTCACTTCAGGTCAACAAAAGCTCTTCCTCCACTTAGCAAGGAGAAGCTTAATCAGGGATGTTTTCGTGTTGCATCTGTGCATAGTTCATAAGCCCCACAAATTAAAGGTAATGACCTATGTTGGGTTTTTAAGGAAGCCTACTGCCCTGTTAAATGAGAGTGAAGTTGGCAAACATGGGGAGACTTCTGTCTTCCCCATGGAGTGGATGTATCTGCTAGGGACTGGAACAGTGGTCCTCTGCACAACATGCAGGGATGCTCAGAGTAACAAGGGTAAACCCCACTGTTCAGTTGGGGTTGGTTTGTGTAATACTTGATTTCTGACCTATGTCTGACTTGCATCAGCTCACAAGCTCCAAATCATTTTGTAGCTTTGTTCGCTGAATAAAAACTGTCCTGCCAAAGCTATCTTTGTATACATGGCTGCGATCTTACCACTTTCTGGTTTATTCCTTTTCTCCTTCATCAGAGAAAAGAACATACAAAATGTCTTTTCCCCTGCTTTTACGTAACAACTATAAAATCTCAAATGAAGTCTGATTTGCCCATTTTAATCTATGACACATCGGTAATTTACAGAACATGTTTAGCAACTCTGATAACCTTTTGAATGCTCTGTGAGAGTTTTTGACAGTTCTCTAGACCAGACATATTAGTCAAGTCAGGAAGCTGGCTGTCCTGGTTCTCTGCTGAAGAGACGCTCCATTTGTGAAGATTATGAATGTTAGTTTTGAGCGACAGCTGATACAGCTCCATTTCTTCCTTGTAGAGGCTTTTTATCATATTCCTGCCTGTTGATTTTGTTTTTAGAGTGCCTGAATTTTCATAATTTGATTTAAATTGTTCATGTGTCCCATTACAGCATGTAACATAAGACATAAATAGGAAAAAAAAATAATCCACTAGTATGTTGTGATACATTGGACATGCTTCCTGCATCAGAAGTCAATGGATGATGTTGAGATCAGTTTGTTCAATTGGAAAAGCAGGTATGGTGGCAATACTATGTGTTTGGACTTCTACATTAATAAGAACAAGGATAGCAATAAAAGACTGCAGATTCTTGGGCACTTAATTGGGGGCCCAGTCTTGGAAATGTAAGGTGATGTCTGCTACAGATAGACACTCTCAAGGGGGCAAGTGTGTGTGTGTTTTATAATACTCTGAAAAACCGGTAAACTGTTTTTCTTTAGATCTTGTCTTGAAATGTATACGCTTCTCTATAGCCTCTCAGAACATCCTTTCCCTGAGTATCAGGCAAGTTTGAGTTACCTACCCATGGCTTTTGAGTTAGGTTAGAATTTAAATGTCAGATCACTTCCGCTAGGAAACCACTGCTGTGTCAGATGAGCTTCAAAGTTCACATCATGGTTTATAAAAAAACCCCAAAACCTAAAATCACTAAAGGAAAAAAAAAATGAAAGTCTGTGGGTGGCTCTAATGCTTTTCCTTCAAATGCTGCCTCCCGTTGATGCAAATTCAATATTATCTGGGAACCTCTGACACACTGGGTAAATAGTTTGGAATTGAGTCCACGATTAAAATGTTTCCTTTCACTAGGTTTTCCTTATTTTGTGATGTGAATATTGAAAGATTGATTTTTACTTTTTAAAAATGATGATGGAGATTGTTTTCTAAGAAGGTAAATGTTTAAACAGAAATGTCATTGGTGTAGTATATTCATTGCCTCGGAAATCAGTTTGACTTATCTAGGCCTAAGGAATGGTGGTTTTTTTAAATATTTGTGTGTGTGTATGCAGACACACATGCACACGTATGTGCCTGTGGCTTTCCTTTGGCAGGTTTTTCAAACTTGATGAAGCACCTTCCACAGATCATTCTTGGGCAATTTAACAATGCAGTTTCCTGCAAGTGTCAATGTATTATCTGGCTTGAACACCTACTAAAGATTCTGAAGCTTTTAAATTGTCTA
Source organism: Falco biarmicus (assembly GCF_023638135.1). Classification (NCBI taxonomy): domain Eukaryota; kingdom Metazoa; phylum Chordata; class Aves; order Falconiformes; family Falconidae; genus Falco; species Falco biarmicus. Next base: position 2,037,176 of record NC_079296.1, on the reverse strand, counting down.
GTGACTATGAAATTACTCTTTTGGGAGGGTGGGTGTATGTCTGCAGTTCTTACCAGAAACTGGACTTAGACCGTCCCAGGGAGTCTGTGATGTATTATAAGCAATTGAATTGTGACTGTTGCAGAGGGATAATTCAAATTACAGAAATGCAAGAAATGGGTAGATTCTCTTGTAACGCACCTTAAACAGATCTGGTGATTTAACTTCAGCAGGTGCAAGCATTTATTTTTGAAATGGAAAACTCTGTATTCACTCTCAGTTGTAAATCTTCTCATTTTTCTTTCAGATTACTCTTTACATCAGTAGAAATGGACAGCAGCAGTTTCATTCAGTTTGATGTGCCCGAGTACAGCAACACTGTTCTGAGCCAGTTAAATGAACTCCGCTTGCAAGGAAAGCTATGTGACATAATTGTGCATATTCAGGGTCAGCCATTTCGAGCCCATAAAGCTGTCTTAGCTGCCAGTTCTCCGTATTTCCGTGACCATTCAGCATTAAGCACCATGAGTGGCTTATCAATATCAGTTATTAAAAATCCCAATGTTTTTGAACAGTTGCTTTCTTTTTGTTACACTGGAAGGATGTCCTTACAGCTGAAGGATGTTGTTAGTTTTCTAACTGCAGCTAGCTTTCTACAGATGCAGTGCGTCATTGATAAATGCACACAGATATTGGAGAGTATTCATTCAAAGATCAGTGTTGGTGATGTTGACTCTGTCACTGTTGGTGCTGAAGAAAATTCAGAAAATCGCAATGGAGTTAAAGACAGCAGCTACTTTGCCAATCCTATTGAGATATCTCCCCCCTATTGCTCTCAGGTGCGACAGTCAACAGCAGGCAGCGATCTTAGGATGGAAACTACTCCAGGCAAAACTCTACGTAGTCGTCTGCAAGAAGAAGGGCATTCAGATCGAGGAAGCAGTGGGAGTATCTCTGAATATGAGATTCAGATTGAAGGTGATCATGAGCAAGGAGACTTGATAGTAAGGGAAAGTCAGATTGCAGAGGTGAAAGTTAAAATGGAGAAGTCTGACAGGCCAAGCTGCTCTGATAGCTCTTCCCTTGGTGATGATGGATATCATACTGAAATGGTGGATGGAGAGCAAGTGGTGGCAGTAAATGTTGGTTCCTATGGGTCTGTCTTACAACATGTTTATTCGTTTACCCATGCCTCATCACAGGCTACAGGTGTGTCTGAAACCTTCGGAAGCCTGAGCAATACGAGTCCTTCGAGGTCAATGCTGAGCTGTTTCAGAGGGGGTCGCGCACGCCAAAAACGGGTATCCACTGGTCACTTGCATAGTGATGTTCAGGGCTTGGTGCAAGGGGCTGACAGCGAATCCATGGTGAGTAACCCAGGATATGAAAACAGTCCACGGGAAAGAAATACAAGAGGTCATTGGTACCCATACAATGAGAGGCTAATTTGTATTTACTGTGGGAAGTCCTTCAACCAGAAAGGGAGCCTTGATCGACACATGCGATTGCACATGGGAATAACTCCTTTTGTGTGCAAGTTTTGTGGGAAGAAATATACCCGCAAGGACCAACTTGAGTATCATATTCGTGGTCACACAGATGACAAGCCCTTTCGCTGTGAGATCTGTGGAAAATGTTTTCCTTTCCAGGGTACACTAAACCAGCATTTGCGAAAAAACCACCCTGGGGTAACAGAAGTAAGAAACAGGGTAGAGTCTCCAGACAGAACAGAAGCATTTGTGGAACAGAAAGTAGATAATGATGCTTCAGCTTCTGAAGCTATGGATTCTAGTATGGAAATTCATGCAATGTCTAACACATCTGATTAAAATACTACATTCTAAGTGCAACACAAACAAGCACATTACTAATGTATTTTTTAAATATTTTATTCTTTTAGTAATCTTCAGTACAAGTATAACAGCCTTTTAATTTTCCCAACCTTCCGGAAATCAGTTTGAAATGGTTTCTGGAGAAGACTACATAAGTATTCTTGAGGCTGGGTTGTTTGTTTTGTTGTGGGTTTTTTTCCCCCACTTTTGAAGATGCTCAAAATACAAGACAGTGTGCTGGGGAAAGGATAGGAAGAGTCTGCTGAAGTGTCCCTACGGGTTGATCTGGCAAGACACAAATTCCAGTGGAGAAAGATATTAGAATAAGATTGGCAGCTCTGCTGGATACACAAAGAAGCTGTAATTTTCCTTATTTTATTTGTTAAGTCCTGTTGCTGGTAATGAGTTGCACAGCAGTGGGGAGAGAGAATATTATAGCTTTGATTCCTTCTGTGTGTCACGATGAAATCTGTTTGCTTTTACTAACTGTTTTTGGTAGTTAGTCTGTTTATATATATAAATTTGCTTTATATATATAAAATGCTTTCACTTTTCCTATTCTGGTTGAGGTGAACGTAAAAGTATGTCAAGGTTTATACATGTACCACTCTTTCAACTGCTAGGTCTCCTCTCTGCTTAGGATTTAGGACTTCAGACTTCGGGAGGATGGTTTTGGTTTTAAAAGAATGTTGTTTGGTTTTCATTTTCTTAAACTATTACTTTGTGTGCAAAAGTGAGCAAAGTGAATTATCTTTTTTTAATAGCTTTGCTTTATAACATATGTAAACCAAATGCCATAAATCTATTAAATTATGGTTAAATTGTTGAGGGGTTTTGTTGTCTAGAATGCAAGCTGGACAACCTGTGGTGCTGACCTTTTTATATATATAGAGATAGATATATATATATATATAAAAAAAAAATATTAGCAAACCTAAAAGTAGCATTGTGGTTTTAAGTGTGTTTTTACTGGCCTCAGAATCTACCTTCATTTCGTACTGTAGAACCATACCAGGTAATTAAATTTAACTTCATCACTCTTCATGGTTGGTTAAAACCTGAGAGAGATGATGTAGTTTAAACTACAGTATTTCCAAGCAGTGTTTTAATAGGTCTCTTCACAGAGAGCTGTTTTCAGGTGCACATTGACTTCCTACTTAAAGCTCCAAGTGATATGTCAGCACTTGGAATTTGTACTTTTTTTTGTATTAAAAAAAAAAAAAACCAACAAATACTCTATGGGAATTTCGAGCAATATGTCTGTTATTTCTTGTGTGAGTATTACAGAGTTGCTATGGCTTCCCTACTATTTTCAGTGGTTGTTTTCTGCATAAAGGAACTACCAACAAATTTAAAAATACTCTTAAATCTTTCTGTTTCACCAAATTATTTTTTTTAATACGGTGCTAACTTCATCATTTAGGTCAGTATAATATACAAAATGTGAAACATAATGGTAACAGTTAAGCGAAAGCAAAAAAAAATCCCCCAAAAACCCAAAACAAACTAACAAACCCAAAACAAACAAACAAACCACAACACAAACACAATAGCTTAAGAGACCTCAAAAGCATGAACTGGCAAACACTACTGTGTAAAATTTTACCTGATGAACAGAATTAAATTAAGCACATGCTTCTTTAAAATACAGGTTTTATATAATTGGGCCTTACGTTTGTTTGGCAACTATTGAAAATACATCTGTGAACATGCTGTTAAACTCCTGAAATTTACAAAATGAAAGCTCATTCCTAAATTACAGGAAAGCAAAAAGGGTGGGTTTGCTATCTTGTGAAGCTTTTTTGGCTCCTGTGAAGTTGGGACGTATTTGTGCAGTAGCTTTATTAAATACACTAGTTCTTAATATTGTGACAGTCTGCAATAAGAATTAATTTCATTAAATACAAATTTGCAGTATAAACCCCACCTGCTCCACTGGAGCAGTTTCAGTTCAGTTGAGTACATAATTCGCCTCTTTGTCCTAAAACTGCCTAAATAAAGAGGTAGAAGGTGGGAGATGTTTGTTTCCATGTTTCTCTCCTTGAAGCAACAAGAGAACTTTTGGTTCCGGTAAGGGAAAGTGTATGTCTGTGTCTAGGGAAGGTAGTCTATATGTTTACCCACTTAAAAACATGTTGGTGTTTCTGATACTGCTTTTTTTCCTAAATGTTTGTTTTGAGTAATTAAATGAAAAAAAAAAAAAGTGTTTTGATAAATTAAGTTTGAGACATGCAAAATCCAAGAAATGTACAGTTATTCTTAACCCTTTATCTTGGACCTGTGCTGTGGTGCCTTTGGTGTGACTTTTTCCATGGAAGTATGAGTTGAGGATAGCAGGATATGGGTACTGATTTTATATTTCTTGAATTTCTCTGTGTCACAATCTTAACATTATTTAAATCTAGTTCTTTGTATTTGTAAATGTATTCAAATGGTTTGAGTTTACCAAAGAGTGACTTATCCAAAATTGTCTCTGACAAACACAAACAAAAAACCAACATCACTTTGATTGTACAGGTTCAGGTTCAAAACATTGCAACGTGACTGTTAAGGGGCAGGAAATGATGACTTTTTCTAAAAAATCATGATTCAGCAGTTTGTAAATTCTGCTTGCTCCTCTTTGTGTCGATACGCCATTTACCCTTTCCACTGCTAGCAGTGTTAATAATTATCAAGCCATAACACAGTACTGTAAAGTTCAGCAGTGCTTCAAAGGATGCATACGTAGGTGAGCATAAAACATCATCAAGCATTACATTTACACTTACAAAGTGTGTGACTCTGGTAGAAAACGAACTTCAAACCTGGCAACAGCAATTAAATTGTGCCTTGTCACATAATGGTATGCCAGGATTAACATTCTCATGAAACATGAAGCATTATCTGATTGAAGTTCATTTCACAAGTCCACCAAAACAGAGTATGCTGTGTTATTTTAAGTGAATTAACAGAAGTACTGTACAGTGTCTTTTGTCTCTGTACAGTTTTAAGTTAGCACAGAGCTGTTACACATTTCATGTACAATAAATGCAGAAGTCAATAAAATATGTGAAGAAATATTTGACAGCAAAATAAATCATGAAATTATATAGGCTGGTTCATAATTGAGTCTCTTCTTAATCTACCTTTTTAATTATAGACAAATGTGAAAACAGTGACAGTGTCCTTTCCTCTAGATGTTTAACCTGTTATGACAAACTGTGAAAATAGAGGATTTTATACCTTTGCTAATGTTTGTGGTTTTAAACAGTTATTTTAGTTTTCTTAATCAGTTATCTTCCATATTATTTCTTTTAAACTTGTAAATACATTTAGAAAATAGCTTTGTAAATACAGTATATTAAGAGTTCAGTTTGGTCAATAAGGCCTCAAGTTTGGCTCTGCTTTTTTAGTGTGAAATCTTTCAATAGCCTAAAGGATACTGTCAATTCACTGTTCAGCAGAATATACTGTAGGCCTAAATTGATAGTTCTTAATGCAGTCTTCCCGAGCATAAATTCATGGTTTATGCTGAAGCCTTTGGTTTACTTTTAGACAAAACAATAAGGCCTCTTAATATGTTTTGGCTGAGTTATGGGAAGAATAGCAGGAATAAAATCAAGGGCTGGGAAAAGATTGAATGAGCTTTACCTTTAAATATATATATATATATATATTATTTGAATTTTTGTATTAGTTTACTGTGATTCTTTTATTGTCATTTTTCTAAACAGGTTTCATATGAAACCATTGAAAGGGACTCAAATATGCAACACCTAATCTATTTTCCAAGGGAATTTTACCCTTGAATGGTGCTTTTTGACTGGTCAGGGTTATTTATTAAATTTTATATTTGAAAGTATTTGGGGAATTATGTAAATTCTTTATATGGATCTGTTTATTTCATGAATTGTAAATTTCATAATACTCAGTGATTAAATTGGAAGTTTCGTAAAGTCATTCAAAATGTTCAGTTTATAATCTGTGTGCATTTTACATATATTTTAACAAGTGCCAGAATAGTTGTATTTAATATTGTAGATTTAATACTACTTGCACATCCCTGTGACAGCATTAACTTAAGTTACGCAAGTTTACATGTAAAAAAAAAAAAAAAAAAAAAAAGCTAAACAAACAAGTAAGCCTGGGACACATGTTCCTGTATTTCTTCAGGGGATGTGAAGCTAAGTATCAGTAGCTGAGCAGGTTTGCTTCTAGTTTATGCAAGTAACTCCTGCTATGGTAGATACCATAAACTGCTGTCTCCCATTTACATATGCTATGAATTCAGCCTTTGGGCTTGCGTTGCAAGCCTCTGGTTGTGTATCTGATTAGAGGTAGAGCTCTTGCACGATTTTAACAGTGTTTCGTTTCTGACTGAAAAATTGTATTTTTAAATAACTTTTATTTGTATGGTTGTTTTTCATGATAAATAATTGAACAGTTTGAATGACTTGACTTGTTGTCATTATCTTGCAATATAAACCGGTAACCTCACAACTCCACACTTCATCACCATATGAAGTAAATGAAGCTAGCTAAGCTGATGCTGTAACAATTAATAACTTGCCATTAAGGATTATTTTATAGCATGAATTTTAAAATATTTATTCAAATGATATTTTACTCTTGTATTCACTTTGTTTTTAGATTTGTGACATGAATATTTCAGTGCTGCTTTATTTTGTTCTGATGAATTTGTTTCTTGCTTGTAAATTGCTTTTTTTATGGTATAAAGTCAATGGGAATTGCTGTTTGTAAATTAAAATGCTTCTAGAGCAAATCTATGGTGTCAGTGTCTACATTTAGATATTTAATTACCAAGGGACTTGCATTTTAGATGCTTTCCCTGTAGTGTTGTAAAAAGTTGTGGTTTAATACTCATGTACCAACTAGGAATCTAAAAGCTTTAGAGACAAACTACTCTTGAAGTTTCTCTTTTTTGCCAGCATTGCTTCTTTAGTTCTGACCGGATGATCATTCGAGTTTTGTGCTCCAAAACCTTGTCCAATTCTCAAAGCAAAGCAAAACACTTGCCTGGGTGACAAGCCAGAGGCAAGTCAGTTGGGTAGGATGGTAATGTTTAATTTCCACAGCAGCATTTGCATTTTATGTTATGCCAGATGTAACAGTAGAGCTAATACTGTTCTTGGTGAGCGTAGGGTACAGCTTCTAGCCCACAAGCCAGAATTTAACACAAGTAGCCAGCAACTGCTTCGTTACTTTCAGCTGATAGTGCAGTCTTGACTCGTTTCGTGGCAGCTGGCTGTCGGCAGCTCCTGTAAGTGCCTTTGTAACAAGCAGCTTCTTGGAGGAGTTAATACATTCTCAACCAAGTTGTATACTAATGCTGGGTCTCTGAGCAAGACCAACCTTTCCTGGGACAACTGGAATTTTGCAGAAAGAATTTTTGCTTTAGATTCATGGAAACAAAGCCAATACTGTTAAATTTGGTTAAAATTCACCAACATTGTTGCCAGTTTTCCATTGTGTATCAGATGTATGCCAGCAAAGACTTTTGTTCTGTAATAAAGCTGAATTAAATTTAAATGAGTTTTGAACTCACAGGGCAGCAGAGGGTGTATTTGTGTAACACTAATGCAGCTGAAGGGTATCATTATCTTGGCCGGCTGTGGGGTTTTGGGGGGTGGTGGTTAGCTGGCTGGTCCCCTGAGACCCTGGTGGGCAGATTCAGAATGACTGTTTTAGCAAAACATCTGTTCAAATCCCCTTGCTTACTAAGGTCTGAAAAGCGATGCAGAACTGGGTAAACAAGACGTGACTGTTAGGAGAAGAGTAAATGTGATGTTGCTTTTACCCTGAGAGCAGAGACAGAACCCAGCATACTTACACTCCCCTCCACACCTTGGTTTGGTTTGGTTGGTAGAAGTCTTTCATCCTGCAGGTCACCATTGTGGGTAGAAATAAGATTGGTTGTGTCTGTGGAACTTGATGCAGTTAACTTTAAAAGCCAAGCTGCTCACCAGTTCCTTCAGAAAATATTTGCTGTGTTTCCTTTGTTACACATTTCTACCCCCCCCCAGCAGCAGAAGCAGATGTAGCTGCTCCCTGTGCACACTTGTGAGCTGGGAAGAGTGTAAGCTGACATGACCCTCAGCAGCTGTGTTATAAGCATGGTGGATTTGTTTACAGCAGACAGCCTGTGGGCGGGATGCTGGTGCAGATGTCACACCACACTGGGCACCTTGTGGAAATCACTTTTAGCATGCAAGTAGGCAGAGGGGGCTGCACCGCAGCGCAGCATCGGTAACAGGCCCCTGTATCAGTGATTTCTGTTTGAAGGCAAGTGGAAAGTGGCCTCCGTGATACGGCTGGCTGCTTTGTACTTGCTTTAGTCAAGCAAAACAAACAGGCTGTATTTTGCTTACAACGCTATGCAAGTACAATCCAAGTTACGGAGTTCTAGATAAATTTACCCTTTAGAACAGACACTGTTCCAAAGGGCACCAAACTTCTTGGGAGCGATGGGGGAAGGGAAAGTAACATGGAACTTCTTTCACATAGAAGTGGTACATGTCTGGTGTTTCTGGAAATGCGGTTTCCAGTGAGAACAGAGTGTATATCTTTGCACCATCAGAGCAACACACATGCATCGTGCGTGCAGCAGCATCTGGGTCAGGTGCCCTGTAGCATGAGAGGTACTGTGAATTGTAAAGGTAACTTAAATTGTTAATGAAATAAAACATTCTTTCCTTTAAATTGCATCTTTTCCAGGACATTGAAAAATTGTATTATTTTGAAAAGCACAAAACTGTAGCTCTAGCACAATGCAAATATGGCACTATGGGTAGCGGTGAACTACTGGTCCTGGTCACCTGTCCCTGAATGTAGTGGTATCTGGTCAAGGTCAAGGGCGTACTCTTAATGAAGGCTCATACTTCTATGTACACTGTGCAAACTGAGCTTTTTTTCTAGTTGCATATGAACTACATGTATAGGAGTTAATAACGCTGAGTGGGCACAAGAGATCTCCATTTCTGCCAAACATTTTCAGTTCTGACATCAGAGAAAAAGGGTAAAATACCTCAGGGCAGATCTGTAGGACAGAGTGTAGCAGAAGGCTGACGAAGGCAGTGCAGAGCCCTGAAAAAGTGTCTGTCTGTACTGCCGTGGCACCGTACATCAGACTCATGCTTAAAGGAAGACATATTCCTGTATGACTTTCCCAGAAGTCCCATACTGTGTAAAATAAAAGACAACAGATGTAGACAGGAGAGGAAAAGACAAAAGGGTTTTGATCAGAGAGACAACTTGCAATCACCCATGGACGACTTCTGGCATTGAAACAAAGCGGGACTTTGAAGGATGATTTTTTGAGGCAATTTTGCCAGGCTGATGGAGAATTCATCAGTATGAGGCAGTATCAGAGAAAGTGCAAAGGTGCTTGTTAGAAAACATAGTAAGCAGGCAAAGGACAGTGACCCTGGCTAGATATAAGTGAAATGCAATGATAAGATGATACTGAGGGTTAATGGAAAAGCCCTTAAAAGCGAAGATACCTTACACAGTTGCTTTTGGAAGAGAAGACTTGGGAAACTATAAAGGGATATGACCAAAGTAACAAGATTAGAAAACTGTGTTCGTAGGTGTTGTGGTTTAACCCTGGCCAGCGCCTAAGCCCCAGGCAGCCGCTCGGTCACTGCTCTGCAGCAGGATGGGGGAGAGGATCAGAAGAGTAAAAGTGAGAAAACTCGTGTGTTGAGGTAAAGACAGTTTAATAGGTAAAGCAAAAGCCACACACACAAGTGAAGCAAAGCAAGGAATTCATTCACCCCTTCCCACGGGCAGGCAGGCTCAGCCATCCCCAGGGCAGCCGGGCTCCATCACGTACTCGGGAAGACAAACGCCACAATGCCAGGTGTCCCCATCTTCCTTCTTCTTCCCCCAGTTTATATACTCAGCATGAAATCCCACGGTAAGGAATATCCCTTTGGCCAATTTGGGTCAGCTGTCCTGGCTGCGTCCCCTCCCGGTCTCCCGTGCCCCTCCAGCCCCCTCGCTGGCAGGGCCTGAGAAACTAAGAAGTCCTTGACTTGGTATGAACGTCACCCAGCAACAACTGAAAACATCAGTGTTCTATCAGCATTGTTCTCACACCACATCCAAAACACAGCACTGCACCAGCTACTAAGAGGAGAATTAACTCTATCCCAGCTGAAACCAGGACAGTAGGTTTAATGAGTCAAAACTTGTCAAGGTAGTCAAATAAAACTGAAATGATGATGTTACGACCAGATTTTCACACTATGTAAAACACAGGGTCTGTCACTTCAAGAGCTCTTTATAATACGTCAGAAGACTTCACAGTATCTAAATAGTCTTTCTTAAGATGGGTTTCTCTCCTTTTATAGAGAGGAAAAAACTTCTGATACAAAGACGTGGAGTTCCACTGTGCTCCTCTCTGAGATGACATAGGTCAACCGCCTGTGTAAACTGGCTGGTAGCTTCAAAGGCCCCTTCTTGTCTGTTTTGTCCACATGAAGATAATGTGGCAATAAGATAAATTGTAGTGGTGTATATCAGATTATTTTAAGATTTTAAAAATGTCTCTAGACTATTAGAATAATTCTGATATTCTTTGCACTCAACACTTAGAAATGATTCAGGTTTTTCTTTAACCCCCGTTTTTCTAGCTAACCTTACTGCATTTTTGCTGCATGGGATTCTAACTTCCTCTGGCTCTGTTTGGAGATACACCATCGACCTTGGGTAGTTCATATTTGTTTAAAGTTGCAATCCATGGCAATAATTACAGTGCCATAGTACAGTATGTGTGGTTAAACTTCAACTTATCTGCTTGTTTAGAGTTTGTCCCTAATAACTTGGAAAATACTTTAGGCTATTTCAGCAGAGATGTCCAACAAAATAATTCTATTACATAAATAAAAGTAACTTATTTCCAAAGCACTAATTTGGTAAAGCCTGAAAAAGATTTGCTCTGTATCAGTCTCAAGCAATGCTGACATACAAGTGCACACACAGAAAAGTTTGGTTATTGAAACTACTTAATAGGTCATCATTTTAAATAATAAACAGAACTTCTTGATCCAAGATGACACAAACCATGAACTGCTTATGACAACTACTTTCATTTGGTTCATTTTTCCTACTTTTATACATAGTATAACTTGCTTGCCTAAACTGTGCCTGTAATTTCAGTAGAATAAATGTTTATGTATTAATATATAAAAATTATATAATAGTTTGCTATATATAATAATTTGCTATTTATAATGCTATTATTAATGCCATTTATAATGATTTATAATTTCCAGTTTCAATACAGGCTGGGGGATGAAAGGATGGAGAGCAGCTCTGTGGAGAAGGATCTGGGGGTACTGGCGGACAAAACACTGGACATGAGCTGGCACTGTGTGCTCGCAGTCCAGCCAACCGTGCCCTGGGCTGCACGGCAAGCAGCGTGTCCAGCAGGGCGAGGGAGGGGGCTCTGCCCTTCTCTCCACTCTGGTGAGACCCCCTCAGCAGCGCTGTGTCCAGCTCTGGGGCCCCAGCACAGCAGGGACACGGGCCTGTCGGAGCGGGGCTGGAGGCAGCCAGGCTGGAGCCCCTCTGCTGCGGAGATGGCCGAGTGAGCTGGGGTTGTTCAGCTGGGAGAAGCGAAGGCTCCAGGGGAACCATATCGTGGCCTTTCAGTATATCAAAGGGGCTTATAAGAAAGATGGAGAAAGATTTTCTGCCAGGGCCTGTAGTGACAGGACATGGGGCAGCATTTGTCAATCGAAAGAGGGCAGATTTAGATTGTGCATAAGGAAGAATTTTTTTTTATGCTGAGGGCAGCACGGCACTGGCACAGGCTGCCCGGAGCAGCTATGGGTGCCCCAGCCCCGGCAGGGCTCAAGGTCAGGCTGGACGGGGCTGGGAGCAGCCTGGTGTGGTGGCAAGTGTCCCTGTCCACAGCAGGGGGCTGGAACTGCATGGTCTTTAAGGTCCCTTCCCACCCAAACCATTCTGATTCCATGAATGCTCTGAAATACCTCAACTTTTCTCACCTTTGCTGGTGCATCTGAATTCGGCATCCGGGGGAAAAAAACGACTCTGAGACTGAGTACTTGTTAAAAAGGTCCTATAAAGTACCACTTTCAGCAAAGCAGGAGATCGAAGACAAAGATTTTGTAAAGAAGTTAAGAAGGCTAAGGAAAATAATTGGTTCAGGTTAAAAGGGAACAGTTCTGTTCAGCCGATCTTTGTGGTACATGCAGACACACTCCAGGTTGTTTAACTTCTAATAGTGCAAACTTCTTGAAAACAGCTGGAGGGGATGCTACAACAGCCAATGAACACGACATATCATAGCTTTTTTTTTTTTTCAGCAATAATCATGCAGGCAAAATGGAGCCTGATCCCATGGATCCTCCATCTCATTAGCAATATACAGTTGCATATTACAATTGTATTGTGCATGAATTTAGGAAAAAATTAAATTGAATGTTCAATCGAATATCAGTTGAACTATAGACAGAAACCTTTAATTAAAATTTTGGGGAATTACATGGCTAATGGCATTGTCTGAAGTTACATTATTTAGCTATGCAATTTGCCAGTCTTTTCACAAAACTCAGTACAGTACAACTCTAAACCTTGTCTATGTATTTTTTTTCCACCAGAGGGTGCTGGGCAATTTTTTGAAATATAAGTTACGTAGGGATAACGTAAGGTGCTGTTCATAGAAACCTGAAACAGGAACTGAAAAAGAAGTTTCCAATCTTTGTTTATTATGATACCCTCAACATGAACAGCTGCTGAGTAATTAATTCCATTCGTAGCAAGGCAGTGTTTTTATCCAGGATTTCAGAGGGTGTCCTGCTGTCATGCACAAGACCTGTTCAGGCAGTGGACATTACTACTTTGCAGTACTTTGAGTAGCAGTTTAGAAACTCTGAGACTCTTGTAAGTATTAGGATAAGAAGTAACTAGCTTACAGATTTTTTGGGGAAATTTTTGAGAAATACAAGGAGCTATACTTTTTTTTTTTTTGGAAAGAGGACTGTAGCCCATGAATTGCTGTTTTAATGTCTTGACGTAGCAATATAGGAGAGTGGAAAACATTTTGCCAGAGAACCCTTTACACATGCCGTAGTGGGAGCTGATGCTAGTTTTAGAGGGAAGTGCATGTAGCTTAGCAGTACCAACAGGATAAACTCTGCTGAATAGTCTATGCCTATGAAATGATTGGAGGTTCACATGACATTAATTTTACTTCTTCATGCACTGTGTGCGGGGTGTAGAGAAAACACCTTTCCATATAGTGCATTTGGCTCCAATGTGGATGTTTGAGTCACGAGCATCAGCACTCACAAGCAGATCCCAAATCTACGTTTAAAATTATGTTTATAGTTTATTCTCAAATTTAATCTTCCTGCTTTGGAAAGCAAGCTCATACACGTCTCGCTGGGGTATCTGCAGGGTCTGACCCGCTCTGGACCCGACAGGCACTGAAGCCCTTCAGTCACCAGCAGGCTGGAAGGACAAAGCTCCCGCATGTCCTCCGGGCGCCACGCGCCCTCCCAAAGCCGGCGAGGAACCCCCGGGCACCCCCGCGTCCTGGCAGCGAGCCCCGGCCGGCGGAGCGGAGCGCACCGCACCACGGCCCCGCCCGCCGCCGCAGCGCGCTCGCGGGGGGGCGGGACCCAGCTGGGGCTGCGCGCGGGACGGATCTGGCGCGGGGGCGCTCCCGCCGTTCCGGCTACCGTGCACGGCCCGGCCGCGGGGCCCGTCCCGCCCGGGGGCTCGGCGCTGCCTCCCGCCCGTGGCCCGCGCCTAGGGGCCGGGGGCGGGGGGGGGGGCAGATAGCCTTTGCTCTGAGTCGAGGCCCGTCCCTCAGCAGGTGCTGCCCGGACGGAAGAACGGGAATTTCGTCTCCGCGGCCGGGCTGGGCCGGCTGTCCGCGGGAGCGCCCGCGGGGGGCTGCGGCCCGCCGGCCCCCTCCCGCCTGAGGAGCCGCCCTGACCCCGCCGCCTCACCCCAGGGAGCGCCTGGCCGGGCCCCGGCCGCAGCCAGCCCGAGCGCGTGACCACCTCCGGCCAGGCCCGGCCAAGACCTGCCCGCCGCCGCGGCCCCGACCCCACCGCCAGACGCCGCGCACCTGCAGGCGGTGACGGCCTCTGCGCAGTGCCTGCGCGCTCGCACACTCCCGCCCCGCCCCTCCCCGCGCCGATTGGCCAGCGCTGCCGTGCGCAGCGCCGGTTGGCCGGCGGGCCCGTCAGTCTGGCGCGCCCCGGCTCCTCCCCTCGCTCCCCCGCCGCCGGCCTGGGCCTCGTCCTCAGCGGCTGCGGCGGGCGGGGGGCTCGGTCCGGCGGGCTGGCGGCCTGCGGCGCTGTGGGCGCGCCCCCGTCCCGGTGCCGGCGGGGTCCCCGCGCCGAGAGCGCTCGCGGGCGACGCTGGGCGCAGCCGTTCCCGGCCAGGTGAGACGGGGACGCGCCCTGCGTGCCCGCCGGGACAGGTGGGAGCCGGCCCCCGCCCCGGCACGAGGGGGCCGCGCTCGCCCCTCCCGCCCCGCGGGCTACGAGCCCTCCCGCTGCCGCAGCCCCCCGCCCGCCGCCGTCCCCGCTTCGGGCGTGTGCCGCGAGCGGAGCTCTGCGGCGCGGGCCCGGCCGAGAGCCCCCCCCCCGCCTCCGCCGGCCAGGGCCGCGCCGCCTGCGGGCAGCTGCCGGCGCTCGGGCAGGGCGGGCCGGGCGCGGCCGCGGGCAGGTGCGCGGGGGGGGCTGGGCCGGGCCGGGGCCCCGCCGCGCTGTGGCAGGGGGCGGGCGGCGGGTGCCCGTCTGAGCGCCGCGTGGCCTTGAGGCGGCGGAGCCGGGCTGGCGGCCCCTCGGGAGCGGCCCCTCGGCCCGGCGGCGCGCGGCTGCCAAGCGACGTTGTGGCGCTGGGCCCGGGAGCGCCGCTGCCACCGCCGGGAGCCCGGTCGGGCCGCGGTGCGGGGGGCGCGGGTGTGGGGGGCGCTGGGCGCCCCGGGGCTCGGGGGGCGGCGGGAGGAGCCTCCCCGGGGGGCGCGTTGCCTGTGCAGGGGAGCAGCTGAAGCCCCGCGTTTGGTCATGTCCTCTGCACCTTCCGAATCAACCGGGCAGCTCCGTGCCCGCGGTGGGAGCGGCGTCGTGCAGGGGCCGTGGAGGAGCCTTGGTTGGCCACGGCCTGTTTTAAAATCACATCAGATAATTTTTGGTCTGGCTTCAGCAGGATTAGGTACTCCCAAGGGTTTGGGATGTGGTGGAGGAAGAACTGTGGTTGGAATTAAGTGTGTAGCCGCAGTGTGCCTTTTGTCTCTAGTCTGTTGTTCTGAACCCGAGAAAATGGAATTTATGTAATCTCTTGTCTTTATTTATTACTGAAAAAAAAAAAATCTGGGTTGGACCCCTGTTAAGATGTGGAAAGATCTTCCTTGCCTTGAAGAGTTTATCACTGAACGTAGCGATCTCTGCCCTCTAGGTCCAGCAGTTGTGGTTACAGCCAGATTTGGTTTCCTGTGGGTGCTGTGCCTGGTGGATGTTCTTTATGTGTGCGAAGGACAGGGAGGGGATGGAGCAAGGGCAGAACTACGGGCACTTGTCTGTTCATTTTCTGTATGTTGTCCGCCCTGCCAGACATAGCACCAGTTGGAAGAAAAACATCAGAAAACTTTATTTTAACCAAGTTGTTTTATTATTTTTTGTTTATTGACCTTATTTTAGTAAAGGGGCAACATCTAGAAATCAAGATGGGCCATAGTTGGTGAGCTTTGCTTTTTGTTCCCTGACAACTTGTATTTCCAGTCTCTTGGCACGTTTTGTAATCAAGCTTTACATACAGATGTGATAGTGTATTTAAAAGCATTACTAATGAGCACCTTAGAAAATGAAAGATACTTTCATTTATTGTGTATACAAACATAAAATACCTTTAAAGTGAACTTCCATAGGAAGCATGGCTTTTGTTGAACTATGAGACTGAGAAACTTATTTAAAAGTAATTATTAGGTGACCGTATTTGCTATATTTTCTGTCCCAGTCAGTGTTTGCTGTGGCTAACAATGGTGCATCTGAATAGTGTTTTATTTTTTGTTTTTCAGTCACTTTGGTTAAAGTAATACATTGTATTGACAGTCAGCAAAAGCTCATCTTTCTCAACTGCTCAAACGTATGGGTTTTTTTTAATTAAACTTCAAATTTCAACAATTCTCTAAAACATTTTTTCTGCACATTTTTGCTCCCATTTTTCATCATACTTGGGGTATTAGCCTATATGGAATAGGGGGAGGAGGAAGAATTCAACAGCAAGATTGCCTCATTTAAAAACCATGTGTTCTATTCCTGTGATACTTCAGAAGAGTAACACTTTTCATCAGCAGCTCAGAAGACTGACTTGTTTTCACTCCTAAACACGTCAGTTTTGAAACTAAAGATCTAGAAATGGGAGTAGGGGAGCTAGGTAGCAGCTGTATAAGTTGGAATTTTGGAAGTACCATAGGTGAAAAAGTAACCAAAAGTTTTGGAGCCAGTTATACTTACCAGGGCTCAGGACAGCAAGGAAAAACTGGTATCTGTTCTGGAGGAAGCGTAGCAATATGTTTGTCTGTTGCTAGGCTAATTTGGGAAAACCATCAATGTCTGTATAATAAGGTTGGTTTTGGTGTGTGTTTTTTTTCTGGCGAGAAAGAGGATGTCATATCAGGTAAGAACTGAACTATTTTCAGTTAATGAATGTCAGACAGTATCTCCCAATGATAAACAGTTTAAAAGCCTGAGAACCAGGTTTCTTCTTAATTGCTAGATAGATGTTGAGATCTCTGGCCTGCCAGTCCCGATTTTGAAGTTCTTGTGTTGAGCTAACGAAAGGCAGGTGCTCTATGGAGTTTATTCTTTAATGTTACCTTGATTATCCATATCAGACAAAATAATAGGGGAAAATAGGATGGGCTTTATTTAATAATATGTTGAAGAACAGAAATATTGGGGTAGTTAAGACAGCATGGTTCTGTGAGAAATTTGTCTTGCTAACCAAACTAAATTTTATTCTTGTATGCAATTCTAGGTTGAATTGACGAAGGTAACTAGGTAAAAACTACAGATATGTTTACTTAATCAAGCACTCTAATACTGTGTGATACTTGGCCTAAAAAAATAACAATGTATTATCCTTTTAATAACAAACAACAAAATTGATCATTTACTGTCTATCAGATGTATTAATACTAGCTGCTTGTGAAAGAACCATTTCTTATAAGAATGATTCTACAGGGAGTTGTGCTAGGTCTGACAGTGCACAGTTTCATCAGTCATCTGGCAGTAAATTGGTGAATGCCATGGTTAACATTTGTAGATAACATCTTGAAAATGTGAACAGTTAAGACAGTCAGTCTGAACAGGGTGAAGTAGACCACTGGGCACATGATGTATTTGAATAGAGTGTGTTAAGGTCAAAATATTTATATTTGAACCTGTAGGCTTCATTTAAAGCACAATCAAATGTGTTTTGAGGTGCGGACGTTCTGCAAATGTTGCAGGCATTCAAAATAGGAAAGCAATGCAACAAGAACTCTCAGTGCATTGTTACAGGAAAAAAAGGGTTAATTCTATCTAAACAAACAGACAAGGAAGTAATGAACAGAATCAGGAAGAAGATTTTAAGTCCTAAAGTGTTTAGTGAAAAGGATGCTGGATTGTAATATGCATTTTAAAAAGGAAGGTTAAAAGTTCTGAGCGCCCCAAAATTAGGAGTGGAAGTGTATTAAGAATTTTTGATGGGAGAGCTGAAAAGCAAGAGCAGCCAAATTGATTAAATGCAGGATCAAGGAAGGTCTCAAGCACAAAAGGGAAATGTTTGCTGCAGTCAGCCTCTTTAGGAGAGGCGAGAGAGGTATCTGTGAGAACATTGAAGTGATCAGAGAAGTGTTGGTGGTAAGGGCTTACATGAGAAGGCCAAAGAACAAGTATTAAGTGTGTGTGTGGTGGTGTTCTGTGTCCAGCCTCAACTCAAAACTGATGTAACATAGAATCAGAGTATCCCAACTTGGAGGGACCACAGGGGTTGAGTCCACCCCCCTGGCTTCATACAGGGCAACCTAAAAGTTAAACCATGTATCTAAGCATTGTCCAAACATTTCTTGAATAACTTTGCAAAACAATCCAAGACATCTAAGGTGGGATGTGGAACAGTATGCTTAAGTAAGTATTCACAGGCTCTATGTTAGGCTGAAATGATGTCATATGAGGAAAACATGAAGCTTTTAGAATAAGGAATTACTGTAGTCATAGGCTAGTGTAAGCGTGGAGGAATCTCCAAAGATAATCTAGTCCAAATTCCTGCTCAGAGCAGGGCCAGTTTTAGAGCAGGTTGCTCAGCATCTTCCTGAGTTTGGAATTTTGAGATTCCATAACTTCTCTGGGCAACTTGTTCCAATGCCTGAGCATTTTCACTGTGAATATTTTTTTTCTCATGTATGATTGGGATTTACCTTCCTGTGACTTGTCTCTGCTGCCTCTTGCGTTTTCATTGCTTGCCTTGGAGAAAAGTCTGGGCCCATCTTCTCTGTGATTTCCCATTCAGGAGTTGGAGCCAGCAACAAGATCAGTCCTTAGCATAGTCATTTTAAGATGAACAAACCCAGTGCGCTCAGCCTCTCCTCTTGCATCTCAGCTGTCTTTCAGCTGGCCTTTTATCTCATATATATTCTATTTCCTGAGCAATATGCTAGATGAAGTCTTCAGTCTAGATTTGTTTTCTGAAACTACATTAGGATGGCTTTCCAGAAAATTATCTTATTTCAACATCCTTGTGCTTGTTTTAATATTACTTTGAATATCTTTAGGTTTATCTTTTAAATGCTATCTTCAAGTAATAGAAAGTGAATAGCGGAAAGTTTTAGATATTTATAATACCATTTGGTGTTTTCAGATTTAAAAAGTTGAATAAAAAATTCTGCAACTGGTATGTAAATGTAGACTCCGCTTTTGTGTTTCAGCAAAGCATAGCTGACCCTTTACCAAAGGAAAAAAGACTGCTTAAATAACACTGTTAAATCATGCTGCTTTCAATTTTCTTTTATGACTACATCTGTTGGTTTCATAAGCAGTCAGAAATAGATATTCAGAAGTATCGCATCTCTTAGAAATAAGTACAAGAACTTTTAACTAAGAAAGTAAACTAGTTTACACTTTTTGTAAAAAAAAAAATAAAATACTTTCTCATGTTTGGATCTGAAAGCAATTTGCTGTCTTGCAGAAATTTCTCCAAAGTAAACATTTAGATACCCTCTTATGGAACATGTTGCACCAAAGATGTTGAGGAAGATACAAGGTTAATGGAAGCTTTAGTAGCTCCTTTAGCAAGTAGAATGAAACATAAGGATTTTGCACTCTTCTGCAGTTTCCAAAGATGTAGTTTGAGATTACCTAATTTCTATAGGTTATATTTCCTGATTCCTGTCATCCCTTGAATATGTAGTCCTAGATATTTTCCTTGGTTCAAAGCTTTTCATCAACTGTAGTGGTTAATTGGATTATTGTGGAAAATTATTTTTTTACTGGGTTTGTTGTGTGAAACATGTTTTAACTTCAATGAATGTCAGTCCCTTTAAAAGTTGTTCAGTTCATTTGTGGTGAGGCACAGAGGTAGTCTTTAATGCAGGATACCAAATACTGATGAATTTTTTTCAACAAGAGGCTGTTTCTCCCATTTGTTAATGTTTTCATGGACTTCTGTTTGCTGACATCAGGTGGCATGTGTATCTGTTCCTGATAAATTCTTTCTGCCTAATTGATGTCTGTCTGCAATATGAAATGGCCTTTTGACTATTAACAGCATGATGGAGGTGGACAAACAGGAAGAGTTAATGCTGCCTAATTGAAAAGTTCAGATACACCGGAGACTGCCAGCACAGAGTTTGCAAAGGCATTTTTTTCAGATGTATCAAATTGTTACATGGAAAGTTAGTTTTCAAAGCCATTGAAAATGAAAGAAGTAGACAGAATTGAGCGTGCGCACAGGCACACACACAAACCCCAAAAACTTAATTACCAGGGAACAAATCTGATTGACAAAGCTGGGATGGCATGTGAACATACATTATGTCTGTAGTTGGTTGAAATACTTAAGTAGATGCTAGCTCATTTGTAGCTCATCTTTTATGAACTAGGGTCATTTATTTATGCAGGGAGTAACTGCTGTACACATACAGAGTTCGGATGAGTTTTGAGCATATGAAGAGAATGCTGCTTTTCCAGCAAAAGATAGCTTTCTTTGCCAGTAGGAATTGAATGTATTTAAAGGCTAGCAGATAGGTGGTTTTGTATGTGGAAGCTCCTTAACAGTAGAAGAATAGAGACTGTAGTAGAGGCACAGTAGTAACACCATGTGATCTGCAGTGATTTTTTTAACTTTATCAAAGCAACATGGGCTTTAATGGGGTTTTCATGGTAGTTTCCATATCAAAGTATCTATCTTTGAGGTTATTTTGATGTATAATTTTCTTAAACATTAGCTGGTATAAAAGTTAATGTAAGGCAAAAGAGGAGAAGAAGGAAGAGGTGTGTCTAAATGTCACCAAGTGAGTTGCCTACATGGCATTTTCTCAGGTTTGCTGCTGATCATGTTGAGTGGAAGAGCTGTAGCTTGATTTGCTGGTACAGAGAAAGAAGAATGATTGTATTTGGTTTTGTGACTGTTCTTTGTTTAGTTAAGTCTTCAGGAAGATGAAGTGAGAATTAGTGTTTACCATTCATAAAGTGCCTTGAAATAAGTGATTAAAACCAATAAGCAAAACCCCGTCAGCTTGGACCTTGTGTTCATTGATGGAGTGAGGAAAAATTACAGGTACATATTTGGAGAATAGTTATGAAATTCCTTACATGTTGCTCTTCCCTCTGGGATGTATTCTTTAGTTCTTTTGTGCTTGGCAATTTGTCACATACCAGTGAAACTAGAATGGGGAACTAGCCATCAAAGCCAGGAGGGAGAGCTAAGAATAGAAATACCATAATGCATGTTTCAGGTGAGGAATGCACAGTTGGAGAACAACTGAGTTATATAATAAACATCACCATAATTCTGTTTTCTGTTAATTTACAGGAATGTCATGCTTTTAAACAAGATAAACTTACTAAATAGCCAGAGCTATACCCAACAACAGACTGATGGAGGTGTGCAGCAAAATGGGTTGAATGAGTACAGAGCTACCTTGTTCCACTGTAAGTATGCAATTGTAATTCAAGTAGCAGGTATTTTCCTATTTTCACTTGTTTGATACGAGAAATTATGTCAGTTCTGTTTAGAGAACTTAAGAGTTGTGATAGTATTATACTGTAATCCAGCAGATAGATATTTATGTTCGTGTGACTGTTTTATTGAGGTTCCCCCCAAATATAACTCTCCTAAAGTGTATCTTGTCCTTCTAACCTATACCAGTCAGCAGACTTGGTTCAAGAGTAATGGCTTTTGGGGGAGGACTTTGGCTGGAGAGAGAACTGCAGATTGGTCTTGATATTGATCAAGATGGTATTGAGTTCTTAACTTGAGGGTTTTTTTGTTATTATTTGTTCTTTGTAGGTTATTGTTGTTAACCTAGAAATATTTTCTACTTTGTTCCCTTCAACGGGGCAGTGCTTTCTCCCTGTGTTATATAGTAATCTTTCAGTTTCTTAGAATTTGCTAAGATGGAGTTTGTGTTCATGTTTCATTTACGAGAAGTCATTGCCAGTTACCATAGGGTAACTTATGTTTACATGGTTATAAAAGCTGATTTATTTTTTTTTCCCACATGCCAACAGGCAGCCTCCATGAACGCTTTTGTAAGGGTGTGGCTACTGCAGACTATCAACTGCATGTAGTTTGGATTAAGATAATGTAATGTATCACAGCAAAACTCCTCAGCTCCATTATGGGAAAAAAGTGGCCCCTGAAATAGCAATATAGAGTTCTTTCAGTGTTCCAGGAAAAGTAAGACCAGCAGTTCAAGGACATTACTTCTAAAAAGTGTCAGTGGGAGGCTAGATCAGAAAATCTGGTCTGATAGCCTCCTTGAATCAGTGTGTGTATTACAGTCAAGATGTCTTCACACAATCGTCTTGGCAGGAGAATTGCTTCAAGACCAGTTAATTTTAAACCAGTCTTCTGAGATGCATGGGGTATATATCTCTGCTAGATTTATCACCTAGATCTATCTAAGTGAACCTGCTTTAGCAGGGGGTTGGACTAGGTGATCTCCAGAGGTCTCTTCCAACCCTGGCCATTCTGTGATTTACTCTCTAACTCTGAGGAAGCCTGAGCCAATTGAAATTGGTAGTCTGATGCTCTTGAGAAGTGTGTTAGCTAACTGAATAATCAGCTCTGGGACTTGTACACATAAAGTGTTCAGATTCTTCCACCCAGGACTTCAGAATTTTGGAATGCATATTTCTATATTATATCTACATTGCGTTAGTTTTCGGCGTAGCACATTGATAGCTGATGCCTTAATCTGGCTTTCAAACTTGACAGTGCAACCCTAAAGGCACAAAAGAATTAGCTCAGGGGAGATGGCTTTTTTCCCCTCCTGTGTCTGCTATGGCCCTGAAAAGCTGCTAGTAAGTACTACACACCAGCTGGTGCACCTGCAAGCCAGTTGGGAGAGGACGGAGCTTTTCTCAAGTTCACGCGTATTCTCTGGACACTATATGTATCTGTATGGCTTGTAAGTGGCCAGTCATTGCATTCAGTGAACTATAGGGTTTCTGTCATATTGAATATAAATGTTCTGCTAACGTACTTTCTCTGTCATCTGGGAGTATTTGGAAATTAATTAGGAAAATTAAGCAGACTGAATTATTGGCCTAGAGTGTTGGGAAATTATTTAGCTACATAGATTACCAGCTCTAGTATGTGTACTGTTTAAAACATTCACAGCTGAGTTTACTGTATTGGGTGTGGTGATTTCTACTTCTTTGTAGTTACTTCCATTAACAGTGTTGTTCCTCCACACTTACCTTTCTTTTTTTCTTCTTTTTTAAAGGACAGACTTACAATTCTAAGCTGTGTATTGCTTACTCTTAATCTCTGAACCATTCCCACAGTGTGCAGTTATTAATGTGACAAAAAACTTATTTAATCTTTGGGTTGCAGTCTGTTGAAGACTTCATGTCAAGTTGGCTTTGGGCTATTCTTATTTTCTGTTTATTCTCTAATTTCCATTATGTAAGTTTGTGGGGTTTTTTTCCCCTCCATTTCCCTGTCAGCTTTTTACCCCTAGTACCATTTTTGAGATGATTATTCATCTCTGTGGATCTTGAGCAGCATCACTGACTTCTTTCTTCTTGTTTGGATTTAAAATTCCAGATAGCTTTTGTAAAAATGGTAAGCCTCTAGTGCATTTGAACTTTGGCATTCAGCCCACCCAACCTCCCTGACTCTTTTCTGCTGAGGCTGATTTTCTTTTCTTACTTTCTGGCCATCCCGTTATTAGGCAACTTCTTGTTCTATAACAGAGGCAAATGGATCAATCTTTTTGCTTCATTGGTATGCTGTCACTTTCTCTGCTCTTTTTACATGGTCATATTCTCACATAAGTAATTTTCTTGCTTATTTTTCTGTCCTTCAGCATCTGGTTTTGGCAGGTTTCTACAAACCTGGAGTTTTCTATATAAATTCTTTCCCTTCATGTGTGTTTCTTAATCCCCATCTGTACATATCTCTGGTTGGTTTTCCTGACTTCAGATCCTCTCATGCATAAGACAGTGCAAGTACTGTTGTCACATACCTACTTGGGTAAATGCTTTGCAGTTTCTGTTGTGTCGTTCTGTTTTTTCTTCCTCATTCTGTCATCTCTGTCTCTTCAGTAGGTGATTCCTTCCTAGGATTTAAAGATGAATACAGGAACATTGAACTCATTCCTATAAACGTGCAGACAAGGAACACCATCATCCATCCTTTGTTTGCTAGACTTTAGTGTGTCAGCTTTTGGTTTTCTTTGGTACGGACTCTATCTGTTACACCTTTTTGGAAGCACAACCCACTCTTGCAGTGACTGCAAGCCCTGTAACCAGTAATGATCTCTGAACAGCTCCTGTATGCATGTGTTTTTCCTAAATTCTCTGATACAGGAGCCTTGGATTTGCAGTTGGCATCTGGAACATGCTAATTGAAGTAAGTAGACATTTACACTGTGTAAAGTCTTTATTGTAGTTAAATACTCTCAAAATAATAAACATCTCTGTCTCAATTTCTACATAAATTGTGATCTTTATTTAGGTTTACATTGGGCCTTCTAATAGTTAAATTGTCCAAGTCATCTAATCTTTCCTGTGCAGCAAGCGTACCGATTCTGCTCACTCACTCTAGCCTGCCAAAGAGAGTGAGTGTTGCTCTAATTGAACTGTGGTGCCATTTGTCAAGGATATTCAGAATAGGCCTCATCAAGCGCTCGGAAAGTCCATCACCCAGCAATTTTCTAGTTAACAACCTAAGGGATTCAGACCTGAAGAACAGGTTGGTTCTGGATAGCAACCATTATTGTGTTTGCTTAAATGAGTAGTCATCGGAACTTTTGCTTCAGTTTCTTGATTCACTGCTCCCTGTTATTTCTAAGAAATGAAGCTGGAGTATTTTTTTCAGAACTCAGAAGTGCTGGTGTCACATGTAGTCCTCTTCTGTTCTCTTAGTTTTCTTGCAGTCTGTAAGCCTATCTAATTCTTGTTTTATGCTACTGACCCATTTCCTGATATCACTGTATCAATTATTTTCTTTGTTGATGTACTGTGAGTCACAGAAAGACTCTTGTTTCTTGTTCAGTGATGAAGGCTCCTAGGACTATTGTAAGTCAGCCTCTGCCACCATGGTGCTCAGCACTAGTTCAATGAAAAAATGGGAAGGGGAGGGAAGGGGAACTTGTTTCATCCATTTGTCTTCAATTAAGGCACTCTTCACTTTGTCTTGCCTTTTTTTCCCCTCCTTACTGGTTATTTCTTGGCTGCTGTGATACTGTGGAAAAGCATACTGGACTGCACCAGGAAGAGCATGGCTAGCAGGTTGTAGGATGTGATCCACCTTCTTTACTCAATACTGGTAAGGCCGTATCTCGAGTGCTGTGTCCAGTTCTGGGCTCCCTATTTCAGGAAGGTTACAGACTTATTGGGGTGTGTCCAGCAAAGAGCCACAGAAATGATTAAGGGACTGGACCATCTTTTGTATGAGGAAAAGCTGAGAGATCTGAGGCTGTGTAGCCTGTGGAAGAGAAGGCTCAGGGAGATGTCACCAGTGTGTAGAAATACCCAATGAGAGGGTGTAAAGGATAGGGAGCCAGAGTTTTCAGTGGCACCCAGTGAATGGAAGAGGCAGTGGCACAAATTAGAATAAAGTACATGGAAAACACATGGAATTCCACCAAAACGCAAGAAAACACTTTGTTTACTGTGGAATGATCAAGCACTGGAACATGTTGAGCAGAGATTATCTCCATCATCCATGGAGATAAAAAACCCAATTGGACATGGTCCTGGGCAACCTGCCCTGCTTGAGCAGAGGTGTTGGACTATGTAATCTCAAGAGGGCCCTTCCAGCATCAGTGATTCAGTGGAAAGATAGTTAACTATGGTTGTGGGTATTACAGAGTCTGAGAGAGACAGCGGGTTTTCTAAACTGTCTGCAGGTGAAGCAGTGAAGGAACGTGGCAGTAGTTGTAAATAACTCTTCATGCTAAAGAAGGAGTATTTGTCACAGTCCTACGTGAACATCTTGACCATTGGAGTATAAGTTAAATCACAGGCAAGGTAGTAATGGTAATTATTGCCTCCTACACTTTGCACATCTCTTCCAGAATATTTGCTTTTACAGCCAAAATGATTTGGCAGTATTAATACTAAGTTTGGAATGATGGAAACTGCGAGGGATAAATTATTGTCTAGCCCTGAGTAAATCCTGTTCTTCAGGGCTTAGGAGCACAGCGCAATCTAGTACTGTCTTTTGAATGAATTCACAATAACCAAAGTTGTGTAATTTTCTCTGTATTTATTTCTGTTATTTTTCTAAGGGATGCTGTAACAGAGGTTCTTAGAGTACTCTATTGTGTAAAAAAACCCACCCTAAAACCTAGAAAGTACTTTTTTCCATTTTCATTTCTTAATCAATTAAAGATAGTACCTATTGTTAGGATTACATATTAAACCAGAATATTTTAAGGCATTTTGGAAACGGGCCTGGGATAAGTTAAGAGTCAGTGCCACCTAGTGGAACGTTGGAAACTTTGAAGTGTTTTAAAACTTGATTAGGTAAGATTTGGAGAGGAGAATCCACAGGGTGTTATGGTTGACGCAGAATGAGAGATTCCAAGTGGCAGCAAAGGATACTATATTTCTTTTTTGGAGTAGCTTATAGTCATTATTCTTCATTTTAACAAAGGCAGCTTTTTTTTTCTTCCCCATTTATAGTAGAACATGTGAGATACTTCTGCTGACTTCTAACATTTGATTGCAAAACCAGCTTATTGTTACTAGAACACTCGGAAGCCGCAAAGGTTGTTATGCTTTCGTGGCAAATATTGCAAATGCTAGTCTATACTAGTTCCTCTTTGTAATATATTGCGTAGATGCTGTTTCAAAATATGTTAATGACGTTATGTGTGACAGGCAGGTTGTCTTTCTGATCTTGAACTGGTCCTAAATACAAAACTTCAGCTAGTTTTGCAAAGAAATTTAAATCAGAATGCAATGTTTGTCTACAAGTTACCGCTTCGGTTGAGCAGCATTTCTGTCAGTTCTTCAGTGGATGTAGTAAAGGTGTGGGACATCATCAGGATAAAAATAGCATCACACATTCAAACCTGCATTTGCAGCCTACTGCTCTGCCATGGTTTTAGTAGCTAAGGATCCTACGAGATATTAAATAATTTTGAAATAATTTTTTATTTATTAAAAGTTTAATTTTATTTATTAAAAAAGTATAAATTTTATTTATTCAAGTTTTAAGAGCATTATGAAGAGCCTTTTTGTTACGATGTTGTGCATACAGCTCTTAAACTATTAAGACTTAGACTTCCCGTTCACTATAATTCTGAAATTTGATAAGGCCTTATTTTTATTCAGCTTGT
Source organism: Falco biarmicus (assembly GCF_023638135.1). Taxonomy (NCBI): domain Eukaryota; kingdom Metazoa; phylum Chordata; class Aves; order Falconiformes; family Falconidae; genus Falco; species Falco biarmicus. Next base: position 2,010,323 of record NC_079296.1, on the reverse strand, counting down.
TGAATGTCAGCTTACCTGTTCAGTGTAGTGATTGCCATGGATTTCTTTGTGTCCAGATTGCCCTATGACGAAAAATTATTTTGAAAATCCAGGATTTGCACTGTTGTAGGGCAGCCTGGCTATGACAGAGGATTCTGTGGCAGTATAGTTCCACATGTGGCTAGTCAAGTAGAATGTATCATAAAAGCATGACCTGACCATCAGATGTTGTTTTTATCCTACCATTAGGTATAATTCAAATTAGTTGAGTATTCATAAACCCCAAACAGTTTGGGACCCAGATTCTGAAGTTGTTTCTTAAATTCATCACAGTAGCCACTTCTTTCCTTACAGCAGAACTCATTTGAGTATACATGCAGTAGAGGGGCGGGAGTGGGAAAGTAGAGACAATTTTAGTAAGAAATCAACTTTGAATCTGCTTTTTCATAAGTTAAGACTTGATTCATTGGCAGCTGTTGGGAGGTGCTGCAAGAATCAGTTTTTCAGCCTGTTTGCTCAGTAGTGATGCATGTTATTGAATATTTATTTACTTTAGTGATTTCAGTTTGTGGTCAGTTAAATCAGTGGGGTTAACACATAGTTAATCGATGGCCTCTTAATAAAGTTTATAGTTGTTTTGGTTAAAATCCTGTCACAGTCTGTTGAAGACTGATAGGTCTGGTGGCCCTAAATCTGGGACACTGCTAGATCTGCTCAACTTCTGTATTTGTGGTGGTAGTGTAACAGTGACTGGTGTAAGTTGCTGCACTAAACTTTGAAATGCTCTTTCCCTTCAAAAGGTGTATTGTCATTGGATCTTGTCACAGCTTGATACAGGGATTTATATACTAAATTATAAATACTATTTCCATTACATTTTCATTATTATTAACGATAGCAAGAAGTTTCTCTGAGAAGAATATGCATGAAGCTACTAAATTGTTCATGGCATATTTTATCTATAGGTGGTACTGTTGCCTAAAGCATGATGAAATACATTACTGGAAATACACAAGGCAGTTTTCTTTTAGGAGAATCTTTAGTCCTATAATTGTAATGGCTTTTTAATCTTGTGTAGCCTAATTGCTTTTTTCTTACTACACTTCTGTAGGCAATTACTATTAAAACGCAGGCTTTTGAATATTTTAGAATTTTTTGTGTTGTACAAAATGGCCACCAAGGTCTAATGTTGAATTATTTCAAAAGGACTTTTGAAATTAAAAGAGCTTTTTCATATAAAGCATTGTGACTAGACACTGTCCAGTCTGACATGTGGGAATGGCATACAAAAGATTGCTTTTTTCTGATGGAGGTGTGGTTCACATGGATAATTTCTGCCTTTACTGTAGATGTGGTCCTTTTCCTCTCCACTTTGCAGAAATTGTACGTGAGTGGATGAGAAATGGGGTTTGAGAGGTGATACTTGACTGGACAGGGGCACTCAGGAAAGTACATTCAAACACTACATTATGTCTTCACTAAACTTTTCAGAGGGGATGCTGTCAGGAACAAAACTGTTTACACCAGTGTTCCTCAGTGCTTCTGGGGTTTGTGTGTTAATTTTTCTCTAGGTTAGCAAGTATCCATGTAGCACTCAGCAGCTGCTTCTTTGAAAGATTTAAAGAAATTCTCCTTTAGAAGTCCTTCCAGACTGGCTTGCTCTGTCACTGCAATAACAAAACAGCTGTAAATTGCTCAGACTCTTCTGATTTTGAAAATACACTTTTTTTTCTATTTTTAACATTAAAATTACGGTACTAAACAAAAGAAACCTAGCGAGGGGGGAAAAGGTATGTAAATATCTAGATACAGAGAACAAGCCGTGCATGGTTTTACATACCTTGATGCTAATTGCCTTTTTATCTTTATTTAGCAGTAACACAAAAAGATGGGACTGCTTCTCCCCTCTTACAAGCCTCTGGGCTGAAGCTGGATGTGATGTAGATCATGATACAAGTTTCACATCAGTGGCTGAATGCAAGCACAGGGACTCAAGTATAACTACATTATTGTTTCATCCTGTTTTCATAATGCAATCCCATTTTCCTTTTCCAATACGTTAACTGTGCTAACATATTCTCATTTGTACTGTACGCCCACAGCATCTGAATATGACTTTGTTCAAGGTTCATCAAGGAAAGAAACATTATGGTGAACATCTGGAGGAACAGTTTTAGAATGAAGAAAGAGGAAGATGAGTGCAATGATGAAAAACAATTCAGAATTTAATATGGAGCTCTGTATGGTCTATTGTAAATATGTCCTTAGGTCGTGGTATTTGCCAGTGAAGTGGAATAGTATACTGTTGATCTTGCTGGAGGTAAAAAGCAGGATTCTTTCAGTAGTCTTCATTCCCTTATCTTAGTTGATGACAGCTAACCATTCTGATGTTTGATACCATATTCTGGAAAGCATGTCCTCTGAGGAGCAGCTGAGGACTTTGAGTCTGGAGAGAAGGAAGGCTGAGGGGCAACCTCATAGCTCTGCAGGTTCCTGAGGAGGATGTGGAAAGGGAGGTGCTGAGCTCTTCTCCCTGGGATCCAGGGACAGGATGCTTGGGAATGGTTCAAAGCTGCATCAGGGGAGTTTTAGGCTGGACACTTAAGAAGTGTCTTTACCAAGAGGGTGGTCAAACCCAAGAACAGGCTTTCTGGAGAGTTGGTCGATGCCCCATGCCTGTCAGTGTTTAAGGGGCATATGGACAATGCCCTTAACATCATGCTTTAATTTTTGGTCAGCCCTGAAAGTGGTCAGGCAGTGGAACTAGGTCGCTTCCAACTGGACCCTTATTTACAAAAAAAACCCCCAGAAACCCAACTGCTAATTTTGTTGGTTCCATCCAAGTTTATCAGTGCCCAGACAGGGCCTTAGTGCTCTTTAATTGTCTTCACTGAACCAGTTGTGCAGCTAATTTAAGTTTGAAGTACACTTATCTTTTGATAGGAGACTTAAGCATGTTTTCTTACAAGCATGCTGCAGCTGTCAGCTCATGAGTCAGTGATATTTGGAAAATCATAATGAACCAGTGGAAGTAGTAAGTAAATAGGGTTTGAAATCAGCTAAGACAGTTAATTTTTGGAGCCCAGAATGGGCATACCGCGTCATATCAAAAGCCTGTCTAGCTCAATATTTTTTCCTCCAACAAGAAAATCTATTAGAACAATAGCAATCAGTGGTTGCTCACGTGGTTGTTCTCATATCTGCTGGGAGCAGTGTGAACAGTTACTAACTTCCCCAGATTGTTCTGCTCGCATTCAGAAATTAGGGCACAGGGATTTCCTTGGCCAGAGGGGGTATCAGTGCTTAGGAGGCTTTTTGTGAGTTGGATAACTAGTAATAACTACGTCTAACTGACATACGTGTAATATTACTAGCAGCAATGTCAAATTTGCATTTATGCTTTCAGGGAATGTTACTTCTTTTCCACAGGTCACAAAATTTCAAAAACGCTGGTAAAAGAATGGTGATAGGGATTACTTTTGTGCTCTATTTTGATGGTGGTGTTTTGGTTTCTTGTTTTTGTTTTTTCCAGTTTAGTTGTTCTTGTACTGTCTCCACTTTTGCTTCAGAGAGCACTACAAATCTAAATGGGTTTAAGTTGGCAGAGAAGAACAGGCAACCTCTGGTGGTATGTATGTTTGCATCCTGATTTATCCACTTTGCTTCTGGCAATCTATGAATAAGATCTACTGTACCTGTGAACCTTCTGTACAAACTGATGAGGTCTTTTCTTTGTTTTTTTTTAAGCACTGTTTGTGTAATGCATCATCTTACTGATTAACCTGAGCAAGTTGAAAGAATTTTTAAAAAACAAGAGCTATGAAAAGAAATCACATGTCACTTTAGTGACTTCTTACCTTTTATTGCCAACATGTTGGACCTTTGATAACTTTCAGAATTTCAGAAATTTCTTTTTAGTCTTGTTGGAGTGAAATATTGCAAGTATGGGGGAGTAGTTTCTATATTAGATTTTGATATCTTTATGTCTGTAGTCTGACAGCCTTTTGTTACAGTAGGCTTTGTAGTAGCTCCAGTGTTAATTTGTGGAGTAATACCTTCTGTGATAGCAGATGTGGAAATACTTCAAATGATGGGGTGATACTAGAAGAAGAAAAACTCTTCCATGGATTTGGCTTAAATTGCTCCCTGAGACTTTCCTTAAGGCAGCAAGACAAATAGGTGTGTGGAGTATTTTTTCATAGGAGGAATGAGTCTTGGAGAAACATACGCACATAGGCGAAGGCCGTGCATTTTTAATGCTTGTGTTGTATTTGAAATGTTCTGAGGGAAAAAAAAAATTAGAATGGAAATATCTAACCTTGCAAGCTTTTTCTATGTACTGAATGTTGAAAGGCAGAGATACACTGGTGCTTTTAGTTTCAGATATTAATGCACTTTTGTCTCCTTTTGGTGTAGTGAATGTTAAAACTTGGAGTAAAACTAGGCTTGGACGAGATACAAGATCACATATGGGATTTTTCTTTCCCTTTTCAGAACATTTTTGAGCCCCCGCACACTGGAAAGCCTAGTCAGAAAGGCGGGGAAGGAGGAGACGAGAACATTTTTGTGGCCTTGATGTAAATGCCACATTTTAAAGAAATTACATCATGAAAATTGCTTTCCACTTCAGTATCTCTAAGGACTATTTACAGGGGCAACTCCAGACCTGGAAGTACTTTGCAGTCTGTTAGTGCTCAAAATATGAATTAATTTTATCAGGACACAAGATAAAGGAAATTGCTTCTTGACTGTTTTTTAACAAGGAGATTCTGGCATTTTTTGAAGGGCAGTTTCATGTGTGCCCATGGGGTCATGGTAAGAGTTGTCATGTAAGGCCTTGCAGGGATCTTAAGGGAGTAAAATAAGAGGTGTGGGGTTTTTTTTTCCTCAGCTGCTTGCTTTTCCAGCATTTTCCTGTTTGTGATCAGTGGTGTGGGAAGGGGTGAGGACACAAAGGGAGATGTGGCAGTAACTGCAGATTTTGCTGAAAGAGCACATGTGCTGGAGCTGCTGGTGGTGGTGGTTGCTGTGGGGTTCATCTGTGTGTGCTGCAGGGAGTGATGAAACAACCGTGCTGTTTTCTTGATTTAAAGTGAATCAGTGCTTGAGCTGACTTGGTAATTCTGTAAGCAGTTCTTGTTTTCTGTGTGTGCACACGCTTATACACTTGCAGAGACACATATGAATGGTTCTGTGCTTAATGTATGTATGTGCATGCTGTATCTGAAAAATTTTTACTAGCTGTCTTCTAGCAGCATGCTTGAAGTGTCTGTAAACTTTCTGCAACACTGCCAGTTCTTCACACAGTGAAACAGGGCTGCGTGGTGTCTGTACCTTAACCTGTTCCTAGCAGTTAGTTTAGGTTTAATAAATAGAAACATTCAGGTAGTTTAGTTTTCACCACGTGGGAATAACACTGATTATTTAATTTGGGAAGAAGAGTTCTTTCTTTTGATGAGGCAGATGTTTGGACTCAGCAGTTTCTTCTGCGCAGTCCTGCAGGTCTGGACTGTGTTAGCTTTTTTCAAACCCATTTTAACAAGGTTTCATGTAAGGTTCCATGTGGGTTCTCGGATCTGAATCTCACAAAGCATCGCTTGCCTGACAAAATGAGAGGCTGATCCTCTGCTAAGACCTCCTCTATGAAGAATGTTAGCAACGGGTCATGTTGAACACTGTAACTTCAGTAAGGCTGGTAAACACCATAGCTGTCCCCTCATGTACTTAATCAGCCATTTCATTGTAGTCCTAACAGTCTGTTAATATATTCCTGTAAGATTGTTTACGATTTAAGAGTAGTCTTAGATTTGAGATTATTGTGATTCAGTGAGCGTAAACTTCAAATACATCGTTACAATGTATTAGCTGACAAGATTTTCAGTGATCAAGATGAGAGTGTAATGTGTGATGTTGAACATTTAACTGATGGAGTTTGGCAGGTGCTATGTTATTGTGCCAGTTGGCACACTGGATCATTAATGAAAGGGCAGCTTTCACCTGGCAAGCTAGGGGTTAGTATGGATGCCTAAAATGCGCGGTATACAGTATTAGTGTGAAGCCTGGTTTTGCTGTGTTTGAGAGTAGAATTGGAGTTTTGGTTCTGGATTTTACTTCATTTGAGATAAATACAGAGAATTAATTAATTCTTTAAGTTTCACAGCAATAATCAGAGGTCCAGTATGAGGGAGAGACCAGACGTTTCCATTGGTAACATGAAAAAGCCTTCTGAGCGTTTTTCCGATTTAGCCACCCTTATGGTCAAATTTTTGTTTGCTGTGTATATTTGAAAATAAAATTGCTTAAGATTCCCTTCACTTGCCCTTATACAGAAATTTGACCACAAAGAATGTTTTTGTGCCTGGAAGTGTCATTGGGTAAGTGATTTTATTTAAAAATGTGTGTGTGATTATTCTATGAGTACCCTTGCTATCTGAATGAAGTCTGTAATCATGCCAGTTATTCTTATTCTAGTTGTGCCTATTTATATGTATTTCTTTTTTCTGAATGAGATACAATTTAATTGGATCTGTGGAATTATATATTCACATATGTCCATATTGTGTGTATCCTTTAGCATATCATAATTAATATATATCTAAGAAGATGAAATCTGATTTCCTGATATTAGGTAGATAAATATTTATAAATACTTACCTTTGTTCAGTACTCAGGAATATGCTTTTAATTATTTGTGCTTTATTTCAAGATTGACAGTTCTTTTAGATAAGAGTATTACTGTTGTGGTCAGTGGCTTTGTTGATTCAGAACTGCAGTATGGAGTGTTGGGGAGTTTTTTTGGTGGTTTTGTTTGGGTGGTTCTATTATTTTCATTAACACTTAGTAATTCTGGAATGAATTATTTGATCCAGGTGGGTAGAGGCAGCTTCGTTGTAGTACCACATACTCAGACTTTTTTGCAGTCCAGTCTTTTGGTTTCTGGAGGAAGCTTAAGGTATGTTACATACGTGAAGTCCTAAGCCAATTTGGAACCGCATCTGTCTGCTTAATCCAGTTTGGAAAAAGTCACTTCAGACAGTGCTGTTGCTGGGTTAGCTGAGATCCTTGAGATTCATCCTTCCAACTAAGAAGGATGGTGTTGGCTGGTTCTCTTCTCTGGAAAACTTCTGTTCTTTGGGTCCTGACATAAAGTGCTTTTTCAGGCACACCTGTATGTATAGATATTAGTGGAGGCCCAAGCAGCTGCAAGTAGGACTTTGTACATTACAAAGATACAGTGGGACTTCAATCACCAGTTATGAGACTAATTGATGAGCAGTGGAAAGTGAAGAAGCACCATTTTTCAGTCAGTTGATAACCTGGATTTCTTATTTTAAAATACATTACAGTAACCTGCAGTTTCTGGATGAATACTGCCTAGCATGGACTTAATATAAAACCTAGTTAATCATAAATGACAAATACACTTTTTTTCCTACTTTTCTTGAGTTGATTGGAAGTGGAGATAAAGACTTGGCATGGATTTAGCAATACTCGGTTATAATTGTCCACAGTTGGTACCTGAAAGATCCTAAGATGATCTTGTTTCTGAAGTTCTTTTCTCTGAGAAAGAACACTGAAATCTCTTGCATTGTTGATGGATTTTTTTGTTTAATTTTATTTATTTATTTGCATAAATACATTTGCTTTGCAGGAATTCTGTTTTCATCATGTTGTCTCACCAGTGCTGGCTGAGCTGAAACTTCCTGCATCTCGGGGAGAGCATGTATAAAAGGAATGACTTCATGGCCAATGTGATGGTCACCTCCGCCACTCCAGAGGTACAGTTCCTTGGGTTTTGTTAGCTTCTGTATCAAAATGGAAATTTTGGCTTGATTCACCTTTCCACTACTGGTCATAACAGTCCTTTTTCTTACGAATGACATAGTATTTGACAGCAGAGTAATTTTAGAACACTCCATTGGTTCTCAGTGTTCACAATCATTTTTTTATTGATAATGATGATGATTAATCATTCAGAATAATTTTAAATAGCATTTTTGACCTGTTGCTCTCTAACTTAACAGCAGCTGTTTATTATTATTGAGTTAAAAGTAATGTAATGTACCATCGAAATGGAGCCAGTCAGAAAATACTCCAGCTGATTTTTTTTGGAATTTACTAGTCTACTTGTTAGAAAGTGCTCTGTAAGATTTTGTTCATTTTAACCCTTTGTATCCTTTGGAGACCAGGCAACTTTGTTGTGCTGCTTCCAAAAACTGCCTAGTTCTGTGTTGAGCTGCTGTGCACAGCCACCGGCCTGTTTTTGCCTGTCCAGGACAGCCAACTGAAGACTGCTTGGGAATTAGTTACCCTACTGAGTTCTTCTGGTTTTTTGCTTTCATGTAATATTATGATGAAATATTATAAATCAGCTACAGTAAAGCTTGCCCAGTAAAGCACACATTTTAAGTGTATGATTGGAGGTACTTTCTGCTTTTTTAAAAGGTAACATTTTGATGCAGTTCTTCCCTGCTTGAAAAATTCTGCTTCATCTCTTAAAACAGCCGAAGAGCTGTGTGAAGCAAGTTTTTCCATTGTAGTGGTGCCTTTTGCACACACAACTTGATCCTGCCAAAGCAGTTATCCTCATTTTCATGAAACAATCAGCTGTTTCAGTAGTGAGCTGATTTTTAAAAATCTTACAACAAAAGTACATAATACAGCTGTGCCCTGCAGAAGGTCATTTTCTCAAACATAGTATAAATGCCCTCAGACTAAGAAAAAGTTTTTCATTCTCTCAAGATAGGGGGGGCATTTTGAATTGCGTATGTAAACACACAGTTTTGAAATTCCTCTTCAAAATATTTATTAAAAAAAAAAGGGGACTTTTCTCACACTGTTTTCTCAGAACAGAAATATCTGTCATAGATCAGAGCATAAGAAGTCTCCAGGGTCAAACTGAAGATTCTTCTAGTCCGTTATTCTGTCTCTGATGTGGCCAACAGCAAATGCCTGAAGAGGGGCACGAGAGCAGTGCAAGCACAGGAAACATCCCACCGGTACCGTCCTGGCCCACAGCTGTTTGCAACCCAGGGATTTGCTATCTTGCAATGTATTTGTGTTCCGTAAATTTACCTAGGCCCCTGTTTTGAATGTGTGTAAACTTTGAGTTTATACAGAATCCCTTAACAAGCTGTTTTTCAGCTTAACTATATGCTGTATAAAGACCTTTACCCTCTTACTAATGTGAAATTGGTCTCTAATTTTAACTAAATACCCCTTCTCCTGGTGTTAGGTGAGGCAAAGAGAGACCATTCCTGTCTTTCCTCTGCTTGCTTTGTTGGTTATTATACTTCCTCCCCACAACCCACTACTTCTTTTCCAGGTTGAAGATTTCTGGCATAGCCAGTGTTTCTTTGTAAAGAAGCCATTCCATACCTGTGGTCATCCTTGTTGCCTCATTCTGAAACTTTTCTAGTTCTTTGGTCTCCATCTTAATAATAAATACTGCATATGTATTCCAAGTTCAGGTGCACCATGGATTTATAAAGGGGTGTGGTCACACTCCATTATATATGTTCTCTTTTCCTTTTCCAGACCCTCCCAAGTGTTGTGAAGTCCCTTTTCAGTTTTTGCCAGGTTTTTGGTTTTTGTTTTGCCATTTTGACTAAATAAAATGAAGATCACATTTTCACCTCGTTGTTCACCGCCTTTCCAGGTTGTTGAATATACGATAATCATCACTTATCTAAGCTTAATTATCTGCTGATTCACATATTCTCAGTGAGTGTAACAGCTGTCTTATAATTTATTATTTATCATTGCAAGGATAGTTGCTATGCTAGGGCTGCATAGTTTCCTTAATGTCTTTGGCGTGAGGACCCACGTCAGAAATCTTTTGGAAGTCTGGCAAGACTGTATGAATCATGTTTCTTTATCCATGCGTCTGTAGATACTGAGACAGTCTTTCGCTTTCTAAACAAACTTGTCACTTTCCTGATATAGCATAACTACATGTATTTCTACTAATCCCCCTTTATTCTTTTCTTGGGTTTGCCCGGTACAAATACCAGGCTTCCTAATCAGTAGTCCCCCAGATACTTTGTATGGAAAGAAAGAAAGAATCGGCATCTGTTTTATCTCCCTCCAGTTCTTCGCTACCAAGTCAGTTTTAAGTGAGAATTACATGTCACAGTGAGTTAAGATGCCAAAACATCATGTTGTGACAACAGTGTTTTTCTAGCAAATAACCTCAGTGAAGTAAGGGCTTAAGATTTTATGTGCGTCTATTTTTATTCAGTATGTAATTTTAAGATAAGAAATAGAAAAATAATGCTGCTATTATTAAATCACATTATTCTTGAAGAAAGGAGAATGAGCCACAAGTGCCTGCATCTGAGCCCAAGGGCAGAAACTTTAAAAGTAAGGCAAGGCACCAGTTTTTAAGGCAAGACACAGTACTATTCTGAAGTACCCTGGAGCTAACATTGTGTTAAATTTCAGGACATGTGAGTTTTTTCTTTTTATAATGTTATGGATAGAGCGACATGATTTGGATCTACCCACTCTTTACCTTGCATATTTAATTAAAATTTTCTATTTAATATGAATCTTCAAAATCCCAACACATCTTTTTTTCTCTGACAACTTTTTAGTCTGGTTTTAGAAATGGCTTTCTAAAGCTGGAAATTTCACAGAGCTAAAATTGTATGTTGCTGTAGTCTTTGGGAGAAGAAAGTCAGTTGGAAACATTTGTGAACGATGCTAAACTGAATTTTATGATTCATTGAAGCTTTTGAAGTTTATGCATTTTCTTGTCATTTGTTAATATTTGCATATATTTATTTTCTGAATTTGACATGAAATTCATCATTCTGCAGGTAAGCCTACCGTTTTTTTCTTTGTAGGGTAGTAGCAGCTCAGATTCTCTGGAAGGGCGAAGTTCAGATTATGCCAATAAAAGCTATGATGCAGTTGTATTTGATGTGTTGAAAGTAACTCCTGAGGAGTTTGCTGTAAGTAGAAATGTTATTTTTGCCTATAATCTTGTATAATATTCAGGGCTTGCAGGATATTAAAAAATACATAAAACTTATTTATTAAAATAGAAAATCTTTTAAGATGAGCTTCCAGTGTTCTTGAAAACAAATTTCTTATTATAAGAACTTTTAATGAAGTAAACATGTCTTGGGATTTAATCATTTGGTACTGACCTAACACAGTGTATTTGTTTTTCTGTGTAAAGCCATTTGAAGTTCATTTAGTGTTTTAGAAGATGCTAGCATAGGTTTAAAGGTGTTATCCACAGTTGGTGATTCTTTCTTTTTTTTCCTTTTTTAAATTGAAACCACAAATTCTCATCTTTTCTGCTGAAATGTCAGTTTCTCAGAAAAATCAGTTTTTTAAAAGCGGGAAAGAAGGTTGTAGCGAGAAACTATTTGCGTTCCTTAATAACGCATTTTCAGTACTGGATCCAAGTTAAGGTCACTTTCAACTTTAGTGTGTTGTGTTCCTTTTTAAAAATTAGCAGCAGCTGAGGAGAAATTCCCTGGTCGTAATAACATACATAATGAAAAGACCAACAGCTTGTCAATACTACTGAATTTTGTTTTCACCATTTTGGTGGTATTGATTGAACCTGTGTGTTGTTGAAATGATTACTAATTCTTGCTGAAAACTTTATTAATGTCACGTAGTATGGCTTATAGTCAACTTTTTGGAGCCTCTCTTGTGCATCTTAGTAGGAGACAAGAAGTTGCAAACATGTATGTAACTAGTTTTTCTAGGACCAGAACGAGATCCTAGTGAGTCTGAGTTTGGCAATATCCAAACATTCTTCTGAAGTATAAATCACAAAACTGTTGGCTGCAAAGAGTGGTCATCTAGGGCTTTGTGGCAAAATCTTTGACTTAGCATAATATAAAAGCAAGAGATAGTGTAAATCAGCAACTTACAGAAGAAAATTTTTTTCAGGTCTGTCAAATTTTATGGACCTCTAACTTCTAGGCTCATGTCTGAGGAATCATAGTAAATAGTAGAAACCTAATTAAAGTTACATTTAAATAGATAGTTATTCTTAATTAGTGGAGTCAAATGAGCATTTTGAGAGGGGATTAGCAAGTTTTTGCTGTTTAGGATTTAGTGTAACAAAGTGGCCAACAGAGAAGATTTTCTGGGGAAAGATCCAAAGAAGTGTTCTTTGACGCTTTCTTTAATGCATTCAGTCATGTAAATTACAAAGTTAAAAGCTTTCTAGGTTTATACACTAACGTATAATTGAAGTACTTATTGGTTAGACATAATTTACATAACTACCAAATACATAATGTCATTTGATCACTTGAAGCAATTCAAGTATCTTATCACTGAGATGCTAAAAATGTTCTATAAGCTTTTTTTTTTTCCTTCAAAATCATTGGCTTTGAAACCATTATAATGTCTTATCAGGACATGCTCATCAGAGACTAAAAATCTCTGTATTTAAAGCATCTTCCAATCATGACTAATTAGCACATCATAGTGCTTTATTGCCTTTCAACCCAGTGCATGTGAAATGTTTGCTGTTTTCTGTGTGAAAGGCAAATTCTTCTTCCTGCCATCACTGTTTGGGTCCTTCATTGACTTGACACAAAGACTCCCAAACGTGGGTTTTTCCTCAAAAGCTTCACTTGGTTACAGCTGGTAACGGTAGGAGCATATGGTGACATGTGGTGCTCGGGGTGATGGAGAATCCTGCTTGTGGTGGGTTAGCCTGGACAGGGCAGGCTGGGTTCGCTGCCAGTCACTTCTGGTCTATGGAGAACATGTGACTGTGGTTGGTAGTTACTGAAGGGCAGGTGTAAATACATGATTGTTAACTCTTTGTATTACATTATTTTAAATTGTATCATTATTGCAGAGCCAGATTACATTGATGGATGTGCCAGTATTTAAAGCTATACAGCCTGAGGTAGGTTTTCTTAAACTATCTGCTTGCCTCCTGGAATTCAGTGCCTGAGGAAATGTAGCCATTTAAGTAATGTTTTTTCATTCAGAAATGCTCAACTTCTTGCACTGCACTAATATTCTTCTAGGCGTATTCCTTGTTAGCACTGTGAATCTGTAACCCAGCCTGATTTACTTTGATTTGTCATCTATTGCCAAAAGAGAAGACTATGCTTTTTCTGGAAATCTTCAGTCCTGCTTTGTGTTGAGTGTTTCTTCAGGATAAATTTATCAAATGTCAAAATTCTCTACTCTGCCTTCTGCTCCTGTTTTTTCAACTCACACCTGATTTCAGAGTTTGACTTCTGCCTCTAGTTGTAGCCTGTATTTTAGGTTGTATCAGCTGCTTGGTAAATTTTTTTAATTTGTACTCTCATGTCTAAGATCCAGTTCTGAGGGAGTAAATCAGCCCAAACCCTTAAAAGTTAATGTATTAGTGTCCTTTATTTTTTTAACCTTTTAAGAAAGGCACAGAGAGAAACTTGAGGCCCGTTGAGAAAAAACAATGAAAGTTAACATAGATATTTGAAAATCAGAACCAAGAATTTTATAAATGAATGACGGTAGATAGCAGAATGTTAAACTTGCGTAAAAGTCATATGTTATCACATAGTATTTTGAGAAAATAATCTTCTTTTCTGCAAAAGGTACAAGAATTGCATGTTTCCAGCTTCATGTTCTTTAATATAACGACATACCCTTAGATCCATTAAGCTTTATTGTCTTTATTCTGTGCCTAGGTGAAGTATCATGAATACATAAAGGACAAAAAACCCACCTATAATGTTAGCAGAACTGAATTTTTGGCATCAGAAAGGGCAGTCCAGTTTGGAAGGTGCTCATCCGTCTAATCTGGTCACTAACAAAACAATTCATCATATGTTACAGTGGTTCAGAGAGATTAGAAGCCTTCTATTTTGAGAAAGTACAGGAAAGAAAAATTAATCTATCTGCTGTTTGGCCTTCCTGTCAGATTAATTTATATTTTTTTCAAGAACACCAAGACAGTTTTGTAGGTGAAAACACTTTCATGCTTCTGAAATTACATGTGTTCTCCAGGCAGTCAGGAAGTCTGTTTTTTACTGAAAGAAAAAAATGGCAAATGAGCAATGCAATAAAAAAATAGCAGTACCTGTAGAAAAATCTGTTAATGCAAATATATCAGTATTTGCAAATAGATACATAGATGCTTTTTTATGAGAAAATTTTGTGAAGAAAAACATCAGTTAGACCAAAGTGAAGGTCTCGCCAAAACCAGAGGTAATGTGATACCCTGAGGAGATGAATTAATACAAAATAAACCACAAAACTTAGATGTTCATATTTAAAATGAATTTTGCATTTGCTTTAATTGCTATGAAATATGTGCCATAGAATTTTGTACAAAAAACCCCTCCAAACCCAAAATTCATTTGCTGTTCTTTTCCTTTGTCATTGCTTCATTTTGTCTTTTAGAAATTAAATTTCCTGAAATACTACTCTGAGGGATTGGCAGAGAGATGTAACTTGGTGAGAAACGACCAGAAAAAAACCTAACATCATATGTTCAGTTTCTGTCAGAATACAAGTCTACGTAGAAGTAGTAGTTGCCACAAAGTTATTAGTTTGAAATTGTATTTTCCAACTTTAGTCTTGCTGGAATTGCCAATATAATTACTTTTTGCAAACAAACAATTAAAACAACTGCTCCTGTCCTGAAATTCTGCTAGCTGTAGGACTAGGGTTTAAAGCAAAGTATAGCCTGTGTATTTGTCATCTACCTGACTCTTGTTACTAGGTAAGGTACTAGGCTAAGATGGTTAAAATTTTCCAGTCGGATCATGTATTAATGTGTTGTCTGTATTTGTCTGCATTTGTGTGAGGCCCCATAGCTGTTTAAATGAAGTTGGTGTGTTCGTTGTCCCGTGTCCATAAGCGTGGATGCCCTGTGCAGGGCTGCCCTGGGCCCTGCAGCGGCATGCAGGTGTCGCTGGCTCTCGCGCTGCCAGGCAGCTGCCCACCCTTGTACCCTGGGATGCACCTTGTCAGAGCTGCCCTTTGGTGTCTGTGTGCTGCGTGGAAGAAGTAAAGGCCAATATCCTGACTAAAACTGGTGTTGTGTGATACTTGGTTTATTATGTTGCTGGGTATGATGAAGGCAGAGTTCGGTCCCTACTTCTTCTTTTGTATTTGCTTGTGCAAGGTGGTTGCAGTTTCTCTGTGGGATCAGCTTTTGTACGCAGGAGTGATGGTGGACATGTAGCTGGCTGTGAGAGGGAGCGCTTCCAGTTTCCTGGGCTAGAAAGGGGGCCGAGAAGGAAGCCTGGAGCGGCTGAAATGCTTTGCTAGGTGCCATGTGGCTAAGCTTCGGGGCAGAGCTCTGCACAGAGGAGGTTGCCTTCATCAGCAGCCACTGGGCTGGCTGCTTTGGTGAGCTACCTGTTGAATTTTGGGTTTGGAGGTAGAGTGTTACATTGCTTTTTCTTCAAGTTTTAGCCTTTAACATGAGCTTATGCATGGATGGAAAACTTAAGATTTTAAAGTTCCGGTTGCTAGGTCTTATCTCAAACACACAAACATCCTTTAAACCTAGCATTTGCTGAGGCTTTTTTTTTTTGCTTGAGCTATTACTAAAAAACCATATTTGCATGTTACTTCGAAGGGTTCAGTAAGAGGACATCTGATTAACAATTTTTTGTTCTCTGGCAGAAATAATTATGCTTATTTCTGCATAACTTTATTTAGGCTTTTTTCAAAGTCCTGGAAATTGCAATCTCCACACATTTCAAGGTTTTCTTGCACGCTTGATTGGAAAGTTTCTTGTGACTCTGTGCACTGAGGAAATTGCCTGCATCCTTCTGTACAAAAAGATGATGTGTAATTCCAGAACACAGTACATTTCAACAGTGTAAGAAAAATTTGTCAGAGGCACATTGGATCACTTACTCTTATCAACTTTCCTATTCTGTCCCAATTTTAAACCTAGTCAAACGATTTTACCAGGCACAGGATTTTCCATTGTTGCTCACTAGGCCTCTGGCAACTGCTTAAAATCCTTAGATTGCCGACCTCTTCCACTTTTCTGAGAAATGTAAATTTTGCTGTCCCTAGTAGAGTGACTGAGATTTTTCCACATAAACATGTAATTTCCAGACTCTTAAGACCAGATGTGCACAAATCATGTGGAGAATCTGTGTCTTGACAGATGTGAATTGGCATTTTTATCTGCAGAAGGCTTAAATGCTGGAAGATTGGGATACAAAATATGTTTGGAACTGGAAATGCTTTTCTTGTGCTCACGGAAGAACATGCAGACCTCTGTATCCTGAGAGTGTATTTCATTTATCAGACTGTAGAAAGTGCTTTTCAGAGGCAAAATTCTCTTTGGCTGATTCTGCCTTTTCGTGTGAAGATGTCTAAAGTTAATAGCATACATTTGGAAAGTTGAACAACATTTTGATTGAAATTTGTGGTTCTAAAAACAGAAGAGTGATTTAGAACTGGTGTTACAGAGAACTCATTTCCAGTATGTATGTATGTATACACCACTTGTCAGATCTGAATATAAAGACTGTATAGATATGTGGTAACTTGAATCTCTAATTAAAAAGAGCCAAGCTGTCTAAATATATTTGGAACTGCCTGAAATAACTATTGGAAAATGGACACTTTCCTTCTCGCTAAATCAAATTTGTAACTGTAATTACATATTTCTTTTGATGCATAATTTAATACAGTTTATTCAAGGAGAAAATCATTAACCTGCTTTTTAGCTCTTCTGTTTACTTTATACGTCCCACAGGAATTTCTACTATTTATTTTGCAGTTCCAGCAAAAGATTATTTTTTGCCATGGAGCGCTGGGATTTTATTGTGCATTGAAATTGATTATTTGCGGTTATGGGCATACAACAGAAGTTGTGATTTTTCTTATTATTTTTAACTGGGTTGACTTCAAAGTAGTCACCATAATGAAAGAGCATTCAAGAATTTGTTTTATATACTGTGACTGAACTGTGCAACCTACTGACAACTTTTTGCTTTATTAGCATCAAAGTACTAATCTGCATTCTTAAGTACATGCCACACTCCAGTCAGGTCGGGCTAAACATTTATGGCTTAAAAAACAGGCCAAAAAATAAAAATCAAAGTAAAACAGAGTTCTAACCCCAACCTTCTATCCACCAGAAGACCTTCAGACTTAAGATGGTTACTGTGCAGCCTTTTTCAAATGATAAATTAAGTCTTGAGTATCACGTACAGAGATGTCAGCTTTTTTTTTAATTAGTTAGTAACTACTGTAAACAGTAATATTAAAATTGCATAATAGTGTTGTTCAAATGCTTTAGATCTCACATTTTAATAAAAACAAATTAGGGATTGAATATGCCAAACTGTGGTGTATTCATGGGTGTTTTATTAAATGTAATAATGAGGTTGACATTCAGGAAAAATAGCTAGGTTCCCACCTCTAGTTGCACAGCTGAATTTTGTACACTTTGAACTACTTCAAATATCTTTCATGGATGTGTTTAGCTTCAGTTTTGAACCAGGTAAGATTATACACTAGCAAAGTCTTTACTGCAGTGTCTGCCAAGTTGCTTGTATGAGAGAACCCTGGCCTGAAATAATCAATGTAGAATGAAACTTCAGAGACATCAGTTATGGCTGATACAGTCCCTCTGTATCTGAATATTCATAATGATGCCTATTTTTTCTGGTATCAGGAGAATATACAGATTATATCAGGAAAACACAGAGGTGTTCAGTTAGACTAGTTGGCATCGAATTGGTACCTTGGGTTGGTTTTAGTAGTTACCTGATAGGTGCTTCTGTCATTTTTTACACTTTTAAATGTTTTTCAACATTACTAATTTTTAATAAATTTCTAAATGTGTTTTCTAGGAACTAGCCAGCTGCGGATGGAATAAGAAAGAAAAACATATCCTCGCTCCAAATATTGTTGCCTTTACTAGGAGGTTTAACCAGGTAAATTATTAGATTACTGTGATGAGCAGGTACTGTTTGACAGTTGTCTTTGAGTATGAAGTTAAATAGAACTACTCCTGTGAATTAAAACATAATCTTCATTTTGAAAAACACACCTAAAATTTTAAAATGGCAGTTCCTGTTCTCATTTGCATTGTCTAAATTTTCTTGTTATTCCTCGAGACCATTGGTTCCTAATTTTTGCTGATCTGTCATGGTACAACATTAGCAATTCTTTTCCTCCTTTTTCTATGTTTCACCTGCTCATTCAGTTATCTTCATGTTACCTCACCTCTCTGCCTGCTTCTTACATCCAGTGGTAATGCTCTTCAGTAATTGCAGCTATATAGATGAGAATTCATGGGGTCAGAACTCTTCTTTCCTTACCCTGTTTCCTCCCTGGAGCATCATAAAAGTATACAAATATTTCATCTGATAAAGCAATTTTTTTGTAAATAAATTCAGTTATATGTGTTTACTTTATAGGTCAGTTTCTGGGTTGTACGAGAAATATTAACAGCACAGACCTTAAAAATAAGGGCAGAAATATTGAGCCATTTTGTGAAAATAGCTAAAGTAAGTGCAACTTCCTTGTACTATCATTCAAAATCTTATTTCCTTTTTGTTTGTTTCTGCACAACTCCTATGAACTGTTGTTGGATTACAGAGGGTAACGTTCTTTTTTAGCATATCTACAATGTTGTACCACGTGAATAAGATAAAGGTATGACTGTTTATAGTCATAAGAATATCTGTCATAAGTCAAAAGAAAATCTGTTGTTTATACTCGGTTAAATAAAACTACCCAGTTCAGTGTAAGTCCTCTTCTGCCTTTGCCTGACAAGTTTAAAAGTGGTTTGTCTTGTTGACGGCCAGCTATGTGTTGCCAACACTGAACATGGTTGTAAACTGTTCTGGTTTTTGTCTTCCCTCATTCAAACTTACCTTCTATGAAAAGAAATCTCTTGCTTCTAAAATGGCTATTGTGAGACTTGTATTCCTACCTGTAACATGTAGTTACTGGTATGAAGCACTGCTGTTAAAGCTCAGTTATTGTAATGAGCTTGAACACTGCATTTTACAAGTCATTCTTAACTTTTAAAAAAATCTATTTATTTAAAAAAATATTTTTCTGCTTCATGACCTGAGGTCATTCTGTTTTGTATGACCTTTTGTGACACTTACTAATACTAGTAAGACAACAGCACTTGGATCAAAGGCCTGAGTGCTAATCTTGTGTATGTGAAATTGTGTGTATGTGTGTGGGTATTAGAATAACATTTCCCATGTAATAGTTAGTTAGTTAGTTTTTTTGTATTGTGAATATTTCCAATCAGTTTACTTGGCAGTTTTGTGCTTATGCAGAATGAGTTCCTGGCACAAATGCCTAGTCCAGGTACTAGGAGAATGGTCATCTTAAAGGTGCTAGGTTGCTCTTGGAAATAAGAGGGTTGTTTTTTGTGTTTGGGGTTGATTTCCCGCCCCCCCCCCCCCCCCCCCCCCCCCGGTAAAAAGGAAAACACTGCCGCCTTTTTTTCTTTTTTCCCTTTACTTCTTTTCCCTCTGTAAAATCGAGATACCCCTCAAATGTTCCTGAGCAATGAGTATATTGATTGCTCAAGAATGAATCCAGCCTCTTTTTAAGATTTATGAAGAAGCTACATGGCAACCGTTCTCAAGTTTTCTATCTTTCTGGATCTATGTTGTGGAAACTTTATCATTTAAGACAACTTTATTCCACAGTATTACCTCTTTTGAGATCAGTGTGTTTTGAGTAATTGTCAACACAGAGTGAATTGAAAGTACGTTGAAGTGAGGAAAATTTGTCCTGTAAAACAGATTACAAATTAAGAAGTTGTATTAATTCTGAAAGGGTCATCAGCATACTTGGTTGATGGTTTTGGCTTGATTAAATTTTTAATTTCCATATTCTACTCATTTTCAAGAACAATGCATCATAGAATATTTTTGTACTTTCTATGTTCCTGGAGGAACAGCCTTAGAAAATAATAAATTAAAATTAAATACAATTTGTATGATCACAGCTGAAATGCCTGTTATTTTGAGGAGAATATTTGGAAAATTTGTAACTGCTAAAGTGGTCTTAAGAATTTTGCACATTGACCGCATTGGGTAGTTGGTGTTTTCTGCAGTCATTGATGAAAACTTTGTATTTTATTAATGCAACTTTGAGATTACTGCAGCTTCCCTTTTTGATGTGCTAAAAGTTGTTATTCACTTTTTTCAGAAGCTTCTAGAACTGAATAACCTTCATTCTCTCATGTCCGTGGTATCAGCCCTGCAAAGTGCACCTATCTTCAGACTGACCAAAACCTGGGCCGTAAGTTATTTCTTGGCCATTGTCTTTTCTGTCTTGTTTGAATTTTGAGGCTTTCCTGAACTCTTCTGAATTGTCAAATTGCATGCTGTGGAAGAGGATTCTTTATGTTCTTGTTTTTGTGGTATCATCATAGCAGAAGTAGTGATCTGTTACATGTTTTGTGAAAGCAGAGTTTAAATGGCTGCCTATTTTTTTTCCTGTAAGTAGTTTCCTGTTTTTCTGTCTGTTCTAGAAGCCACTGATTATATGCTCAAGAGGACTTTAGTTGATGAGTAATCTTAGAAGACCCTCCTAAAGAGTGTGTATCAGTAGCCCATTATCCAAATCATCGTGTGTGTCATTAATACATTCCCTAAAGGGAAGGAAGAAAAAAGGTCTATTACAAATAGAGGAGCATTAATTTTGTGATTATTGTACAATGCATTTCAGTTTTCATTTTTTTTGGAAATAAAAAGCATTGATAATTTCTTTTTCAGAAATTTGTTCTCTTAAGGGCAGAATATCTTATTTAAATGTACTGTAGGTTTTGCTATGTCTTTGAAGTGGAATACACAATTACAGTGCAGTCCTGCCATAATCTTTAAATATACAAAGGATTAGGTAATTCTTGTTAATTTAGTTTTCCACCCAAGGATCACATTAACTGTTCAGATCTGATAAATAAAGATAGCTATACTTAACACTTACCTAAGTTTGTTATGTCTTTAAAATGCCTGTAGCTTTGTAATGGTTTGATTGCTCAGAATTAGGCTATAGTCTAGTGAAAACGTAAGTGCCTGCTGTTTTGAGCAGCTTGATGAAGTTGGAACTTAAATAGGGAAAATTGTTCACGTGTGAAACTAAGCGTGTGAATCATCTGAATTGGACCTGAAGAGGCGTGAGGCTCTTTGTCAGCACAGTAGCTGAAAAACACCACACCGTGCCATTAGGGCCTCAAGGAATTTTCAGGGCTGTTTAGAAAGAAAACAGCCAAATTATTCTGAAATCTTTTCACTCTTGGACCTCTTGCATTACTTTTTATTTAACTGTGCTGCGGTGAGCACTGCCCCGGCCTGCAGGGGCCTGGGGGCTCCCCTCGCAGCTGCCTGCGGGGACCCCAGCCCAGCCCCGCGTGGAGGGAAGCAGTGAACTCCTGCCTACCCGCTGCCATCTTCGTACAACAAGGGCAGGCGCACAGCTCTCCAGAGACAGAACAGCCAGGCTTACAGCCCTGTGCTACAAGCGGTGGAATTTCACAGAGTAAGAGCTGTGTTAAGAAACGTGCTGTGGAACAGCTGCCTGTTGTCAGAAAGTACAACTGCAAGACCCAGCGTACGGTGCTGCAATTCTCCACTCTATTCTGACTCAGCTGGCTTTTAAAATCATCTTTAAAGCATCGATGGTGTTTCTGAAAACAGCTGAAATAGGGAATCTGTTTCTGTAGCTACAGTTGCATATTTCATGTTTACTTTTCAATCTTCTGTCACTTTAGGATCTTTCGCATTGCTAAATATTTTTCTGTTTTTTCTGTAGTAAGTCCAGTAATAGAAAAGAGATTTTAGTACCATAGAGATTTCCTTTCCTTACGCTTTTTCCCAAAATGTTTTATCATAATTTAATAAGGCATTGTTGAAATGGCACAATTTGCATTTAGAGTGTTTTCCATTGATATTTCTACCTTCAAATTAAAAGAATTTTGAGCAATTCTGATAAACTATGAGAATGTTAGTGACTGTATAATAACATATGTTTTTCCTTCTAAAAATGTAATATTGCTGAGGTTATTCAAAACTCTGAGGTAGTGATATATGAATAATTGATAAACCCTTCAGAAATAATCGTATTTGTTCATATCTGAAGACATGCTGAATTGCTGTTTGGTTTTTTTTTTTTAACAGGCAGCACATTTGCAAATATTGTGCTGTTTGGGTAGTGATGATGAATATAATCTTGACTATGCTTTTTTTTACTGTGGTAAAAATTATTCCACACATTTTATTATTTATTGTTGTCTTTGTGTGGATTCGCCTTTTAACATTTTATGATCTTCATTTTTTCTGTGTAGCTTTTGAATCGCAAAGACAAGACCACCTTTGAGAAGTTAGACTATTTACTGTCTAAGGAAGATAATTATAAAAGGACACGGGAGTACATCAGAAGCTTAAAAATGGTTCCTACGATTCCATATTTAGGTGAGTGTGAAGAATTACTTTACTTATCTGCAGCTCATTTTGACCAACAAGCACTAATGTAATATAATGTTGTGTGCCTGAAGAACACTGTATAGAAGGTATGGTTCACTTCATTTCCTAATTATAAAAATTAGACCTGGTGGAGATTTTTAAGCTATATGCTGTCTAGGATCTGTGACTTTTTGGCACTACTGACATCTGAAACTACAAGTATGTCTTTTGGTGTCTTCAGAATTTGCAAGAGCATTGGGTTTCAGAAGTGTCTTGAGTGTGATTTAAGACCTCAGTCATGTAGCTTTCATTTTTGCAGGGTTGTTTTTTCAGGTACCTCATAACTTGGTATCTTAAGCTGTATTTGGTTTGTGTCAGTTTCTTGTAAGTACTTTGAAAACAGATACAAACTGAGTAGTCAATTCAGTTGATTGGCTTGTCTTTTCAGTATTATTCATGTAGACACACTAGATCATTATTTCCCCAGCAGCACTTTTAACTCTCAGTTCCTGCCTGTTACTGAACTGTGCTAGCATTTCTGAGGAAAGCTGCAAGAACCAGATTCCTACTAAACAAGGCCATTCAGACACTGGAATATATTTCTAGTGATGTGGTCTTTAAAAGAAGGACTTAACCTAAGAAGGTATTTAATTATGTTTTCTTTAAGCGATATATTAGAAACAAAAAGATAATTTATTGTAATTATTTTCTAGTGCCAAGAAAAGACAAATACAGTGATTTTTCTATAGCAGTTCATGTATGTGAATTATGGTCCTGTTTTGAACATTCTGTAAATATGACTTCCAGAAAAAAATATATTTTAGAAAAATCAAACTAAGTCTGGAATTTTCATCACAGGTACTCAGCAAAATTCACTAATGTTTGATGAAGTTATAAGCAACAGAATACACCATAAAGAGACATCTTAAACATTTTAAAGTATTGGTGTAACCACAGACTCCACTTCTAATGCAACTTTCTCCCTTATCTAAGGGATGTGGGATCTAAAAACCTTGTGCTTCAGCCACATGAACTCCACAAAATCAGATGTGAAATACACCTTTACCTGAAGTACTAGGAATGGTTGTTTTCCTGACATAGGAATTCCAGCTAATGATCTACAATTACAGCCGCATGTATGACAATAAAATTTAAGTATTCTAGGAACGATACATGACAGTTTTTAGAGAACTGTGTTGTATTCTTAGGAGGCTTCTCATAATTGTGTTACTTCTTACTTAACCTGACACATTCACATAATTTCAGAAAGATACATGAGGAAAACTCTGCATAGGCTTTTTAGCAACTCAAGCTTATTTGTGGTCCTAAAATGCCCAAGGGACTACAAAAAAAACCCTGGATGTGGATGTGTAAGCACTCAAACCAGTCAGTAGCTTAATCTAGTTCGCAGTAGGCTTTTTAGAATCTTAATTCCTTTGTCTTTTTCACTGTTTATTCTGTTGGTTTAACACACATACTTCAGAAGAAAAGCCTGACACATGGTATTGCATTTGTTTTTAATGGTTAGGAGATAGTTGTTTAGTGGTTTTGGTTGTCTTTTTTTTGTTGTTGTTGTGTCCCCCCTCCTCCCCAAAACAAGGGCTGTAGATCTGTAAAGGTAAGACCCTTTCTTTGCAGAACTGCTTTCGTTCTGTTCTTTTACAGCAGTCTGTTGGTAAACAGATGTGCTGAGTCATGTTGACAAATGCGTTGTCCTGGACAGTCTAATTTAAAAGCTGAAAAGGCAGTATACTAGGTTAGGACGCAGAGGATATGAACAATAGCTGGGAATATTTTACTTACTGTATTTGTATTTAGGAAGTGGAAGACTGGCATAAATTCAGGACTGTAAAATTTTCATGCATTTGTGTACCCTTTGTGTATGGCTGTCCTGCCAGTAGTCTGTTAAGCTGTCTTCATCCTTTGAAGGAATGAACTTTGAGTTCAAGTTCAGTTTGATTTTGGTCAAAGTTAAAATCATAAAATACTGTAAATACATAAATACATACTGTAAATACATAAAATCTTTTCTGCTAATCTTCTCTTCAAGGTTGTTTGCATAGGTCTGAAAAGGCTATGTCTGCATGACATACCAGAGCTTACCTCCATCTATTTCAAGCATGTTCAGATTTGTTATCTGGACAGACTGCTCGTATCATGCAACCTCTTTTCATTAAGCCTTCCTGTGTGACAACAGTTTTGTTAGTGCTTCCAGTTGATGATTGCTTTTGTATTGGTTTAGTGTATGCTACTTCTTGTCTGGATTTTTTTGGCTGAAAATAGTTGTCTTGGTAGCCTAAATGATCACTGGAAGCAGAATTTTGTTTCTTCCCTGTGGGGCTTTCTTATTAAATGTGCATAAAATGTACCTTATTCTGTATCTGCATCTGTAATGAATAATGCATATGTCTGGAGAGCGTCTCTAGCTGGAAGTTGGAGGGGAACCAAGGTCCTGTTTTTTCTGGTGAACTTTAATGAATTTATTTAGTGATAGGGACTGAGCTGGTAGTGATGCTGACATAGTGATGCTGGAGCTAAAAAGGGTACGGTTTTAAATCACTATACCTGGATAACTAGAGCTCAAGACTTCTGCATAGGCTTCCTGGGCCAGAATTGCTGTCCTTGTGTTAGTGAGTGTCAATGCCTCAATGGATTTCTCTTCCATGAGTTTATGCACTCTCTCTTTAAACACATGCAGACTCCTTGCATCCACAGCACCCAGCTGTGTCCAGTACCATTTGGTTTTTTTCCTCGATCTAAAAGTGGCATTTTCTACCTTCACTAGATAAATCCTGCGTTGTTCTCAATGCAGTTTCTTGAGGCTACTCCTGACATTATGGACTTCAGTCATTATCTGTTGTCTTCACACTAAATCTTCAGTTACCTCTCTTCCAAAAGGAGGAGTCCTTAGATTACTTGATCGTGCCTTGTACAGATGCCACTTGACATCACTGACAACCTTGTGGCAGCATTTCAGTTCTACATCCTTTTTAGGGGAAGAGAGTGCACATGGACTGCGTGCAAAATTCAAGATAAAGTGCATGTTTCATTTATGTAGTGACTTCAGAAAGTTTTTTGTGTTTTCTTTAATAATTCCCAACATTCTGTTAGCTCAAAGTTTAGTAGCAATCAAAAAAGCAAGTTGTTTTCAGGAACTATTTATTATAATCCCAAGTTCTTCCCTTTATTGGGAATTATTTGCTCTTTCTGTTTTATGTGGAAAGTAGGGTTTTCCCCGCCCAGCCCCATGTATCACTGTCTAGATATTTTTTTTATCTTCTGTCATATTGCCCAAGCAGTTTGTCTCATAAATCCCTCTGCAGTTCCTGTCAGTCAGCCCTTCTCTTTGCTCTGTAATTAACAATTGCCTCAATCAGTTAATATCAGCAGATTTTTGTTCCATTGTTCACTCCCATTTTCAGGTCACTTATGAATATGTTGAACAGCATGAGTCCCAGCACAAATTCCTGTGAATAATAGTCAGCCCTGCTTATGTAAAATACTTCTTATTAAATAAATTTGACAGCCATTCCTAATGGCCATACTTAAAATGTGTTGAAAAAATGGCATGAGTTATAGAAACTTCTTTGAAAATATTTTCAGGTTTGAAGGAATGTTTAGCTTATCAAAAGAGAATATTAAAAGGGGACTTGTTTCAGTGAATAATTATCTTCTGGAGGGACACAATATTAGGTATGGAAGAGCTTCTTTAATGTGCTTAAATGAACAAGTGGACTGATCTAGATTAGGAGTAAATAGTGGACTTAAAACACTGAATGAGAGTGATGAAGTCTCTGAGGATTAGCAGAGTTCATGGGACACCCATTTCATGCTGTAGAGCCTCTTGTCTCTCACTGCAAGACAGTTATATTAGTTCTTATTTCATCTGGGGCAGCTGGAGATGAGATGGTCAAGAGAACATGCTGGGGAGTGAAACAACTGCTAAAATTATCCAAATACTCTGGTTTATAGAACTGGCTCACAGCCTTGTGTAAGAAGTGCTTTGGTGCTATCTAGTTATTGGAACATCACTCCAAGCCAGTTTTAATTAAACTTAAAATATTTCTGAAATGGACAAAAGTGTTACAAACCTACTTAAAGACGCAGATAATGAAAATGAAAGGAAAAAAATCCATGTTACTGGGTTACAGGGTTGAATCTGAAATTCCTGCTAGTATCTGGCCAACCTCCTTTAGGCTTCCTGTCCTGCATGTGTCGTACCTTGGGTTTCCTACATCACAGTGAGCCAGTCCCTCGTGATGGCAAAGACTGAGCAGTGTTGCAGCTCTTTTAAAGTGAGGTTTTCCCTGTGTCCCAAGAGGTGCAGTTGAACCTTTGTGTAACCAGATGAACACAGCTGTATGTTTACAACCTCAAGCTACAATATGAGAGATTAATATATTCCTTACTATGTTAAAACTACTATGTTAAAACATCTAACAGTTGTTGTCTTTTCAGACAGCTCTTCGATTTTTTTTTTTTTTTTTTTAAATAGAGAGAGAGAAAAAACCCCACAACATGAGATTGGCAAGGCTGTTGGTCTGGACTGCTGGGAGCATTTAGCCCCAGTGTGATGTAAGAACAAATAGCAATCACATTGTTTTGAAAATTTGTGGGTGCAGTGGCTCGCTACAGCTTTTTCCTGTCTTCACTGTAGGTGATCTTTCAGGTTGTGTCTGTATGTTATAGAAGAGATGAAGATGGGTATGTTCTGTTACAGTCTGCAGGTTTCACTGAGTTGTGGTGTTTTGTTGGTTTTTTTCTTGGAACATAACAGTGGGGATAATGGTGGGATAATGGTGAAAACTTTGAATGATAATTTAATGGTTTCAGGAAATAAGTCTTAGGAAATACGTGTGTAAGAGAATCATGAGTTGTATCCTGAAGTATCTTGTGATACTTCATAACATAACATAAGTTGTCTCCTTAAATCTTGTGAGACAGCCTTTTGTCTAAATGCTATGGGTGGAGCCACACTTAGTTACCATTTCCTTTACTGTTCTGAAAAAGGTAGAGATAATTCAGAAAGTCAGGAGAGCAACCTAAGTTTTTAGGAGGTTTGCAGCTGCAGGACTAGCTGTACAGTACTTCTTGAAATGAAGATGAAGTACAGGAGAATTGGAGCTGTTACAACTGTTCTCCATTGTGCTGCAGTTCTCCTGTATAAACTCACCTGATGGGCTTTTGGTAATGGTAGGAAAATTATTTTAATGTGATTTTTTTAGACAGCGTAGTGTTGTCAGAGATGTACTACTTTGGGGAGCAATGAAACAAGAATGTAATTGAAAGAATTGGAAACAATCACAGAAACGGGAAAAGCTAAGACCTTTCACAATTCTCCGCATTCTGTCACCAAGCTGACCATGAAGTACCACTTCGAAGAGTATTTGAATTTGCTGTCTTCTTTCACGCAGCATGTGAGTATAGGGAAGTAATGATCATAGTGACCTGTTTTAAAAGTGAGCAAACACTCCATAGGAGTTAGCTCTATGCCAGCAGCATGAAGTTCTTCTAAACTAGTTACACATATGGCTAATGCATTGTTCAGTGTTTGGCCCCTGTATCTTAGTCCTTGGGTTATGTGTTGTGTTCTACCTGGATATGCTGTGATAGCATGATACCAAAGGAGCGCAAGAAGAGAGTGGAGTATGAACGTGACGTAAGGATATTGCCATGCTAAGTATTTTCAGGATGTTTTGATGATTTAGTTGCAGACATATAAGTTGAATGTACATATACACATCATGCACATTGAAGAAGCTCATAAGCAAATCTCCTAATGTAGGCATCAGTCTACTGCGTATGTTTTCTTCTGAAAAAAACAGTGGTTAGTTGTAGATGTCAGCAGGAGTTTTACTGCCTTAATACTACAGTCGTAATTGTTAGAGCACTGTGGCCAGGATCTAGAGCTGGTAGATGCATTTAATATTTCTTACCTAAAACTTAACTGTTTTCCATAGTCCAGTAGATAAACCAGTGGAAGATAAAGTTTGAATGCTGTTTGAAAATTTTGGGGTTTTCGTATGACCTACAGAAAGTTCTTCCTTCTTGAGATATGTGGAAATTCAGCTGAAAATTGCTTTGGTTTTGGTGTTGTAATATTTATACACTTCACACATGTTAATAGTAGTTACGTGTCTGAGTCATGAGGCAGAGTGGTGTGAAAGTAAGTAATTATCTGTACTTTGCTATGAGTTATCTGAACTAAAAGAGGATGAAATCTGAACATGTCAAAATAACATTTGTTGCTTTATTAACAGATTACAATATTACAGGGGTAATCTAATATATTAAAAACCCTGCTTTCAGTTATATACAACACATGCTACATCACTTGTCAGTTTAATGCACATCATACTGTTGTAAAGAAGTGATGAGGTAATAAGGGAAAAAGTGTGCAAGCACATGCACACAAACACACAGTAATTATTCTACAGGCTTACTGAAGGTTATAGTTAACTTGTAGAGGCTTTTGCTCTCCCTCTTATACGCACTCTTTAACTTACGTTTTTCTTAGTAGTTGTTGTTTTGAAATGGGTCTTATAACAATCTGTTCTAGAAACCTACCTCAGAATAATATTAGAATTATCCCAGTCTGTATTTCATAGTTGTGACTGACCTCTAAATATAGATGAGTAAATCTATTTAATAATTTGACAGTAATATGTTATAATTGTGAAATATGGTAAATATAACTTCTCTTGGCTACAGGTTACTTCTTTATATAATTTTCGTCTACTGGCTAAGGATATTAAATAGCTTATATATTGGTATCCATCATTTGCCTGCAAAGTTGGATAGTCCCTTTAATTTATATACAGCCATTTCTGATTACAGAGGCTAACAGCAGGTAATGACTGAAGTCAGGTACAAAATACTGTGACAGTTATTGTGTAGTATAACATTGTTGGCTATACGGCATGTTTTATATGTTTTAAATCTGGATGAATTTCCATATGCAGGTAGCTACATCATTTTGGTAAGAAAAACCATTAGTGTTTTTAATCTAAAATACTTGAATCAAATGTGAATTCTGATTTAAAGGAGCAGATAATTAAAATGCTCAAAGTGAAGGAGAAGGACTGGATTTATCGTGACAGTAGTGGTTTGGGTATCTGCTCTCGAAATCAAATCATGTAGTACTAACTTCATTCACGCAGTTGACAAAGATTAAATCAGAATAATCACACTAATGTACATATACCAGCTACACAGTTCAAAGGATATAATTTCCTGTGTCAAATGATTGCTAATAATAATAAAAAACTCTTGCTGTACAGTTTGTAATATTTCCTGTATTTTGAGAATATTTATACATAACATACAAAAATATTTAAATGTTATGGCGGTATTTTTACCATCCAGACTTAATTTACAGGGAATAAAAACCAGAAAGTTTATCAACAGTCCGTCTAAACTGCCAGTTCTAAAAGGCTTAATGGAACTACTTTTAGTACCAAGAGACGTTCTGAATGTTATGTCATTTCAGTTCCTTTTTTTTCTTCAGCTTTTTTTTTTCCTGGAACGATTATTGAAAATACAATATACAATCCTTCACATCTTAGCAATAAATGTACAATATCTTACATTCCTCATTTCTGAAAAGATAATTCCAGGTAATAACATCATAGCTTTACGTGATTTTTAGAACAAGAGAGCAAACCAACACAAGAATTATTTCAGTGGAATGTGTTTGGGTTAGGTCTTATCATCATAACAACTTTCTTCAGTGAATATGATCCTCCCCGGAATTCAGCCCAGTAAACGCCATCCTGATACCGACTGCGGTAGTGTCCTCCACGATACCAGACCCCATTGAGGTTTGAATGAGCACATGCATTGTACCACCATCCTCCCTTCTGGTAATGAGCACAGTTACCTGCAAAAGAAAGCTCTGATTCAGTCTTAGGAGTAAATGAACAATCTTACAGCAAGCAAGCAAAGCACAAA